>NC_056685.1:130103795-130393795 GCF_018350215.1 Panthera leo
GGGTCCAGGTGGGGCGTGTGGCCAGCCCTGGGCCTCCCGGGCCTCAGGCTGTGGGGGATCCTCATGCGGCCTCAGCTGACAGGCTCTGGTTCAGTTCCTATGGGGCAGATGCTCGTGTCGCATCAGATGGCCGCTCGCCCCAGCCGGCGCGAACTGACCGTGTCATGGCCCGGCGGCCGGCGAAGTCAGTGGGGTAGGGGCATGGGGGGAGGGGGGCCGTCTGTGCTGTGTTCTGGGGGCCCCTGCCCGGGGCGGACCGTCTCGTCCTGCGGTTCTGCAGAACTGGGGCCTCGGCAGGGAAAGCCCGGACTCACCACCCTCCTTGTCACCGTTGTCACCCTCAGCCGTTGCTGTTAAGAATGACCATCCTCACTGTTCTGAGCACCCGGGGTGGGCCAGGCCCTTTGTGACAGTGAGAACCCCCCTAATCACGAAAGCAATAGCCACGCACGTTGCCAGGGTTACTCTTCCCGGAACCCGCGGGGAGAGGCGTGTGCCCATTTCACGGATGAGTCAGTTGAGGCGGGGGACTGTTGCTGCGCACGCGTGGGGAGTCCTCGGGTTCCACTCGGTGTGGTCCCTTCAGCGGTGGCAGCGGCTGCTTTCTCCCGGTTTATACTTCCGGAAGTATTTGATCCTCGCAGGGACCGCAGTTTGACCCACGGGAGACACACACACGCTCCTCCTGGTGAGGTGGTTTGGATCCTGCTCCTTGTAAAAATCATCCTGGCCCTGTGATTCTAGAGGGAAAGTCCCCGCCTCCCCTGGCGTCAAGCCCGCATCCTGGGGACGAGTGGCACTATCCTCACCAACGCTCTCTAGGCATCGGTGACTCCCAGGTTCCTACCTCCCGTCGGGCCCCTGTCCCGAACTCCAGACTCACGCCTCCGGCCAGCTTCACCCCTGCAGCTGCACGTGGGTGGACAGCTCAAACTCCACGGCCCTCGGCCCCCTGGTCTTCTCCATCCTCCGGTCCTACTTCTCCTGTAGCTCCTTCCACATTGATTACTGGGTTCTCCACTCCTCTCACGCTCCGTCCCGGAGCCCTGGAATCATCGTTGGCTCCTCTCTCCCCCCCGCCTCCTTTACCCCGTATCTAACCCATGAGGAAATCCTATATTCGCCATCGATCATTTCTCTCTGCTTTTGTCCTGGTTTGAACCGCAATCCCCCGGCTTATCCCACTGGCTTCCTAATCAGTCCTCCTACCGCTCTCCCTCCTCCCCCTCCATCCGTTCCCACTGCAAAGACTGAAATGATCCTCTTAAGACGTGAAGTCAGACCTTCTCCCTTCTCTGCCTGAGCCTGGGTGGTGGCTCCCCATTTCACCCCAGGTAAAAATCAAAGGTGTAAGGTAGCCTCCGGGGCCCTTCCTGGCCTGGCCTCGTATCTCCCAGCTCTCCTCTGCCCACACTGGCCGCCTGGCCATCCCCCAGCACACCAGGCACACTCCTGCCTCAGGGCCTTTGCACTGGCCACTCCCTCTGATCCTGGCTAAACGCACAGCTCACTCCCTCACTTCCTTTGAGTCCCTGCTCAACCGGCAGGCTCCTTCCTCCCCAGCCACCCTCAGATTGCATCACCCAGACCCCACCCCCAAAACTCCCGAGCCCCTCACCCTGTCCTACTTTGTTTCTTTGTTTGTTCCATAGAACGGATCGCCTTCTGGCATCTTCTACATTTGACTTAAGGAGAGTTAGCTCTGCTGTTTATTGTCCCACTCCTGACACCAACATGTTGGCTCTTCAGGGGCGAAGCTCTTTGCCTGTGTTGCTCACCCACGTGTGACAGGCTTCTGGTACCCTGCCTGGCACATAGTGTATACTCTACGAATGCCTTCCTTATAGCTTCCCTCTGAGCCTCGACTTTCTCCCTGAAATTCCCACTGTACTAGGTATTGTTCAAATCCCCAGGAGACAAAATGACCAGGGGAGGGGGGGTAGGTTGCTGACCTGGTCTCTGTCCCCACTTCTAGGCTCACTCTTAATCTTGTCCTCACCTTTAAGCTCTATCATCCTTAAAGCCCTCCCAGCCCCCTGCGCTGTCATACCTCCGGGACATTGCACGTGCTGCGTCTCTTTTCACCCCGCGGACTCCCGGGTGTCATTCAAAGCCCTGGTTAGGAGTTATCTCTTCCCTGGGGTCCTCCATGATACTCCCACCCCCCAAAGTCCTGAGAGACTCCTCCCCTCCTTCCTCCGAGTGACTTCCGTGCCTCGTGTGCGTTTCTCAGCGTGTGGGG
Source organism: Panthera leo (assembly GCF_018350215.1). NCBI lineage: Eukaryota > Metazoa > Chordata > Mammalia > Carnivora > Felidae > Panthera > Panthera leo. Next base: position 130,106,038 of record NC_056685.1, read on the forward strand.
CCCCCGTCTCACTGGGGCTCGTCTGCATGTGCGTTCCGTCATCAGACTGTGAGCTCCTTGAAGGGAGAGGCTGGGCTCTGTGTCCCTGGGACACAGCAGCCGCCTAGCCAAGTGTGTGCTTGTTTGCAAACAGAGCAAATCTGACACGAGCCAGGACAGAACAAAGACTATGCTGAAGACCTTTTCAAGGTCACTGGCTGGCAGGGAATGAACAATGTCTTATTATGTGATCATTTATTTATACTCTGTTTTCGAGTAGGATTCGAGGCGGCACGGAATAAAAGGCACAGATGTGGCAAAAACAAAACCCCGTGTCTCGAACGCCTTCTCTCTTTTCCGCGACTGGCTCTTCCTCCTTGGCCTATGAACAGGCCCGGGTCTCTGTTCTCCTAACAAAAGCACCCCAATCGTCCTCAGGTCTCTGTCCCTGTGCGGCCAGCCTCTCAAGCCGGGCCTCCGATGCCTGCCCCCCCCCTCCGCTGCCCCCCGCCTCACTTGCTCACCTGTCACGTGACCAGCTCCTAGGTCAGCGGCTACCTCTGTGACTATAGTGGACACAGAGCTCTGGTGGGACCAGACCCCTTGCCATATCTCTCCCCTTCTCCAGCCCCTTGTTTCCCCTGGCTCTCAGGTCGCCACACTCTCGACCTTTCCTTCTATGGCTCGGCTTCTCCTCCCCATCCCCCCTTGTAGGTGGCCTTCCTCTGTCCGTCCCAGGTCCCCCCGCTCCCGGGCCCCTCTCCTACATATTTCCAATGTTCCAATGACTGCGGTTACCCCTGGGATTCGTTAGGGTCATTCTAGAAACAGATGACCCCCCCCGCCCGCCCCTGCCCCAACCTCAGTGGCTGAGCACAGTGTTTCTTTCCCACTTACATAAAGGCCATTCGGCAGCAAGGGGAGGGAAGGGGGCTCTGCTCTCTCTGGTCACCTAGGCCCCTTCCACTTGCCTGCCATTGACCCTGGCTCTGTGCTGCGGGAGGAATATGCCTCTGGACAAGGACAGGTGGACGAGGCTGTGTTGTGGACAAGACTGTGGGGGAGAGCACAGGGCGAGTCAGGTGGCCCTGAGTCCCTGACTCAGCCTGTCTGCTTGGTGTCCCCACCACCGGGCACAGTCAGCCTGTGTCTCTGAACACCCTTTTTCTCTGTCCTGAGGGGAATGTGCCCCTCACCTTTAGACTGTTACGAGGCCCCATGAAAGCACGGACTCACCCTGTGCTGATAGGGAAGTCCTCCGTGGGTGGGGACGAGCTCCCTGCTCCCACATTCGCTCGTTTCTTGGGTCCAGGAGACCCCTCCCAGTCGGCTGAACCCAGGAGTCGGGCACGCGGTTGGAAGGAGTCAAGATCCAGCCGTGGGTGGCTTGCTGCTGGGGACTGTGCGGGGACATCCCGGCCGGAGGGCAGCTGTGTGCCTGGCTCCTCCTTTATAAATTCATGGCCGAGTGTGGGGACTCACCCAGGGGACCGAGTCAGCCTTCCGGCCGGCACTCAGAGCCTATGCCGATTGTCAAATCCATCACCCTCGGTCAATGGCATGACAGTGGGCATATGTCACTGGCTCTTGAAGTCAGACAGGCTGGACCCTTCTGTCCTCTTTAAGGAAAGGGGCGCTGACATTGATGGAGCACCTACTGGGGGCCAGACATTCTCCTAAGTGTTTGACATCCACACTCCCTGAACTCTCACGATAGCCCTGGAAAGAGGGGTGGGTCATCACCCCCATCCACAGACCCGGGCACCAGGACTTGGGAATTGCAGGAAAAGCACGGCGACGAGGAGGCTTCCCAGAGAGCGAATGTTTCCAAGGCGCAGTGGCTTAGTTTTGAGCTCTCCGCTGACCCACATCGTCAACTCTCTTAGGACCACAAGACAGAAAGGCAAGAGGCACGGACTTGGGAACAGGGACACCTGGGCTTACCGCCTCGAGTCCGGTGCTGGCCAGCTGAGCCATGTTGTACCAGCCACTTCTGCCTCTCGAAGTCTCAGTTTTCTCATCTGTCAAATGGGCACAGCTATGCTGCTCTCTGAGGGGCGAGTCAGAGAGCTTTTTAGCAAACCGTCAAGGTCTGTCATGTAAGCTGTCGTCTCCTGCTTAGACGCTTCTTAGGGGCTTCTCCTGTTTGCTCTGGCTCCTTCCTCGGCAGCCTCTTCTCCGCACGGCAGCCAGAGGGACTTTCTGGGGGGGACACAGAATCAATTCACGTCACATCCTTGCTTAAAGTCTTTAAGTGGGTTCACATGTGTGCCAGGTACCCTGAATAATCTGGCTCTGCCTTTAGCTGTCTGTCTCTTCAGCCCCCCTTGGCCTCCTTTCTGTTGTTTCACCGCACTATGCTCTCTCCCGCCCCAGGGCCTTTGCACCTGCTCGCCGCGCTCCCTGGAACGTGCACTTCTCTCGCTCTTTGCCTGGGCAGCACCACACCTCCTTCGGATTGCTGCAGAAACCTTATGCTCAGGGAGGTTTCTTTCTTGCTGCCTTTATCTAAATTAGGTCCCCTGGTTTTCTTCTCTTGTCACACTCGGTATGCTTCTTTCACCTCGCACAATCCATCGTTGGAGTTTTACTCGTGCCCGCGGTTTTTGTGTTGATGTCTGTCTCCCTCTCAGAATGTGAACTCCATGGGGACAGGCGCCTCCTCCCCTCTGCCCGCCACCATGGTGCCTGGCACCGAAGGGCACTTGAACGAACGGAACTGCTTCCTGCTGTTTCCCCAGGCCGCCCTCAGCGGCTGTTCCCCGTCCTGGGCTAGAAAGTGTGAGAGTGAGCACGAGTCTGGCCCAGATGCGGCGGCCGACAGGCAGCCCAGAGCTCTTCCCACCCCCACCCCCCCCCACCCCAGATCTCATTTCACCCTCGTGACATGTAAGCCTCGATTTCTTCGTTCGTGAAACGGAGAGCTGGGTTGGAAAGTCCGACGTGATAAGGGATAGAAGCATCCGGCGCCGTGAGGGTATTTTAAAAACGCTGCTCCGTCCCCATTTTACCAACGTCCTCGGTCCCTCCGGGACTGGTGTTTCGCCCATTTTGCGGGTGGGGATGCCGAGGCCCAGAGAAGTTGAGCAGTTAGCCCAAGGGCACAGCGGCAGAGCTGGGCACGAGACGGGGTCCCCCGCATTCTGCGTGCGATCAGCCTGCCTCGTCCACCTGCCAGGCGACAGCACCGGCTCCAGGATCCTCCCTGCAGGAGCAGGTGCAGAGAAGGCGCTCCTGTGCTCACGGGCCCCGAGGAGAAGCCGGACGCATCTCTCATACCCCGGCCTCCGGTCTCAGAAGAGCAGCTGGAGCATCTCTCTCTCCTGCCTCCATCCCAAGTCCCCTCCTCGCAGCCTCCCGAGACGGGACCGCGGCCACCTCCGCAGAGCCAGCCCCAGGGGACCAGGTCTCCTCTCCCCGGGACCACTGGGACACCGCTCGCCGACTGACCTATATTCCGCTCCACTGCTATTTGCCGTCTTTGTCGCCTCCCGCCCAGCACGCAACCCCACCCTGCCCAAACACTCCCGTCCCTCCAAGGACGTTGTAAAAATAAAACGATCACAACCTGGCCCTCGGGGAACCTTGGCTTTACGGTACGGTACGTCCTGCTCCGCGGCGGGGCGTGGCGTTCGCAACCCAGTTTGCAGCCGGGGAAGAGGACCCAAAGCAGGGGGGCGTGGGGAGGGGAGGGGAGAGGAAGGTACTCACCCGCGCTCGCGGGGGCGGGTGGATGCGGAAGCGGAAGACAGCGGGGGAAGGCCAAGGGGAAGGGGAGACACCGAAAGGGGTGAGAAGTCGCAGGGACCCCAGGGTAACAAGGTTGGGGGCTCAGATGCCACCCGGAGCCAGTGGAGCCCCAGAAAGGGCGGCGGGCAGGTGGAAGCAGGGCAGAGAAGGTCCTGGAAGAGAATCCATGGAAGGGAAGGGCCGGACGGGAGAAGGGCACAGAAGATGCGCCAATGGCCGAAACTGAGCTCCCCGGACATCGGACCGGGCCGTTTGTGGAAAACAGACACCAAGGACGTGAGAGAGTCCAGGAGGCGACCAGCCTGAAGGCTGCAGATTTGGGGGGGGCGGGGTCTGGGCGGCAAGACAGGAAGCAAGTTCACCTTGAAGTGGGAGGTCGTTGCCCTGAAAGGGGGCCCAGCTTTTATCTTTGCCGGGGTGTCATTTCTCCCAGAGTTTTCCAGAAAACTCTTCAAGCCCAGCAAGTCCGGGCTCCGTTATGTTTGATGGTCTGTTCTTTGACTTCTCTTACTGGCAGAGGCAGGATTTGCACCCGGGACTCTGTGTTCTCCAAGCCCTGGCTCTTACTGAGGCCCCCCCCCCCCCATTGCCTCTACAGTGGAGCGACTGGGGATTTCAGCCAGTCCTGAAGGAGGGTGGGGTTGCTGAAGCAGGAGTGGGGAGGGAGGGCGTCCAGGCGGGCCTGCTGTATGGACCACATGGAAATGGAAAATGGAGGGAAAGGCAGCTGTGCGGGGTGCAGCACTTTCCATCCCTGTCCCGTGCCTTATCTTGTGCCTTATCCGTTCCTCCCTCCCTGCCGCTCAGCACCACCTTTTCTGTCCCTTTTGTAGCAGCAGCCCTTCTAGAATCTTCCACACTACCTTCCACTCCTCAGTCAGGCGGCTCACAGAGCTCCCGCCCTCCCTACGAAGGCCTTTCCTCATCTTGCCCACCTGGACAGTGCCTTACTTATCTGCCAGGGCCCAGGATGAAGGTCGCCTCCTCCAGGAAGACTTCCATAGTTAGTTAGGCTATGCTAACTGCTAGCAAAGCACTCCAGGGCCCCAGCGGCTTCACAAAGGAAGTTTCTTTCTCGCTCAGAGCGGCAGGTGAGTGAAAGCTGGCTGGGGCGAGGCGGGCGGGCTCTGCTCCACGGTTACATGGGGGCTCGGGTTCCTCCTGGGCAGTGGCTCCATCATCCTCTAGGACAGAGGTTGGCAAACTGTGACCGGGGCTTGTCAATAAAGTTTTATTGGGACACAGCCACGCCCACCTAGTAACATATCCTCTAAGGCTGCTTTAGTGCTGCTATGGCAGCAGCATTAAGAAGCTGAGACAGGGGCGCCTGGGTGGTTTAGCCGGTTCGGCGTCTGACTTCAGCTCAGGTCACGGTCTCGCGGTCTGTGAGTTCGAGCCCCGCATCGAGCTCTGTGCTGATGGCTCAGAGCCTGGAGCCTGCTTGGGATTCTGGGTCTCCCTCTCTCCCTGCCCCTCCCCCGCTCATGCTCTGTGTCTCTCTCTCTCTGTCAAAAATAAATAAATATATAAATAAAAGCTGAGACCAAGAACTGTGGCCGTAAAATAAGAATATTTGCCCTCTGGCCTCTCTGGAAAACATTTGCTGATCCTTGCTGTGGGGCTCTGGAGGCCTAGGGAGAGAGAGCGGGGAGGTTTCTATGGGCCAGACTGGGTGTCCTTTGGGCCCACATTCCACTGGTGACAGCTGGCCACGTGACCCCACCGTGCTGCAGGCAGCTGGGACCTGTTTTCTTCCTGGTGCTTGGGACGAAGAGGAAGCAGGGTCTGGTGAACACATAGCCCTCGTCCCTCCACACCCCTCCTCCTTGGCTTTGAGCCTCTTCTCCCCCTGCTCCCTGCACACCTGCCCCCAAGGGATGGGTAGCCCTGTGTCCACGAAGGCTGAGACCGTGCCTGTCTTGTTTATCGCTGTCTGCCCCAGGCTCGGCACAGAATACGTGTTCTAGAAATTGTATTGAAGAAAGGAATGAATTGTTTCTGTCCTGTCTGCTCCCGGTGCCCTTTGTAAATACCTCGGATCTGGCACTGACCTCACTGTATTACACTCATCCTGTGCCTGTTTTCCCCATTGCCAGATCCTGGTCTCTGTGCCACCGGTTTCTTTCCAGGTGTCGCCTGTGTGGTGACAGCATGCCAGGCCCTGGGCATGTCTTTGGGAACAAAGCCGCGTCCTCAGGGGGCTTACGGTCCAGTGGGAGAGACGGCCAACGGGCAGAGAATCACACGATCGTGCAAATAAATTTAAAATGACCTCGGTGATCACATGCTCTGAAAGAAAGGGCCTGAGTAGCTGCTCTGAGCGCATCCAAGGAGAGATGAGCGAATCCGTGATTCAGGGAGGGCTCCCCTGAGGAGGTGACGTTTGGGCTGTAACCTGTTGCACACGCCGACGTGAACTGGGTGGAGGGAAGACGGGCAGGGGGAGCAGCCTAAGCAAAGGCCCAGTGGTCAGGGAGACCATAACCTCACCCGGGACAACGGCGACGTCATTAATGTTATTATGGCTCAGACCACAGAGCGCTTGGTATGTGACGGACCGCGGATTAAGCTCTTTACGTGTATTATGTCAGTTAATCTGCATGATGCTATGAGAGAGGCACTCACCGGAGCCCGGGCTGTTAACGTCCAGCCCACACTCGTTCTGTCCGCCCCAGAGGTGCCCCGGGCACAGGTCTCCTTCTTGTCTGCCGTCTGCGAGGGGCGGGCTGGAAGGGCCGGGGGGGTCCACACTACTTCCCAGGAGTGCCCTTGGCAATGACACATGAGAACTGGGGGGCAGATATCCCAGCTACCTCGCCCCTGGGTGGGGGATTCTGCAGCCCCAGCAGCAGAGGTGCCCGGCTGATACGTCGGCCCTGTTGCCCACAGGAGTAGCTCCCCGCTCAAGCCACACTTCATTGGCTTTTGTTCCCTCCCTGCTGTGCTCCTGGGGTCACCTCCAAAATTACTTGCTCCTGAACATTTGTCTCCGGGGCTGTTTGTGGAGTAAGCAGAGCTGAGCACTGGTTTGTTTTATATATATATATATATATATATATATATATATATATATATATATATTTTGTAAACGTTTATTTATTTTTGAGACAGAATGCGAGTGGGGGAGGGGCAGGGAGAGAGGGAGACCCAGAATCCGAAGCAGGCTCCAGGCCCCGAGCCGTCAGTGCCGAGCCCGACGCGGGGCTCGAACCCATGGACCGTGAGATCGTGACCTGAGCCGAAGTCGGAGGCTCAACCGACCGAGCCACCCAGGCGCCCCGAAACTAAGACACTGTTAAGGATCCCATCTAATAGATGAAGAGTTAAGTAAACACAGAACGGATGGAGGGTCTCTGAAGCCAAAGCACCCACTGTGTGTACGTGTGTGTGCGCGTGCGTGCGTGGGCCTGTGTGGGTGCGACACCACAGCGGAGGCCGGGGAGGCGTGTGCGCGGCCAGGACGAGGTTTTTGGGTCATTGGCTTCGGGGCACAGGAGGAGGACGGCTGGCAGTCGCTGGGGGTGCCCTGGGGACCTGCCACGGAGCTCACTCACAGGTCTCTAGAGCTCTGGGAGGGCACCACGAAGGCCAGGGAGGAACTGGGCGTCAGAGGGGCCGGGTTCCCTGCACCCGGCCCACAGTGTTCATCTCAGAAAGGGGGACGCACACTTGGTGTCTAAGCGCTCCCCTCCCCATGCCCCTTTCCTGCCCTCTTAGGTCCCAGGGTCCCCCACGCCTCCCCCCTGCCCCGGGACCTCCATTAGGGAGGGTCTGTGCCCAGAGCCCGGCACCCCCCGCAGCCCAGCTGGGGGCTGGCGGCTGCAGGGGGAAGGCCAGCCGGGCCTCCTGACCGGGCAGGCCCCAGAGGCCAGCACGTGGCCGGCCGGGTGCCGGCTGTTTCTGTCCCAGCGCCCTCTGCGGCCCGCCACCGCCCGAGCAGATGGTCTCAGAAGGGAGCACGGACTGATCGGGGTCAGGAGGGTCCGTCGGCCCATCTTCTGCTCTGTCTCTGCGGGCGCCTCTGCCCTTGCCACTGTCCTGGAGAGGCCGATGAGCTCAGCTGGCCTGGGGCACACTGCACAGCACGGTGAGGGGTAACATGACGCGGCCCAGGTGTCCAGGAGTGCCCGGCCTGGGGGCCGTGCATCCTGGGGGCTTTGGTGTAGCCGTGGCAGGACTGGAGGGTGGGAGGGTGGCGGGAGGGTGGCAAGGGCTGCGGGCCACCCTGCGGATGCCTCAGGGAGATAGCCCCTCGCTGGGTGGCTTGTGGACCCCAGTGGAGGTCCCCACCGGAGGGAGTCGAGGGAACTCACGCTTGCTGAGAGCCTTGTCATCAGTTAAGGGTTACCTCGGGCTATTACCCGCCCCTCACCACCCTGTCATAACCCCTGCGTCCATCCTTCCTGGGGGACCTTTCCCCAGCACCCCCCTTCCTGTGGGTTCTAGTCCCCAAAGTCCAATGTTTACTATGCGGTCGTCCCTTGCACACCGTCAAGGACAGCCACTTCCCTGCAGGCCCGTTCTCGAACATTCCCAGCTGTGGTGTCCTTCCTGGGCCTGCCCCCCCGGGCTGCGTCTCAGCGACCAAAAGAGCACGGGTTCCGGGTGGATTCTAGTCCATGACTGAACTTGAGTGGTGGGCTTCAGTTAAGCCTCCGTCTCCTCATCTGGAAAGTGGGGAAAATCATGCCCCCCCCCCCCCCCCCCGGCAAGGCCCTGAGGCTCGAGACGTGGGTTGTGAATGCTGAGCACAGAGAAGAACAAGCCTTCCCTCCTTGTTAGCCAAGTGGCTGGGGTAGGTCCACCTCCCTGGGCCTCAGCTCCCTCGGCTGTAAAATGGGCTTGGCCTGCCCTGTCTGGGGAAGGGAGGGGGAGGGAAGGGAAGGCATTGGCGTGTTAGCTGCAGGGGCTATGCACTGGGACATCTCGCGATGAGAGGTTTGGGTAGATGAAGGTGCCTCCCCACCCCGGCCCAGCTGCAGTCTGGGGTCTTAAGAGCCTCTCCTGCCCCACGTGGCTCTCGCACCCTCTGTCTCTCATTTCCAAGGGTCAGTGGAAGCCCCCCTCAGGCCCTGGCTCTGATTTTGCAGCCCACTGATGGGTGCGGTGCTGGGTCAGTCCTGCGTGGGGCCCTCGGGGCTGCCCCTGCTGTGACCGAAGTCGGACGCTCAACCGACTGAGCCACCCAGGCGCCCCTCAAGGCTCATCTCTGAGCACCTGTTCACCAATGCGTTGTATCTGCGACCCTTTCAGGGGCGGTGGTCCCAGTGCTCGGCAGAGGAGGGCAGGTGGAAACCCCGGGAGAGTGAGGGCAGGGGAGGAGGCTCTGTGGAATCAGGGCTGCTGCTCCTCTCTGCCTCAGGACCTTTGAACGTGCTGTGTCTGCTGGTTGATAAGCCATTTCCCTGTTTCGCTGCGGGGCTCCTGCTTGTTCACACCTCAGCAGAGAGGCTTTTGCTAGACAGCCTCCTCCCCAAGGTAAACCAGGCCTCCTTGAAAATCTTATTCAGAGGGCTTTGAAATCTTATACCCCCTCGAGCTGCTTTTACAACCTGGTTATACGTGTGTTTGTGAACCTGCTTACTGTCTCTCCCTCATGAGACCGTACGCTCCATGAGGCAAGGCGAGGGGCCTCTCCAATCCTGTTCGGCCCAGAAGATCCTGCCCATAAAACAGGGCCTGGCACGTGGCTGGTGCTCAAAAGGCCAAGGTCTGTGGAGACACACTGTCCCCGTGCCTGGTGCTGTTCACTAAGCCCTCTTGCCCGCGGGCCGTGCGTTAGTCCAACCTTACAATTACAGAGGCCTCTGAGGCTTGGGCCCTCCCCAGGAGGCAAGAGGTAGGCTCGAACCCAGGTCTCCCAGCCCCCAGTCGGTCCCCCCAGTCTTCTCTGGACCACGGTGGGCCACATCCCAGAGCTCACTTGTGGGGAGACTCAGGCCTCCCAGCCCCAGAGCTCCTTTGGATGAAAAGTGGGGGGCAGCAGACTCGGACCCTGGGGAACGTACAGGATGGGCCAAGAGCAAACACAATCGTGGCAGTAACACGAGTGGTGACTGTTCCAGCGTGGCTGAGGGTTCGTCCGGTACGGATGGCCAGGTCATGAATCCTGGCCAATCGGGGGAGGTGATATTAAGGCCCAGAGCAGTGAGGTGACTTGCGCAAGGCCATTCAGCGAGGACGCGCCTGAGCAGAGATCTGAACCTAGAGCTGTCTGACTCCAGAGCCTAGAAGGTTGGTCTCAGGGCTGTTGCTGCCTTCTGCCTGGAAAGCAGACAGGGGCTGAAGGGCGGCTGATGCGAAAGGGCCAACCTGGCACAAAGCGGGGCTCTCAGGGCCAAGTGCTCCTGCTGTGCCCTCTTCCACTTTGGTTCCAGAGCCCCGACACCCCCCGGGAAAGGGAGCCCCTGTTGGATCCATTGAGGACACAAAGGGCTGGGGACACAAAAGGCTCCCAGATGTCGAGAAGGCGGCCTGAGGTCACAGAAAGAGGCCTGAGTCGGAGGGACCCCAGGTTGGAGTCCTGACTTACCGGCCAGGTGAGTCACCTCACCGGCTGGGCTTCACTTGCCTCTTGCGTGACATTGGGCGCAAAGCGTCCAACTCGATGTACAAAGTGACATCGAGAACCCGTGTGTGAATTGCCGATACATGGCTCCTGGCGCTGTTTCTCGAACTTCGCTTGAGAACTTTCTTTTGCACCGGCAGGGATCCACCATGACCCGGGTCCTGCGTGCTCCCGGTTTGAATACCACCTTGCAAATGATACCGCGCCCAAGAAAGTTCTGGACTCGTTCTGAGCCCGTGAACTCGCCCTAGTCCTGGGCTGCCATAGTCGGTGCTTCCAAATGGAACGCGCTGCCAACCGAGAATTGGGTAAGTTTGATCCTCGGACAGCTCTTCTCTGAAGGCTCGTACTCTGCATACGGACATTAGGGTGGGGGGCGGGGGTGAGTCAGAGGCAAGCCAAGAGTCGCGATGTCCACCTACAGACTGAAGCCCCGACTTTACCCAGCCTGCGGGAACCAGAGCCGGCCGGTCCTCCAGTTCTGTGTGTAGGGCCAGGCCTCAGCCTATCTTGATTTTATTTACTCCCCCCAAAACCAGAAATACATTTTAGTTTTTTTTTTTTTAACGTTTATTCATTTTTGAGAGACAGAGCGTGAGCAGGGGAGGGGCAGAGAGAGGGGGAGACGGAGAATCCGAAGCGGGCTCCAGGCTCCGAGCTGTCAGCCCAGAGCCCGACGCGGGGCTCGAACCCATGAACCGTGAGATCACGACCCGAGCCGAAGTCAAACGCTCAACCGAGCCACCCAGGCACCCCGAAACAACATTTGAGTTTTTAAGCCACAACGGAAAAGCAGCAGGTGCAAGGGAGGTACCTGCCACGTGGGGAGTGTGGGCCTCCTCCCCGCCCTCCCCCATCCCCCCACCCCCACCCCCACCCCAAACATCCCCTGACCTTTGATGGTGGAAAGTCTTGCCCAAGTCCAACCTATAACCTTCAGAACAGGGTCCCCTGGACTGTGAGTACAGTGGACGAAGCTCTTGGGATTTGAGGAAAACAGATAAGCTTTGAGCACAGCTGGGCTGTAGCTTCTTTTCTCCACCCTCCCCCCCCCCCCTTCAGCTGTGGCAGCTTGCTCCTGATTTCTCTGGAAAGGCAGCTCCTAATTAGAATGGATCGAAGAGTCTTTGCTCCAGCTTTGTTCTCAGTCTCGATTGAATCGTTGCTTTAGGACTTAATCTGCTGCAGTCGCTGGTGGGCTAGGACCCTTGGCTCTCTGGGCTGCCTCTCAGGCTCAGGCAAGCTGGCACCCGGAGGTGGGGGGGGGTACCCTGCTGGCACCCGGAGCGGGGGGCCCAAGAGCTCTGCATCACACCCCTGCACCTCTCCTTCCAGCTTCCTTTTCTGCTCTATTTTTCTCCACACCTGCTTTCTCTCCCTTGAATTTCCTTTCATTAACAACCCAAGGCTGTCCAGGGTGCCAAGTCCCCGCTGGTGGGAGTGCAAATTGGTACAATTGCCGTGGAGGGCAATTTGTCAAATGCTATTAAAAGCCTTAAAAAAAATGCATAGGCTCTGACCTGGAGAGGCCCCTTCTAGGAATTTGTCCTAGAATATAATAATTGGACAGGGGTCCACAAATCTGTGCAAAAGGCTGTTGCCCTCAGTGCTTTTCATGAGTGACAACTTGGAAACCTGGAACTCCTCTCCAGGGGGCCGTGAACAATGACCATGTGATAAACCAACCATAAAAGAACCTTTTGGAGCTGATTGGAGAAATCTGAGATGTTGACTATCAGTGGCTCCTAAGGAACGACTTATTAATTTTATCAGGTGTGATAATGGCCTCGGTATTGGTTTAGAGACACGTGACAGGAGGGTCGGTGTCTGGTTTAAGCTGTTGTAACAACAGGATCGGGGAAGGGAGATAGGAAGAAGCAATTCTGGCCAAATCTGGCAAGTTCTGAATCCGGCTGCCAGGTTAGTGAGTCCCCACCACGCTCTTCTAATTTTGGGCACGGTTTAAAATTTTCATGATTTTAAAAAGAAAGAAAATGGCCATGTAAAACCCTATTTTTTTTTTTTTTGACCTGAAGTGATGTCCACAAGATACTGCTAAGTGGGAAGAGAAAAAAATCCCCAAGAGCATACGTGGCATTATCCGATATTTTTGGTTTCACAAATATACATGGAACGTTATATGCAGAAGAAAAAGGAGGGAGCACACCCACCGGAATGTTAATGGTGGCCATTTCCGGTGGGAGGATATGAATAATTTTCACTTTCTTCTTTATACTTCTTGAGCGTTTCTGACTTGCTTTTCCTTTTGCAGTACGCATACATTATTACGCTTATTAAAAAAAAAAGCCACAGTTACTAGAGAAAATTTGGAAATCACCTGCTATACATTGGGCATTATTATACACCAGGCCTCGCAAAAGGAGGTTTGACATATCTTAATTCACACGCGGTAATTGGCCAGGTTGATGCTAGGACGCCCGTTAGATAGATGGGCAGCTGACCACCAGGGAGGGTAAGTGCTTTGCCTATGGACACACAGCTGCATTTCTCGAAAATAATTTTTTTAACCTTTATTTCTGAGAGAGAGAGAGAGAGAGAGGCAGAGTGTGAGTGGAGGAGGGGCAGAGAGAGAGGGAGACACAGAGACCAAAGAAAGCAGGCTCCGGGCTCTGAGCCATCAGCACAGACCCTGACGCGGGGCTCAAACTCAGGGGGTCAAATCTCAAACTGAGATTATGACCTGAGCCCAAGTTGGATGCTTAGCCGACTGAGCCACCCAGGCGCCCCCTCGCGCACTTGGATTTCTAATTCCACTCTTCTGATGGGAAGCCGGTGCTCTTGCCACAGAAGCCCAGCTTCTTCTAGAGGAATTTAAGGAGTATCAGGCGGGAGCCCTGCCCTCCAGGACCCGACACTGTCTTGACCCCTAGTCTCCTGCTTCCATGCTGTGCTCTTGAGTCACCTGCCTCTGCCCCGAGAACCAGTGACATAGCAGCTTTCCCAAGGACGCATCCCCCCCACCGCCGCGCACCTCCCAGGTGAAACTTGAACGCTGCCCCTTTCATATTTTCTCCTAATGAGCCTTCCCGGGCTTCTTGCCTTTTAGGGTGGAAACAAGCCCTCTGCTATCTGCTTCATATTTATCAGCTTGCTTTACTGGCAGAGCAGAAGAGTGAACGGGCATTGTATACATAAATACCATAAAATCCACAGAGGGCTGGCGCGGGCCTGAGTTCTTAATCCAGGCTCCATCGCTAACAATTTGCAACCCAAAGAAGTCACTCTCTCTCTGTTTTCTCTGTCTCTAAAAGTAAATAAAGGATAATCCATTAGAAGAAATCAATTGGCGTTCTGAGGAAAGGAGGGGGCATAGATTCTCCAAGTTGGGCCGAAAATACAATGTTTCCCAAGGTTTTGTCAGTGGTGGATGTGGACAAAGCCGTCTCCACCCCACCCCACCCCATCAGACCTCAGCTGGGGTACAGTGACATCTCTTACCTGGTCTCCAAGCTCCGTGGTTTGTTTGTCCTTCTCCCCAGCTCTCCCCTGCCGGCCACCCCTCAGTCCTTGCCCTACCCTGCATGCAGTTTCCAAGAGGGGCCCCAGCGTCATGCCTCAGGGCCTTTGCACATGCAGTCCCCTTTGTCTAGAATTCTCTTCCCCAGCTAGCGTCAGGTATTTTCCTGCAAGGTCCCTGGAAACTCTCCCTGCTCACCCGAGCTGAACTCCTCAAGGGCACAACCTCAGTTATCTCCAGTATGCAGCCGGGCTCTGCACAGAGGCGGACGCAGGAAAGGGGCAGGCGAGGGCAAAACCAAAATCTTCTCTCTGTATCTCCAGGATGGGCAAAACGTGTCTAATAGATCTGGGTTAGAATTGCTGCTTTTTTAAAAAAATTTTTTTAAATGTTTATTTATTTTTGACAGAGAGAGAGACAGAGCATGAGCAGGGGAGGGGCAGAGAGAGGGAGACACAGAATCGGAAACAGGCTCCAGGTTGAGCTGTCAGCACAGAGCCCGACGTGGGGCTCAAACTCACGAACCGCGAGATCATGACCTGAGCCGAAGTCGGACGCTTAACCGACTGAGCCGCCCAGGCGCCCTAGGGTTAGAATTGCTTCTATCCCCGGGATACGGTGACTCTGTGCTTACTGCCACCACAGTTTGGGACGGGACGCTGTTCAATAGTCTCCGTGTCAAAAGCCAACGTTTTATCACTAAAACGAATGTATTTTTACATGGACGCTGCAGGTTACCTCCTGCCCCTGAGTCCTTGCAGAAGGTGACCTAACCAAATCACCTATCTCAGCCTGGAAAACCACAGGGCTGGTTCTCATGGCGGAAGTGTCTCCATGGTGAACCGCGGAGTCTGGGGGCCACCCGCCCGGGGGCTGCCTCCCACACCGTCCGCCTCAGAACGGGGAACCTTTCGTGGTGGGTCCCCAGCAAAGGACTCAGCAGGGGAAGTGCCTGAGTGTCACAGAGACATCGCGTTTATGTTTCTGAACACTGACTCCCAAACTCTACTGGCCCGTGGGTCCCCAGCCTCCCGCTGGCCTGGCCTTCCCCTGCCCTCTTGGTGGGTGAACCCCAGCCAGGTCCGCAAGCAGCAGGACCTGGCAGGGGTGCTTTTTCTCCCTCCCTGGCTCACCCTCTGCTCTCTCCTGCTCTATGGCCATTTATCAGACGGTGATTTCCCCGCTTAACTGGACCGCTCTCTCTCACGCTGCTAGAGGGAGGGAAGGGGTTTTTCTTGTACTCAGTGACTGATCCCCGGTTCGCAGAACAGGCACCGGCACATAGTAGGTGTTCAGCAAATGTTGACTGACTAAATCTGCAGACCTGGCGTGCATCTCCTAAATGTTTGCTGAGAATGGGCTCTCCAGGCAAGTGAAGAAATTGATAACCACTGACGAGATTCCCCCCAAATAGTGTGTGTGTGTGTGGGTGGGGGGGGGGGGCACTGGGAGTCCATAATAGGTATGCTGGTTTCCACTGGCTTCCTGTTGCCTTTGCAATAAAATCCAAGTTCTTTCCAGTATGGCCTCTTTGTACCTCCTTCCGCTCTTCCCGGCACACACCGGACTACACCTCACAAGCCTTAAGTTCCTGGACGCTCCGAGCTCGTTCACACCTCAGGGCCTTTGCACTTACTGTCCTTGCTGCCTCGTCCCTCAGACGGTCCCATGGCTGTGGGGCCTCAGCTCAAATGTCCCTTTTCCTTAGAGTCCTTCCTGCTCCGCCCCCGCCCCCCAACCCAGTTACCCCACCACGGGTCACAGCTGCTTTTTTATTGTCTGCCTAGCACTTAGCAAGGTGTGAAACCATCTCGATCATTTATTTACTCGTGCTACTCGTTTCTTGGAGAATCTTGACCATCTTACTGCTCCTAACTGCTTTATTCTGTCGCGCTCTGTTGAGCTCCCCTTCCCGCTGGGGCTCCACGCAGGGCGATCCCACACCTCTCAGGGGCTCTTGGTGATCGGAACTCAGACCGGACCGGTTCAAAACTCGGTCTGGGCTCCGAGCTTCTCTACAGAAGGGGCGGGAAGTGGGGAGCAAGAGCTTTCTCTTGTCCTCTCTCCGGGGGGACTGGGAGCAGAGGGGTCAGGGGAGGCCGGCTTCTGTCTCCCCTGCCTGGTCTCGATCTGTTTCCATCTGCTGCGGTCTCCGTGGAGACGGGTGCCTGGTCGTTTTGGGACCTCCTCCGCGGCGGCCCCTCCTCGGGAGGGAGCAGCCGTCTCCCCCTCCAGCCCTGCCAGCAGGCCAGGCCCCAGCCTTTTCCGGGTGGGAAGCAGCGCCCTTTGCCCAGGATCTGTCCGGAAGGGGCCCGCCGACTCTGCCTCTAAGAGCCCTCTGGGGGTCGTGCGCAACTGAGTCGGGAGAAGCACAGGCTTCTCCCCACCAAGTCCCCCTGAGCAGGCACAGCTCCGGAACGTGCGTGTCGAGCTCCCCCAAGGACACCCCCAGCACCCCGTGCCTGCAGCTGGCACTAGGTTCCTACAGCTCAGCGGGCATCCAGCAGGGGGGAGTGAGGTTCCAGCCTCTTGCTGGCGGTGCCCTCTGCCTCGGGAGGGTTCTCTGGGGGCGGTACCCGCGTGCCAACACCACATCTACCCTCACTGGCTGCTCAGCTTGCTTCTACCAGCAGGGAAAGGCGAGGCGCACAGAGGTTGGCAGGGGGGGCGGCAGGTTCCCAACAGCAGGGCCAGTTCTGCCACCTCCCATCGTGCCCTGGGGAAAGCGTCTGGCCCCAGCCTTTTGTCCTCTCTTAACACCTCTTTGTCCCCAGCTCAGGGTCCCCGTAACCAACCCTGGAGCAACTGGAAACGTCCCCTCCATGGCTCCTTGGTTGTTTTTGGTAGGTTTCCCTTCCGGGCCACGTGGCCCGAGATCAGCAGCTTGGCATTGCTAGAAAAGGCGCCTAGAAAAAAAGCCCCACGCGTCGTAGGTCCTCCACGACCACCTTTGGAAGAAATGACTCAGTCGGAACCCTGCGGTGGCTGCTTTGGGTTCATGTGAAATGACCCTTAGAGGAAGGGGCTGGGGCCGGGTGGGGCCTGGCATGGTGCCTCCATGTGCCCGATGCCTTTCACCTGTTATTTCACTTCTTGTGGTCACCTCGAGGGGCAGCCTCGCCGACCCCCTTTGCAGATGGGAAGGCTTCCACCTGCTCCGGGCCAGGCCAAACCGGGGCGGGGGTGGGGGGCGGGGGTGAGTAGGGGGGGGAGGAGAGGGAGGTGGAAGGGGCAGCAGCTGTGAGCAGGGCTCTGGAGTCCACGATCCTGGCTCTAACACCCCTTGGCTAAGTTACTTAATTCTGACTCTGGCTCCTCAATCCGTAGAAGTGGGACGACAAGACTGCACGGCAAGGATTAAATTAGCTAATATATGTAACGTGCTTAGCCCAGGCAGAGACATGGCCGGCCGTCAACAGCACCCAGAGTAATTTTCGTGATCATCGCTGCCATTGGGACAAACCCAGGTCTGTCCACCCCGAAGCTGGCGCTCTGCACCAAGCTGGGGGGGGGGGGGTGCGGGCTGAGGGAGGGTGATGAAGCCGAGGGCCCCCGGGGGGGAGGGCGCGGTGACAGGCGGCTTTCCAAGCCAGACTGCGGCCCACAGCCCTGATGTAAGAGGCTATGAGGAACCTCTGTGGGTCTTTAATCAGGGGAGTACAAGGGTGAATATGGGGTTTTAGGAAGATTAATCTGGCAGCAGGCACAGGGTGGAAAAAGAGTCAAGCTTAGTACAGAGAATTATGACGGCTGCCAGGCTCCGAGAGGCAGGTCAGTGAAGGAAAACGGCCTGGTTCTCGGCTCCCTGGGCACCAAGGGTTCCCGGCAGCCGGGAAGGGCTGGGGGCCCCGAGGGGGCCGGCAGAGGGCACCGTGTGGTCAGCGACAGTAGCCACTGCAAGGGACCTCTGGCGCCTGCCCAGAAGAGGCAGCAAAGTGAATACGTGAGAATGAGATGGCCACCGGCCCCTCGGCCGTGTGGCCAGTTCCGAGCTGCCATCCCACTGCGGGCTGCGCTCAGTGCAGACCCTCCAGGGCGGGCGGGACCGCCGACTCGGGCAAGTGCCAGCTGCCTCCAGCGAGGGGCCACCAAGGTTCTGAGCGCCGCTCCCCAGGCTGGTCTGGAACCGGGGCTGCCCTGGCCAAGAACGGAAGGAGATGATGCCTCTTTACCTTCTTTTATTTAAAGCCGTCAAGAAGCTGTGGGAGGGCCGGGGCAGTTCCAGGGTCCCTTGGCCCCGAGGAGCTGCGGCCGCTGGTGGCTCCCCAGCAGCACGGCGCCTGGTGAGGCGCAGCCCACCCCGGCCCTCACAGCAGCGCGTGGAACACCTCCACCTTCTCCCGGTACAGGTGGTGGAACTGCTTGGCCAGGCAGCGGAAGGGGGCTTCACAGTTCTCCAGCTCCTTCTGTAGAGACAAGAAGCCGGTGGTGTTACCGGATTGCTGCCGTTCACCTCACCGGCAGGGCTGGCGACAACCGCACCCTCTGTGTAGGAAGGAAACGGAGACGCCGACAGGTTATGGGAACTTGCAAAAGCCACACGCCTGTCAGTGGTGAAGCTCGGTCTGTACCGGACGTTTCTACAAAGCGTGTACTTTTGGCCATGCTCACCAACGTGTGTGACGGGAGATGAGACTGAGACGCGTCCTCCCTTAGGTTTGACTGGGGCCCCGAAGGCCAAAGCAAAATCACAGACGGGCAAGGATGCCCACAGTCACCTTGAGTCAGGCAAGGCCGTGGCACTGACCCCTGGGGTGCCTCTCCCTCACCCCGAGCCCAGTGGGAGGTTCCGAGATGAAGACCGAGGCCCGGGGGGCTCAGGCCAGTGCCGGGGCCAGGCCTGGGAAGCATCGAGGTCCAACTGGGGCTGGCTGCTTTGATGGCCCAGCCAGGAGAGGGTCGCAGCAGCCCTGCCCTGGACCAGCGGTGGCCTGAGCGGGGAGCCGGCCTGGTGTGGCCTTGAAGGGACTCTGCACGGACGTGCTCCAGGAGGGCGATGGCCCCAACAAGAACAGAGGGAGCCAGGCTGCGGCAGGGTGAGGGGGCGTCACCTGTGATCTGCAGGTGCGGGGGGGGGGGTTCTGCCAGTGGGCCCGGGAGGGGGCATCACGGCGGTGCTCCCAAGGCGCCAGCCTGAGACACCCGGCAAGTCCAGAGGGACTGTAGCAGGTCCCAGCAGGGCCACCTGAGCCGCCTCTCCCGCAGGCTGCGGGCTTGCGAGGAAGCACAAGTGTAGGACCTCGGACCAGCGGCCCGGCCTCCCACGGCAGGTGTGGCAGGAGGCATGGACGCTAAGTCATTAGGAACCTACAGAACCCGGCACAGCGCTGTGCATTTTCATCACTGAAGTGAGTATTTTGTGACTAACGGTGCCCAAAGGACTTTTTGTTCTCGGAGAGATGAGGAAAGTTCCAGAGGTGGCCCTAGACTTTTCTCTACGGGGTGGGAAGAGCCGGCCCTCCAGGGTGAACGCGGACGAGCTCTCGGGGAAAGAAAATGGTAGCCTCTCAACGTAGCTACCGCCCTCGCACTCTCTGTGTGCACGTGTGCATCTGTGACTTACCGACTGTTTTGCAAAATAAGTTGCCAGAAGAAAGAGCCCGCTCCTTTCGGGGCAGAAGCTCAAGCTGTGAACGCATGAGAACCTGTTTTCAAACAATCCTAGGCAGCTGCCACAAGTGTAGCCTTGACAAGAGGCAACGATACCTCCCCAACGAAAGGGAAGGATTTCCAAACTGAAGAATGTTCTGAAGTCATCGAGCCCACTGCCCTCGTCTTGTAGGGGAGCGGTCTGCGGCCCAGGGCGGGTGCGGTGGCTCAGCTGGTGTGTGCAGAGCCGGGCCGGGGATTCGAGGTCCCCAACGGGAGAAGAGCGGCCTTTCCGCTCCGCCAGCTGGGGCGACAGAAATGCACAACGGAAACCAGTTCTCACAGAGCGTGTTACCCAGACTTTCTAGCAAGGGACATCCCAAGGTGAAGGAGACAAGTTGGCCAAGAGCCGACACAGAGGGGGCGGTGCTGAGGAACGAGGGGGGCCGTCTGTAGGCGAGACGAGAACCCCCACTGTCAAGGACCAGCAGCCCTCTAGTCGGACAGGAGAGAAAGAACTCAGTCACATCGGCAACGCCAATGTTAAATAGTAAAATGTTACACCGGCTGAAAGCATCGTTAAGTAAGGAGCGGAAAGAGAACGAGGCCTACACAGGACACACACAGGGATTTCCAAATGAATCTGAAAGCTCCCAGAAGCAACATGTGGGGAAAACACAATATTAAATAATAATATAATATATATATAAAATATAAACAGTTATATAAATATATATTTATATAAATATATTAATATATTATATATATTTATATAATATTACATATTATATAAATATTTATATAATATTATATATTATAAATATTATTTACATATTATATATTATATAAATATTATCTATATATTATATATTATATATTTATATAAGTTTATATATATATAAATTTATTAACATAAACATATATATTAACATAATATATAATATATAATGCATATTTATTTATATTAATATAATATATATATTAATATATATTTATTTAATTTATTTATAATATTTATTTATAATATTTATTTAAATATATATATTTATATATAATATATAAATAATATTAAAAAGTTAAGAAATACAGTGGAGATGAGCCTCTCTGTGTACCAGGGAGCACTCCTGAAGTAGCAGATGTAGACGGAACCATTTTCCGAAGGCATTAAGAGGGTTTGCCAATGACAAGAATCCTGGAACCCTTCTGTTAACCGATCACAGTGTCACTGACATACCCCAGAGGATGTCCGCTTTGTGTGAAAGATCCTTAGAACAGGCTCTCAGACCAGTGCTCAATCTGGCCTATAGTTCTGCCCCTGAGAGTCCCAAAGTTGGTTCTGTGGCAGGCCAGAGCTCCTTCTAGAAGGTCCTCGTGCTAGACAGGCCTGCGTTCTAGTCCTGGTCCGACTGCTCATAAGCTGGGCAACCAGGGAGAGCTATGTGACCTTTCGGAGTCTGCTCGGCATCTGTAAGACAGGGACAGCAGTGGCTGTCCGCCAGGGCTTCCAGAAGTGTCGGCAGAGAACGTGTGCAAACACCTAGCCCATAGCAGGCCCTCAGCAAACGTCGGTTCCCTCCCTCACCTTCCTGCAAGAGGAACCCTCCTCAAGAAGGAGGGGATCCTTCCTGAACTTGCTTGCATTTCATACTGTCCTACACCAATGGACACTTTATGTTTCTATTTTAACGTCCTTAAAACAATGCTTAATGTCAAATACTGAGGGGTGTTAGAAAGTCTAAGAGGAACCGCAAAAGACCCCAAATGGCCAAAGCAATCCTGAGAAAGAAGAACCAAGTTGGAGGGGTCAACGTGTCCTGATTTCAAACTATATTATGAAGCAGCGACAATCAAAACAGGATGGCCCTGGCATAGAAACAGATACAAAGACCAACGGAACAGAACTGAGATCCCAGAAATAAACCCCTGCATACGTGGGCGATAGTCTCTGTGATAAATGATGCTGGGAAAACCAGATATTCACATGCAAGAGAATGAAGCTTTTACAGCATTCACAAAAATTAACTCGGAATGGACTCGAGGTCTGAACTTAAGACCGAAAACCATAAAAGTCCTAGAAGAAAACGTCGGGAAAAAGCTCTTGGACACGGAACTTGGCAATGATTTTATGGATATAACAGCAAAGCACAAGCAGCGGAAGCAAAAATCAATAAGTGGGACTACATCAAACTGAAAAGCTTCTGTGCAGTAAAAGAAACAACAAAATGAAAAGAGCAGGGGCGCCTGGGTGGCTCGGTCAGTTAAGGGTCCGATTTCGGCTCAGGTCATGATCTCGCAGTCAGTGGGTTCGAGCCCCGCGTCGGGCTCTGTGCGGACAGCTCGGAGCCTGGAGCCTGCTTCGGATTCTGTGTCTCCTTCTCTCTCTGCCCCTCCCCTGCTTGTGCTCTGCCTTTCTCTCTCTCTCTCTCTCTCTCAAAAATAAACACTAAAACAAAACAAAAAACGAAAGGGCAACCGATGGAAAACGAGGAAATACTTGCAAACCACACATCCGATAAGGGGTGAATGCTCAAAGTATATGAGGAACTTAGATAACTCAATAGCAAAAACGTAAATAATCGGGTTTAAAAAAATGGGCAGAGGAGCGAACAGACGTTTTCCCGAAAAGGATATTCAAGTGACGAACTGGTACGTGAGAAGGTGCCAGACGCTTCTCACCCGCAGGGGAAGGCGAGTCAAAACCACGACCAGACCCACCTCGCACCTCTTGGGATGCCCGTTACCCTAGAGAGATGGCAGGTGCCGGCGAGGACGTGGAGAGAAAGGGACCCCCCCCCCCCCGGCACTGCTGGTAGGAACGCAAAGGGGTGAGGCCGCTCTGGAAAAGCGTGGAGGTCCCTCAACTGTTAAAACTTGAACTACCGGGTGGTCCAACAATCCCGCCTCTGGGTAAATACCCAAAGGAAATGAAGTCGCTGCTTTGAAGAGATGTCTGGACCCTCATGCTCACTGCATTATTCCTAATAGCCAAGATGTGCAAACAACTTAAGTGTCCATCAACGGATGAATCAGAGACCGTGGTCTGTGTATGTGCGTAATGGGATATTGTTCAGCCATAAAAGGGAAGGAAATCCTGCTGCCTGTGACACCGTGGCTGAACCTTGAGGGCATCATGCTAAGTGAAAGAAGGCAGACAGAGAAGGCAGACAGATTCTCGCTTACGCGTGGATCTAAAGAAACAGGAGTCACGGCAGCACAAAGCAGGTGGGGGGGTTGCCAGGGGAGGTGGGGGAAATGAGCGAAGGGCGCCAAGTTCCAGTTTTAAGATGAGTAAGTTCTGGGGGCGCCCGGGTGGCTCAGTCGGCTAGGCGTCCAACCCTCGGTTTCTGCTCAGGCCATGACCTCACGGTTTCGTGGGGTCGGGCCCCGTGTGGGGCTCTGCGCTGATGGAGTGGAGCCTGCTTGGGATTCTCTCTCTCTCCACCCCACCCCTGCTTGCGCTGTCTCTGTTTCTCTCAAAATAAATAAACTTTAAAAAAAAAAAAGAAAAAAACAACGTCTGCTCGCCTTGCGGAACATTCGCAGAACAAGTTACTCTCAATCCAAGCTCCTATCGTATGGCCTGATGTGGGTGGCTCAAGGGCACCAAAGATGAGAAACCCTTATCCTCAAAAGCTCACGAATTTGAATTTCATTAGTTGAGCATTTGCGATGATCGGGCCAGAAGGTAAGAGGGACACTTATCTTTGTAGAGTCTAGGACTGAAAAACTTTGAGGCAACAACACTATCCAGAAGATGACTAGGGGGAATAATTCCATGTGAAAAAGCAAATATTGATTGAGCGTGTGTTATGCACTAGGCTTTGTGCCAATGTTTTCGTATTCGCCATCTGACTTAATTCTCCTATTTGTCACTCAATGAGGAATGGGAGTTTATTATCCCCATTTTACAGGTGAGGAGCCTGAGGCACCAAGAAACTAACGGACCCGCCAAGGGTCCCACGGTTCAGTCCTGCTGCTTCGCCATCGGTGGGCAGAGCGCTGGCCTTTACCCGCCAAGGAAGCAGGCCGCTTGGGGGGATTTAAAAGGTTCACATCCGCACGGCAACTGAACAGTCATGGGACCTTGGGCGAGTCCCTTCACCTCCTCAACACGGAAGTGGGGCTTATTAAGGGCCCGGCTCCCAGGCCCACGGGACCGTGAGGACCGTGAGATAATGTGCCAGCACCGTGATCCATCCCGTCTCACGCGAATGCCAACGGTCGCTACGATCGAACCCAACGCGCTTGTGTTTCTTATTAAACTGAGATACAACTTTTTCCAGGGCCGGCTGGCCGATCTGCTTTACCGTAGCGCACGAGTGGCTCCTGAGAAAAGATCCTGGACTAGGAATGGGAACATCAGCTCCAAATGAGAACCTGGGTATGGGAGCATACTGACTCCATGCCTACGAGGTCACGTGAGAAACCACACCCAGGAGGGGCCCAGTCCAGACGTGGCCACGGAGCAGGCGGAGGTACTTACCGCGGATGTTTCAAAACATTCCAGGCCTTGGCCCAGGGCCCACGCCCGGGCCTGAGCCGAATCCACCGCCCGTCTGCCGGCCAGGTCTGTCTTGTTCCCCACTAACACACCTACTCGAAAGAAACAACCAAAGCATCACATTGAACTGTGGCAGCCTGGGAGGACAGCTGGAGAGAGAAAAGAGCAAAGCACACGGATTTTGAGGGGTCTGAAACACTGGGGGAGGCTGCCTGATTCGAGGTGGTGAGCACCGGGAGAGAGAGAGGGTCCAGGGCTGGCCCCCGAGGGCCCCAGGAGAGGAGGAGGGCTTTGCTTTTCCCACACAGCTCTTGTTCAGCCCTTCTTCTAGACTTCACGTGGATCTGTCTGCCTTGTCTCCTTAAGGCTGCAAGGCGAGGGCCAAATTTATGTGAGCATTTGTGATAATTCCTAGCACATGGAGCAAACGTTAAAAATGGTCATTAATACTAATCTAAGGGCTGGGCTCAGAGTCAGGGACTCAGAGGTAATTTAGTTCCATTCCCAGCTGCATCAGCTGCAACTAATTTCTGAGCCCGTCTCTGGAGATCGCTTTCCCTGGTCTCTAATGAGGGGAATTTGTTGATCGCACATAGGGATGAAAAATAAACTGATTTAAAGCATTCAGAAGTGACAATAGGACTTGAATGTTTACTTGCGCCCCACATACAGGAGAAAATGAGGAATTCATCCCCAGGGCTGGCTTTCAGAAATAAAATCTCATTCCTATCACTGCACCTTCCCCGTGTTACCTTGAGTCTCCTCTCCGTCACCCTGCAAGGCTGGGGGTGGGGGGGCGAGGGGCGTCATCTGCCCATGTTACGGACTCACGGAGGTATGTGGTGACTGTGCCAAGAGGCAGAGCCACTGTTCAATCCAGACCACCATACTCAAAGCCGGGGGCACCCTGTTTTACACCCGTAGCCACCCCTGCAAGGACCTCGCGCTCGTGGACTTGAGGGACGGAGGTGCTGCTGGAAAACGCAGATGGCCGCAGCTCCTACCTGGGAGGGACGTGCCGGGGATCTGGGACCGGGCCTTCTCCAGCCACTTGCTGCAGTTGGTGAAGGACTGCTCGTTGGTCACGTCATAGACGAGACACAAGACGTTGGGACTCTCCCACTGTGCGGGACGGGCCGGATGAGTGCACGTCAGTAACGGTGACAGCGATTTCTAGGCCGGGAGAAAAATCTGGCCTTCCAAGGGAAGGGACAGGGGGTGGGGAGATAACCTCTAATAGGGATGAGAGTCAGAAAACTGAGCCAGCCCGCGGGAGAAAACAATTCACCCAAAGGAACGAAGGGGAGGGCACGGGCTCACCTCCGCGCCAGGCTGCCTGCTGGGTGCGTTCTGTGCATGGCTGAGAAACCTCCCGACCCTGCAGGGCCGGTCTCAATATCCCTGCTGCCTAGCTAAAGACACTGGGTTCAGAGAGGGTAACTGACTTGCCCAGATCAGACATGCTTTAATGACTGGGGTAGGACTGAGGCTTTTTTCTACCCAGAAAAGCTCTGGCCTGCCACTGGTTTCATTCATTCGTAGTTGGTCGCATTCCTATGGAGGGCCCGCTCTCATGCAACTTATTAGGTTTTTCTGCTTTGCAGGCCTAATAGGCATCCTTTCTTCCATTAGCCAGCCACGGGAAACCTGTTTGTCCCGCATCTTCCTAATAAGGGCTGGCTGTTCCCAATGCAAAGGGCACTTTCTGCTTCTCCTGCAGTGTGCCGGCCCCAGTCCAAACCAGACCAACAACTGGACAGGGCTCACTGTCCCAATTAAGAACCAGGGCCGTGCCCGCGAGGGCCGTCGCCTTCAGGGGCCGCTCGGAGTCCTGGGACGTCCTGCTGCCCGGCACAAGGGCACAGGACAGCCCTGCTCAGGCTGTGATGCCCGTCCTGGTGTGTGAGGCTCTCTTACCCTGCCCTCCCCTCTGGGTACCCCCGTCCTGCACAATTACAGTTTGTTTCTGGTGTGTCCGTAACCTCCAGGGTGTGGGGAAGAATCCTTCCTCCCTCCAGTTGTCCTGGCAAGGCCAGCCCAGGATTGGCTCTAGAGGGCTCACTCCTTCCCAAGGCTAGGCTGCCATTTGGACTGAGCGGATGAACCCCTCACACCTTCACTCCGCAGACTAACTCAAGAAGTCTTGCTTGATCTCCCCTTTTGTGCATGAGGGAGACACCTCTTTCCTCTAGGCCTCAGTGAGGTGACCCAGGGTAGGCCTGGGATCGAGCTGGAGCCAGCGTAGGAGCCCCGAGTCAGGGTTTGAGCCGATGGGTACCAGGTGGCCCTGACTTGCCCAGACACATCCTCCCTCTGCCCAACAGGCCAGCACCCAGGGAGAGGCCGTGCCCACAGCAGGCACGCCGTAAACACCACGGATTGATGCACGAAGCCAAGCCCATGAGAAATGACAATCATCAGATCTCTTTCTTTTAGACAACAAAAAAGGGGCAGAAAACAATTTCTATTAAAATGTGGCCATTCTTGGAAAGGCAGGGGAGGGCTCTGGAGAGCTCAAACCTTGTAATTAGCTCACTGGCCCAGATTAGCAGAACTGTTACCTTGGAAGGTATGGCAAGTGGGATCCTGAGAGGATGGGCGGGTGGGCACGATAAGCCTGGGGCGGCAGTAGGCACAGGGCCCAGAGCAAACCCCGGGGACTGGGCCAAGGTGAGTCTCTCGCTACAGGGAGAAGGAAATATTTGCTCCTGGCATCACCAGCGGGGGCTGTCTAAAGAAGGGGGGCCCAGAGCGCTGCAGGGACTGAGTCACACGGCTCCGGCACATTCTGAACCTGGCCATTCCAGAGCTGGGGGCGGGGGAATCACGTGCACGAGCCAGTCCCGCTGGCCAAGAAGCCGCCAAGTCCCAAGGCTGGGAGGAATGGCCCTTGAAGAACTCTGCCTTGGTAGCATTGTCCTCCAGGCAGCCAGGTTGCAGTGACACTGGCGGGAGAGCAGCGAAGGGGTCAACTTTCTGGTGGAAGGGGGCAGGGGCGGGGGTTAGGGAAAAGGTCGCAGGCTACTTGCCAATTTATCCAGCATTTCCGAAAACAGCTCCTTGCCGGCAGAGTCAAAAATGAAGAGTTCCTAGAACCAGAAAGGCAAGTCCCAAGAAAGTCTGCATGTAGAAGGGAAATCGCTGGCCGCAAGTCCCCGAGACGACGCTG
The DNA here is from genome assembly GCF_018350215.1 of Panthera leo. NCBI lineage: Eukaryota > Metazoa > Chordata > Mammalia > Carnivora > Felidae > Panthera > Panthera leo. The sequence goes on from NC_056685.1 coordinate 130,133,072, forward strand.
GGCTCACCGCAGGCCTGAGACAGCCGGCACAACCAGCACTTTCTGTGTGGCGGCTCACCTCTCCTCACCCCGAACCCAAAAATCCCAGGAGTGCTAAACAGGCTGACACGTGCTCTGGTTTCCAAAAGGTCATTCTGCACTTTGTTAACCAAATTGATTTTCAGATCTTAAGACAATTCTTTTTTAAAGCAGGTCACCGAGTAGGCCTGGGGAAGGCGCTTAAAGTAGGACAGCCTGCCGTCGGTCTCCGATGGTGGGATTCAGACAGAAGACAGAGGATGACCCTTCCTGCCCCTGACCGAACCTCGGCCAGCCCAGGCGAGAGCCCCTCCCCGATGCTGCTGCTCTGGGAAGTCTCCCCCTTCGGCTCCCCTGGGCACTGATGCCCCCTGGCTGGCTTCTGACCCCGGCACAGGGTCTGAAGGTCAGTGCTGTAATCTGCGTTTCATGCTTTCTCACTGCCTCGGGGGTACCTAAAATTGTGTTTTCTCATGGATCTCTTTAAGAAGGCGGTGATTCTTTTGTTGTTAATGTTTATTTTTGAGAGAGCGAGAAAGAGAGACAGAGACAGAGACAGAGACAGAGCACCAGCAGGGGAGGGGCAGAGAGAGAGAGGGAGACACAGAATCCGAAGCAGGTTCCAGGCTCCGAGCTGTCAGCACAGAGCCCGACATGGGGCATGAACCCACAGACCGCGAGACCATGACCTGAGGGGAAGCCGGACGCTTAACTGACTGAGCCACCCAGGTGCCCCGTGGAAGGTAGGGATTCTTAAACCTTCTCTCCAGGAAAGCACGTGCAAACATAATGCCTTGCGATTCAATTTCCAGAGCTGTGGACTCCCGTACAGGGACCCGGGTTAAGGACCCTGATACTCCAGTAAGTTCTGTGAGGGCAGGGCCCGTATCCCAGTCCTCCCAGCCCGTATCAGCGACTCTTCCCAAGTGCTCAGACAAGCCTAGGCCAAGTGCTGGTACAGTATTCCCTCTCAGGGAGGAAGACAGTGACCACAGGGACTCTGGGCCCAGCTGGAGGAGCGGTGAGCTCTCTCAGGTCAAGGGCACCACTTACCACGCTGTCCCCCGTGTCAGGGACTGGCACCGTCTTCACCACCAAATCCACCCCTGTCGTCTGCCGAGGAAAACCAAGAATATGCGCGTCAGAGGCTCCCAAGAGGCGTGTTACAGGACATGATGAACATCTGATGCCCAGGAGGCAGAAGTGCTATGTTCTGGACTCACTGCTGTAGAAGTCAGACAGGACCAACTAGGCTCCTCCCACTCCCGGCTCACAAGGAGGTGTATATGGTCACCCAGTGGGCCACCGGCCCGTCTGCGCCACAGGCAGCCTCACGCCCTGAGGCTCGTGGAAAAGTGATCTCCACGTGGCCATTCAAGCAGCCTCCCATCAGATTGTAGGGCTTCTTAAGGAATTCTGGAAAGTCACTCCCTCAGGGCTGAAGGACGATCGTTTCTCTTTAAATTCTTTTTTAAGTTTATTTATTTATTTTGAGAGAGAGACAGTATGAGCAGGGGAGGGGCAGAGAGGTGGGGGGGGAGAGAGAGATTCCCAAGCAGGGTCTGCATTGTCAGCACAGAGCCCGGCGCGGGGCTCAAACTCACGAAAACAAGAGTCGGGTGCTTAACTGACTGAGCCACCCAGGCGCCCCCAATCGTTTCTCTTTAAGCCTTGGCCAGCCTACGACTCCCACGTCTCACCAGGGTGTAGTTCTTCTGGAAATGGGCTCCATCGCTGCGGAAGATCTGTGCCAGGGCGGTCTTGCCCACTGCCGGGTCTCCTGTGAGGTCAGAGGAGGGGAAAACCATCATTTCTGTCCTGATCTGGCTTGAGAACTGCCCCCCCCCCCCCACACCAGAGCGCTAAGTTAGAAACCAGAAACTTCAATGAGTTTTCAGAGAAGACGTACTTGGCTCTCATGGGGACTTGGGAGGTGGCCGGCAGGGCCACGGGTCCGGGAGACCAGTCTTCAAAGCCCGGTTGCATTTCTTCAAGGGTAATCCTTTCATCCAAAAGAACTGACCCAGAAGGTAACAGAGCTTAAGGAAGGCTTCAGAGCACTCGGAACAGAGCTGACACACTGTTTCACTGCACACACCCCATGGGGAAAAGCTGTCACTTTCAAACTTGAACGTGCTTTGAAGTCTCGAAGGTAAAGGGCTCAGTCTCATAGGCTCACCTGCCTAACGGAACCAATCTGAGTTCAGAGCTCCCATACTTAGGACCCTGCGTGCTTCTTTCGGGGTGGGGGGTGGCGAGAGCTGGGAGGGTTTCTGCATTTACAGGAAGCAAGGAGTCCGCCTGCTACATCGGCCAACCTGAAATCCATTTCCAAGTGACACGTTCCACTCCGGCCTCGGCGTGCCCAGCAGCACTGCGGATCCGTCATCCCAGGGGCCTCCCCACGTCTGTCTACAGTCTATCGACAACAGCCACCGTTTCCCCCGAGCTTGCTTTACGCCTCCCGGGGTTTACCTCCCCGCCTGCCTTCGTGGGTCGACAGCCTCATGAATCGGTATCTCCAAACTAAAGGTTTATGTCATAGTTTCAGTTTGAGATCTGGACCTTTCACAAGACTGTGGGGAGCAATTTTTTTTTTTTTAATATTTATTTTTGGGAGACAGCGAGACAGAGTGCAAGCAGGGGAGGGGCAGAGAGAGAGGGAGACACAGAATCGGAAGCAGGCTCCAGGCTCTGAGCTTTCAGCGCAGAGCCCGACGCGGGGCTCGAACCCACGAAGCATGGGATCATGGCCTGGGCCGAAGTTGGACGCTTAACCGACTGAGTCCCCCAGGCACCCCTGTGGGGAGCAATTTAATCTGGAGGCTCTCCATGCCCACCCCTAGTCCCCCTGTCCCACCCCCAACCGCTTCCCCATGACCCTGCTCTGCCTCTGGCGATGCCAGCCTCGTTCTCATTCGTGAGATCTTCTGGGCCTTGAGTGTTACAGATTCTCCTTCCGGCCCAGGCTCCTCAGCAAAGCCACCAGTGCGTTCGTGTCCGTCTGTCTTGTGCCCTCTGGGGCGATCGCCCTGCTTCCGCTCTGTTTTACGGTCGGCTTCCAGGTGCCTCTTGACTTCTCCGCAGCCCGCTGCTCTGTTCGCTTTTCCGTTTTGACTTTTCCCACCTATATAATCTTCTCTCGCGAGGCCATTACTTGCCTACTTGTGGCATTTCTCCTGTGCACCCCTCCAGGGCTGAGTGAGCTACTCAGTCTTGCTTTTCTGTTTACCACCGCGTCTTAGAAGGGAACCATTCCCATGGTCCTGTTCCCTCCTTCCCAGCCCCCACCCCCTACCGTGACCGTCAGCCTCACTTGCCAGATGAAGCTTCCGAGGCTCAGGGAAAGCTGGGTAACCGGGCGCAGGATTCCTACATCTCACTCTTCCCGCCGGACCCCACTCCTCTCCTAGCGCTCAGGGACACTCCTGACCCGTTTCTAACACTGCCCCTGCAGGCCCCCATCGCCGCAGCCTTGCCTGACATCAGAGGCGGCCACGGGCTGCACGGTGGCCGGGTACCCATCCATCTCCGAACAAACAGAGCATATCACTCTCCCTCTTGCGCTCTGTCTCCACCCGCTTGACTCCAATTTTGCGTCTGAATCCAGTTGGAAATTGGCTCTTCCTGCTCGTGAAATCCCCCACGGATTTGTTCTAGTTAATTTCATAAATCTTCCTTCCGACTGTCAGTCAGAGTCACCCACACTTATGGAAAACCTCGAGCGTCGGCTGAGGAGGGATCCGGCACAAGGAAGGGAAGTAACTGATAAACACATTTGCAGAGCAACACGATGACAAGTGCAAAGGCAAACAGCGCAAGCTGAGAACCAAAGCATCTGAGGGTGCGTCGAGGAAAGGAACGAATGAGCAGTTTCGGCAGCGAGGCCGACTTCCTCGGGGTGGTAGGGGGGAGGGGGCTGAGCCTGGGGGACAGAGGGAGGGACGCCTGCAAAGGCACCATGCGAGGTCACTGCCAAGTCCAATGGCTTTTTCTCGGCTCCCATGCTCCTTGGTGTCTCTGAAGGATGAGTCAGCCCGAAGCAGCCCCCTCCCGCCTGCCCCCCGTGTCCTTCCACTGGCCTGGTTCTCCTGCCTCCGAACGTGGGCACTCCTGTGGGTCTGTCTGCTCCCAGTTAGTCTGTCCCGTTTACTCTCTTTCCCCTGTCACTTCTCTCTCCCACGCTTGGTCTCTATCTCCAACAACCCGTGGATGTTTGCACTAGAATGTTGGGCCTTCAGCCGATCTATCTGTCGACAGCCAGGCTTGCGTCGCACCCCCAGGTCCCAAGGGGTCTTGCTGACCTAACCCACTTTTTCTGCCCATGTCAGCAGGTGCTCACCCCTCCCAGCTGTACCCAGGCTCCTGCAACTGCCGTCTCTATCTGCAATTGCCTCCGCTCAATCTCAAGCCCGTGTTGCCTTTGTCGTCCCTGAGGACAGCGCGCTGGTTGCCTCAGGCCTCAGCCCGGGCTCTGTGTCCCGCCCCGGGTCGTGGGAGCCGGGACTCTGCTAACGGGGGTCTCCTCTGCCAGGGGCTTCCTGTCCGGCTCTGCCAGTGCACGTTCTAGAGAAAGACTGGCAGGTGGGGGAGGGCGGATGGACTTGCCCCTTTCCCACGTGCCTGCTGTCTAAGCAGTGCGTTGGCAATGGCCTTTACTCCAGCGGTAGGTATTTACTTCTCTCCAGTTTATTACTGGACCAGCCTTTTTACTCCCGCTCGGGAGATGCCAGCAGCGGGGGGACAGTGCCCTCTTCTCAGGTCTGCGTCTCGGCTCCTCGGGGAGCTCTCTTCCTGAACTTCCGACGACCTGTCTGCCTCCCTGCCTCCCTCAGCCCAGGGCGGGGGGACCCTTCCTGTAGCTGCTCTAGGTGCTGCCTTCCTGTCCCTTCATCCTTCCAGGACCTGTTTGATGGACATACCACAGGAAACGCTCACATCCCACTTGTTCCCCAGCTGTCCTGTACGCCACATCTGGGCTCCACGCCCCTGCGCTCTTGACCTTCAAGAAGCCCTCAGAGGGAACCTCCCTCCAGGTCTCCCTCTTGTCGTCACCCGTGAGGCTCACGGCTGGCAGCATGAGACTTTTCCGAGCCACCTTCTGGCGAGGTGCTATTCTCATCCCCACTGCTACCAAGGGGCAGTAAACCCAAGTCCCCACTCCAGCTGTGTGACCTTGGGTCAGCGATCTCTCCGGGCCTCGGTTGCCATTTCTATAAAAGGCGGACAATAAGCACCTATCTCGTAGAATCGTTAGGAGGACGTAATGAGCTCATATGGGCAGTGCCTGACATACTTCAAGTCATATTTAAGTGGTTTTTAGGTAAATACAACAGATAAATGTCAAGGGTTGTCCCCTCTCCTCATCTGAGCCAGAACAAGGAGCAGCTGTGCTGAGGGATTTCTCTGGTATCTGGGACACAACCGGCATTCTCTTTGTGTTTGCTTGATTATAAAGTATTATGCACGTCTCAGCCCTTCCGTGAGTGTGGGGGCTGCCCTGGTTCACCCCCGTAGTCCCACTGTACCTTGCACGATGATTCACACACAGGTGCTCACTAAATATCTGTTGAATGAATAAAAGCACTTGAACTGAGTATCAGGTCCCTCACTGACTAGTTATGAGAGGGAAAAAAAAGACAGATAAACTCAATTTAAAGAGTAGGCCTGGGAGGGGAGAGGAAAAAATAAAACCAGTGGGGAGGGGGGGTGGTGTATGTGGTGGGGCCAGTGTAGAGAATGAGACTCTGGTGGGTGGTGGGGTAGGGGGGCCTGATTCGCTGTGCTGAGGTCTTTCGGGTCCTGGAAACTTCCAAGAGGAAATGCTTGACCTCAAGGCCCTGAAAGGAGGCTGAAGTTGAGGACTAGACTGGAGTTCAAGAATCACTCAGGCAGTGGCTGAAATCAGGTGAAATCGTACCTGGGGGCTCGGTGTCAAGAGGGGCAAAGAGTCTAGCATTGAGGCTTGAGGACAGTATAGCCGGAGGCTAAACACAAAGCTCTGGAAACCAGATCGCCTGGGTCTGGAGGCCAGCTCTGCTGCATCCAGCTGTGTGACCCAGGGCAAGTGTCTTACCCTCTCTGGGCCTCAGATGCCCCACCTGTAAATAGGATGCCAAATAATACCAGTCCCTCAGGGTTCTTGTGAGGACTCAGTGAGACACCTGTGTTGAGGGTTCGAGTGCAGTGTTGGCACACAGAAGGTGCTCTGTAAGTTGGCCCCGCGGGATGGAAATTGAATTAAAAAGGAAATGAGAGAACAGTCAGAGAAGCCCATTTAAAAAAAATACACAACTTCAGAAAATAAAAACGTTCTTACCTCATCCGCAAGGAAACTGAGGCTTAGAGAAATGCTGTGCCCAAGATGACACAGCCCTTCAAAGGAACAGTCAGAATTACTTTTGTTACACAATACTGCCTCTCCTGGCACTCTGGAAACTACAGATCTCTCTTGAGAACCACCAATTTTTTTCCTCCAGTGTGATCTGAGTTACTACTGTCAGGCATCTGTGTCACCCTTTTCTTTTCAGATTAGAAAGGCCATTAAAAATATCATCAATTTCAGTCTGGAAGAGAGGAATCAAAAGGGGAATTTTTTTCCCCCTCTATATCATTTCTTTCATGAGCTGGTCGGGGAACCCTAGAGAGATCTCGGGGTTCAACGGTAACACAAATGAAGAGTTTTGCAGCTGGGCAGGCTTAGGGGGCTGAGATCCTGCCTAGGACTTTCCTTCACGAGGGGGTGACCCTGGGCAAGAGACTTGACCTCTCAGTGCCTCGGTAAGATCAAACAATACAGCACCGACCCCAGTGTGCTGCGGTGAGGGGACTGAATGAAGTGCCTGTGTCCGGCATGCACTAAGGACTCAGTAAAGCACATCTGTGTTCAGGGGCCCCAGGTCGAAATCCCGGCAAATATTTTCCTGACTGTGCTGACATACAAAGGGAACAATACAAATAATACAAATGTGAATGCCACATTGGCATTCATTCCACAACTAGTTACTGAGTACCTCCTGGTTCCAGATATTGTTCAGGATGCTTGGGACGTCGGAGTCAACCAGAGATTCCTGCCTTTGGGGGATTCAACATTTATAACCTCCTGAGTGCAGGGCAGCATGGGAAGTCTGGCTCTTAAAGACAACACACATGGCCCTTTTGCAAACTCTGGTCGACTGTACATTACGGTTTCCCATCCCTGTTACCAGAGGGGGTGCGATCAGGACAAAAAAATCCTACAACTACTGACTACCAAAGTTACTGATGCCTAACACTGGGATACGCCACATGGTTTGGATGAAGCATTTATGGCGTGCTTAGCCTGATTTTTTTTTTTTTTTTTAACGAGTCTACTCCTCCTGAATACAGTTTAAACTGGTGAAGGTGGTCTCAGGGTATGACAGGGGGCGGGGATATCTGCTGGAGCTACAAACGTGCCCTGGGAGAGAATTCTTCCACCCCTAGTGGCATTTACTCTATCAGTAATCGCATTAACTCGTCTTTGGAAGAGAGAAAGGAAAAGAGGGTAGGCAATTTACGCGAACAAAAGCTCTCAGTAACTTACGAAGTCTCTGGATTCTGGAGACTAAATTTCAAACTCACCTGCCAGGATGCATTTGGCCGCCAGCTTCACCATGGTAACCAAACCACCTCCGCGGACCAGACAGGGGAAGAGCGGCTGCTAGAAGCGTCGGGGGGGGACTGCCTGGGAAGGGAAGTGGGGACGGCAGACACTCAAGGGGCCTGGGGCCGCGGTGCGGACAGGGACAGTGGGGTCCGGACCCTCTGGGCTGGGGGCGGCTATCGCGCGCGAGGGTCGGGGCGGAGGCGCAGAGGAGCGCCAGACGGGGACCGGCTTCAGGCCTCAGAAGGCAGCCTGGAAGGTGCGAGCGTGGCGACGGGGCTCCCGCTCGTTCCCAGCCTAGCTCCTGGCAGTGGGGATCGGGAAGCGCGACGCCGCAGCCATCCGACCCCAACCCCAGCACAGCGCCAGACGCGCTCCCCGGGCAACCACTGCCCACCTACCCCGCCTCCTCCTCCTTGCTGACCCTCGATTGGCTGCGGTCAAAAGCTCCCACCCCACCCCGGCTCTCGGAGGCCAGTGGGAGGAGGGGGCGGGGCCCATAACTCCCCCCGGCCAGACACTTCTTAGTGGTGTCTGCCCGTCAAGCTCACTCCGCTAGACGAATGGCTACTGGAGATGTCAATCATTTCCACCTCCCGCCCCCGCGCCGCCGGAAAGTTCACGGAAATGAAACTCCCAGCCTCCTCCAGCCAGAAGCGGTGAAAAGAGAAGCTTTCTGATTGGCCAGAGGCTGGCTCGGACCATCTTCGGGAGGAAGGGGGATTCGTCGCTCCCCCCGCCCTTCCGGAAGTGAGTTCGCCCAGGAGGGGCGCGTCTGGCGCGCGGGAGTTTGCAGCGGCGCCTGCGCAGTAACGTGGCCGCCGCTGCCGGAGCGGAGCTGTGAGCTGGTTTGACTTCGCAGAGGTTTTTGTGGTTCCAGGTCGCCGGCTCCTGGGAGCAAGACTGTGTCGTGCATCAGGAAATCCGATTCTTGCCCCGCATCCCGCAGGGAAGTCTTGTTTTTAAAGCCCAACGATATTATGCGCTGCAAAATCTAAAATGTGAAAGTATTTCTAGTGATGTCTGTGAAAAGAAGGGAGAACAAGGAAACTTTGATCGGGGGGAGGGGTTGGACTCGGGACTTCGAAGTGCTTTCCGCCAAACCCGTTTCCTCGCTTGTAAAACGGAGAACCTATGAGCTTGCACATAATGAATGAAAGCCGGCCTCCAGGACGTTCCCCAACACACGGGGAGGGTGCACCCATCTCCGCTGACTTTCCGGGGAGGCCCCTCTTGCTCTGTGGTCCGGAAACCAGGCTGAAATCACGGCCGTCGTCCCGGCCTCTTCGCTCCCCTTTAAAGACGGGCTAGCAGAACCCGCCTCTGGGGTTGTCCTGAGGAGTCAAAGAGGGAAGTGTGTTAGGTGCTCAACAGTGAGTGTTGAATGGATGAAAGAAGAAATTTATCAGGACATATTTGGCTTATCACCATCATGGTGATGACATCATGGCTAGATGTACCCCCGTTGTCACTCCCGCTGCCCCTCCCCAATCTGGGATGGCTGGCTGGCTGAGAGGGAGGAGCAGCCCCTGGGTGAAGACGCCTGCGCAACGGGTATTCCCATCACTTACCGTTCAGTGACCAGGCACTTTTCTCAGCTGCCCTGTGACTTTGTGTGGCCGCCAGCCGCGTGCAGGGCAGTGAACACACACACACTCACCCAACTGCTGTGAAGGTTTCGGCCTTCATAGGGAGTCAGAATGCCCCTGCCTGGCCTTTCTGCTTCCCCCTCCAGGCTGTGCTGTCCATCATGACCTGGTTAATCCCTCAAAGGACCCCTTGACTGAGTCACCCTCCTGAGACAGGTGCGTGGAGCCGAGACACAGAGACACATCCAGGGGTAGCCTTCTGGAGCCTCCGTTTTCTCGTCTGCGAGGGGGTAATGGTGCCTCTCTCGTAGGTTGTTGTCCTCTGCACCACATCCACTCGTCCTCTCGTGGTTGCTACTCTGATTTTGGTCAGCACCATTGTAAGAGCATTTTGGATTTTTCCAGTGAGGTGCTAAACCCCGTACAGCGAATTCTACTCCACTGCCTCCACGATACCAAGGGCCTTCTCTATATTCTTGATGACTAATGACAGCTGCCTGACTGTCACTGGGTTCAAAGAGGTCAGAGAATTTTGGAGCCATGAGGGCCCCTGAGAAATTCTAGTCTAACCCCTCCCTGAGCAGCTGTAACAGCTAGGGCTGGCATATGTTGAGCACGTACTGGCCTTATTGGAAGCAGTTTAAAGGATTAATTGGCTTAATATTCATGTTCCTATCTGATATGCACAATAACCCCTGTGGGACTTGTATCATCCCTGTTTGTGGTGGGGAAACTGAGGCCCAAATAAGGGAAAGTCTAATGCCCAGAGTCACAAAGCTAGTGAATGGCAGCACTGGGGACTGAACGCAAGTAGACTGTCGACCCCTTTGGCCCCAACAGGGAGCTGTCCAGCCTCCAAGACCTCTCACACTTTCTCCCATCCTAGAGAGTAAATATTTATTGAGTTCCTCGCAGTGAGAGTGGAGTACCGTATGCCAGGCATGTGCTAAACCCTTCACATCCTCTCTCTTGTTCGATGCAGTGACTCTGGGAAGAAGGAGTGATCACTGAGGTCCATGGACAGCCCAAGGTCATGTAACACGTCAGCGGGAGTCAGAACTGGCCTCAGGTCTCCTAGCTCTTGAAACTGATGTCCTCGTGCGTTTCCTGGGTGCGGTCTTACCAGTTTCATTAATAAGCTCTCTTTGAGTGCCTACCCGAGGCCAGATGCTGTGCCGGTGGCTGGGGTTACGAAGTCAAGGTGACAGAGCCCCAGGCGGCTCTGTTGCATTGTGGCCCTGTGGGAGGGGCGGCCAGTGCTGCAGACCTGTTTTCTAGAGGAGGCAGGAATCTGGATTTTGTGTGAAGTCCCCCTGACTCTTAAATGTTGGCAATGCGCTTAAACAAAACACTGCGGCCTCAGTAGAAAACCTCCTCTACCCAGCGTGGAGGCAGGCGATCAAGCAACGACGATCCGTGACTGCTTGGGGTTAAGTGTTGGGGAGGAAAGGACTTGTTGCATTAAGAAAAAAATACTCTTTGGGGGCGCCTGGGTGGCTCAGTTGGTTAAGCGTCCGACTCTTGATTTCGGCTCTGGTCATGATGTCCTGGTTCGTGGGATCAAGCCCCACATCAGGCTCCGTGCTGAGCATGGAGCCTGCTTAAGATTCTCTCTTCCTCTCTCTCTCTACCCCTCTCCCCTGTGCACGTGCACGCACGCACACACACACACACTCTCTCTCTCTCTCTCGAAACAAATAAATAAACATTAAAAAAGAAGAAGAAAAGAAAAAAAATACTCTTTGCTATGGTCCCTGGACCAGCAACATCATCAGCACCACACAGTGACTTGTTGGAAATGCTCATTCCTAGGCCCCACCCCAGGCCAACTGGGCGCTGCGGGTTGGAACCACGATCTGTTTCTGGCAGCCTTTTTGGTGATTCTGATGCATGCTACTGTTTGAGAACCTCTGCTCTTGGGTCATGCCAGGACCCACCTTTATCCATTTTCTCTGCTTTACTGCTTCTCAAACTCCCTAAGACCCTTTCTACCCCAGGGCCTCTCTACTTACTGTTCTCAACGTGGCTACATGACTCTTTCCCTCACAACCTTCAGATCTTTGTCCAAACGTCGTCTCCTTGGAGAGGCCCTGGCCAAGCACCCAGTTTAAAGAGTCACCCCCAATCTGTCAGTGTCCCATCTCTTTGCCTTTACTTTCTTCAGAGCGCTCCCCACTCCCTGATATTATATCCTATACTTACTTGCTTATTTGTGTAGTATCTTTCTCCCTCCCCTAGAAGGTAAGCTTCATGGGAACGGGGACTTGGTCTCTTTTGTCCTCCCAAGATCTGGGACGGTGCCCAGCCTGGTCAGATGCTTGGTAAATATTGTTGAATGAAGGAAGGAATCTTGTAGAGTTTACCCTTCTGGTTGTTCATTCATTCTACAAGCACTGACCCTTGAGCAACACAGTTCTGTGCAGGCAATAGGCTTATTGCTGGAAGGGGTGCCAGGTCCTCGGCTGCCTCCCGCCCCGTCGTACAGCTCTAGACCAGTAGAACCCCCAGAGCCTCTAGACCCATAGGCTCTGTGGAGGCGAAGGGGTTAAGAGCGCTGCCCCCCACCCCCACCCCAAAGCCAGGGACTGGGCTGTTTGGGCTGATTTGGAAGCGAGGGCTTTGGGCGACTCGGCTGCTGACAAGTTGTTCCCAGGGACTGGGCCATCATTCTGGATGCTTCCCGACAGCCCGGACAAACAGCGTGTGCCGCAGCTGCGGCTCAGTGCCAGGGGCAGCCACGACATTCCACGCGCACGTGCCCGCTGCATGGCCCAAGCCCCTCTGCCGCTGCCCCAGGGGGTTCTCCTTTGCTGGGGCCGCTTCTGAGAGCCTCATTCCTCGCAGAGTGTTCTTATTAGCAGGATTGCTGAATGCAACATAATCCCTTTGGGTAAATAAGAGACTTCACGGGAAATCCTCTGGAGAGTTACTCAGCATGAATCTTCGAGAAGAATACCTTTGGTACAATACAGCAGGCTTGCTCTAATGCCCTCCTCATGTCAGGGGGCAGTGCAAAAGAGAGGGCTCGAAGATTTGGGAGAATTTTACGTATTTCGATCAGGGCTTGTCCCCTTTGGCACTTTTGACATTGTGTATCTGTTGCAGGGGGCTGTGCTGTGCATTATAGGGTGTGTGGTGTGGCAGCATCTCTGGGCTCTACCCACCAGGTGCCAGAATCCGCTCCCTCTCCCAACGAAAAATGCCTCCAGATATTGCCAAATGTCCCCTGGTGGCCCAAATCATCCATGGGTGAGGACCGCTGATGTGTGAACCCAGTGAGCAGGGAATATTGATTGTTAAGTTGAAATCTGCAAGGGCTGGTACTCAGACTCTGGGTTTGAATCCTGCTTTGCTTCTCCAGTTCTGTTTCGTCATCCCTGCCCCTGTGGGTGCCACAAGGATCAGCTGAGTTAACGCACACGAGGGGTCTAGAACAGTGCTCTAGAACTTCCTGTATCGCACTGTGTCGCATCTGCCTCCTGGCGCACTGCCTTCTGATGGTAATGACCTTTGCTGTTCGCTTTGCGACTTGTTCACGTGGACCTGGTTGTTTACGCCAGCACCGAAGCAGTGCTTGGCGGTGGCCATCTCCGAAAAGGGCGGAGGAAATGTGACGGACTCGTCTTATGCGCGCCCGGAATGCAAAGTGGGAGTCCTAAGCAGCGGCCTCAGAATCGCACGGAGGCTGCGATGTCCCGAGTTCCCCAGCAGGGGGCAGCAGCAGCTGGGAAAAGGCCCTTGGCGGGGAGGGAGCCAAGGGCTGCCTCCTGTTTGGATTGACTTAGCCGCTGCGCGCATTTAAAGTGGAGCAAATCATCCCTCCAGAGCCACGGCGGCCTCCTTTAACAGCCCGTGATAGCTCATCTGTGGGAGCCAAGGGCTGCTTTTCTAGAACATTCCACATTTAGCATTTCTGTCCATTTCCAGATGGCTCAGTCTGAACCCAGGCCAAATTCTGCTACGGGCAAAGTTAGGCTGGTTCCTGTTGCTCCGTGTTCCTTCCCCGCTCTGCTCATGCCGCCCCATCCTGCCCGCTTGCCTGAGTGACACAGTGCCTTGTCCAGGTAGCATCCCAAGCAGCTGCACCCCGTGCTCAGGCGCCATCTCCCTCATAAAACCAGCATTCCAGAGTCTCATTCTCTCCATTTCTCGGATTTCACTCTTGACTCCCTCCCTTGCATTTCCTCCCCAGCAGCCAGGGACATCTTTACAGTTTTGAATAGACAGTCTCTTCCCTGGGTTTAAAATGTAAAAGGTGGAAGAGGATATATAGAGAGCATTGCCTCCTACCCTTGGCCACAGGCCTGCAGTCCCCGTCCCCAGGGGCTACTGCTCTTACCAGATTCTTGTATACCTTTCAGATATTTAAGTACCTGCAGCCCACGAACATTCTTGCTTATCCTTTCCCCTATGAATACAAGCTGTCACACGCACTCTTCTGCACTTTGAGTTTTCCGTCTGATAATATACTTTGGAGAGGCTCCGTGTCAACACCCAAAGTGCCCCTCTTTCTTTCTTTTTTTTTTTTTTTAATGCTTGTGTCCTATTCGCTTGCAGAGAGTGGTCTTTCGAAATCTTGTCATATTTCCAATGCAACCTCCTCAAATGCTTCCTACTGCTTTCCCCCAAAGAGCTGCCAAGCCTGGTGAGCAGGTCTTTGCCTGCCTAGCTCCCTTTTTGTGTCTAGGGCAGCCTGGCTTATTCCGTCCTCAAACTTGACCTGCCTCTCCTACCCCAGGGCCTTTGCCCCTGCTGTCCCCTCCTAACCTAGTTTGCTCCCACTGTGCTTTTCGTAGCTCAAACATTTACTTACTCCCCGTGTCCTGTACCTTCCACAGCAGCGTTGACCACTGTTTGTAGCACAATGATTAAGTCATAGGCTCTAGCGGCATCTGGGTGGCTCAGTCAGTCAAGTATCAGACTTTGGCTCAGGTCATGATCTCATGGTTTGTGGGTTTGAGCCCCATATCGGGCTCTGCCGTCAGCACAGAGCCTGCTTCGGATCCTCTGTTCACCTCTCTCTCTGCTCCTCTCCCTCTCTCTCTCTCTCTCTCAAAAATAAGTATTAAAAAAAAAGAGTCATAGGCCCTAGGCCACAGTCCTGGGGTTCAAATCTCAGCTTGGGCACTTTGTAGTTATGTGACCTTGGGCAGCTTGCCACACCTGTGGCAGTGGAATGGGAACAGTAATAGATCCTTCATCCCGAGGCTTTGGTGTTGAGGATTCAGTGACTGGATGAGTACGCCTCCATGCCCGTGGTGACAGGGGCACATCTCTCACCCACTGGGTGCAAACCCCGGAGGGCAGGGACCATATCTTTGCAGCATCATATCCCAGTGCCTAGTATAGAGCAGGTGTTCTATAAATATGGGCCAAATCTCCGGGGCACATTTACAGATTAGAAAGAGACTCTGGAGGAATGATCGTAGGAACCCGGCGGCTTTTTAACTGTGCCCCCTGTGATACTGGCACAGATAATAACTGCCGAGAGTCATCGGCCCTGGTGCCAGGCCCGTCCTTAGGTGATTTTACCTCATCCTCACAACAGCCTCGACAGGGAGGTAACATCGTTATCCCTGTTTCCCAGGGGAGGAAACTGAGGCACAGCGAAATCAAGTAACCTGCCAGAGGTCACACGGGAGCAGAGGCCGGTGGTCAAATCCAGGAAGCTTTGTAGGAAACGATAAACATCTGAAACACATCGTCCTAAATCCGAGCCGGTTATATCCGTGATTGAGAGGGGGCTGTGCTCAGGGGCACCCGTCCCGTCCCTCTCTGCCTGCTTCAGTTCTGGGCCGGTTTGGAGACTCGACTCAAACACCGGCTCCTTCCTCCAGCCCAGCAGTTCGTGTCCTGATCTGCCTCTGGGCCCTCAGAGAGGGGAGGCAGCCAAGCCCTTCACCTGGGTCTGGGTCCCCTGCTATCCTGTCCGCCTGCTTGCTTGCAGAAGGATGGGTCCTTTTGGCCCACCAAAGGAGACCGTTGGTCTGCTGCACTCCCCACACCTCCCTGCAAAGCTTCCTGTCCTGCTTTCCTTCCCTCGCCTCCCCCCTGCTCTGCAGTCTGCTGCAGTCTTCCCCCCTGTCCGGAGTCACTCACGGACAGGCGGTCGGCTCCCATGCCAGGCTGCGGGAACGCGGGACCCTGCACTTCCTGCATGCCAGGCCCACTGTAAGCACTCGGGCCTCATGGTAGCCTGGCGAAGTGCGGACCGTTGCGAGCCTCCTCCTGCAGACAAGCAAACGGAGACACAGACAAGTTTAGCAACATGCCTGGGATCATATGCTTGAAGCAGCGGGGCAGGATTCAAACCCAGGCAGGACGGTTCCGGGAGCCACAGTCCTGGTCATTCAGCCACACCATCTCTGAGGGAGCCTCTCTGCCAAGTTGGCATGGCCAGCCTCTGCCTTGCTCCTCGGGGCCCTTCCTCCTGGTTCTTCTGTGCCCCGCCCTGCCCCATGAGTGGTTTCTCTCCAGTGCATTTCGTCCATTTCTCTGCTCCCTCCTCCTGGAATAGCAGTCCCCTAGGGCTTCCTCTTCGGCCTCCCTGCCCTCCCGGTGCTCCCTGGTGACTGCACTCAGGCTGTGACTTCCCTCCCGCGACAGAGGCGGCCTGACACAGCCGGACTTGGGGATAAAAACACCCCTACTCGCTCTCTCAGAGAGCGACTGTGAGGGTCCAAGTGTTGCTTTGCAAACTGTGAAGTACAGGGCAAAGGTCAGGGCTGGCACCATTACCATGATGGGCTCCATCCAGAGGTTGGATCCTGGTCCCCTGCTCTGAGTAGTCTTGGAGTTTGTCAGCCCCTGAACGACAGCCTGCGACTAGGCTGTGAAAATACCCGATAGCCGTTCCGAGTGAAATAGTTGAGAGGCCTTTTCCAAATGGAGCCACAGAGATAAACACAGGCTGGCCAAGCGCGTCACCTGGCCGGGCTGCTTCCGGGCCACCTCCTGAGCCTCTGGTGGCTGTAAATGTGCATGATTGCTTGAGGCGCAGGCCTCCTCCACCCTAGAAAAAAGGAGCTGGCGAGACACAGCAGCACAGAGCCCATCGACTTATCAACCACCGTGGGCCGTGTGCCCAAGGGTACAAGCACCTGGCTCTCGCAGGTGCCAGAGGGACAGGAGGACAGATTTTTAAGTCAGCAGATCAGGATTCAGAGTGTGACTCTGAATAAAAAAATGTCTCTGGTCCACTGATATGACCCTCAGCATCCCCAGAGAGAGTTAGACACCCTGCTTCATGGGAAAGATTCTTAAAATCTGACAAATTTAATCTTTGTTGGGGGGAGGGGGGAAAACAAACCAGTTCTGGGACGTGCGAACTGCAAATAGATACCAGGTTGTGTCCAGTGGTTCCTCAAAGCACGGACACCTCACCCGTCTGCTGGTCTGTCCTGTTCTCTCAAACTTCAGCAGTTGGCACGTCCATTTTCCAGGTGAGGAAGCCGAGGCTCAGTTAAATGAAGTCAATGACGTGCCTGATTCCACATGACTAATAGGTGGGGAGAGTGGGATTAGAATTCACATCTCTTTTCTCCAAATCTCGCTCCTCCGACTGCCATCTGGCTGGCTTTGGGAGAGCTAACGAACTTGGCCGAGCCTCTTTGCAAAACGGGACAAATGACCCACCTCCGACAGCTGGGGGGATTAAATGAGGTGATGCACGTGAAACACATGATCCAGCCACAGCGTGAGCCCTCAGCAAATGCGGGGGCCTGTGGCTACTCTAGAGCACGCTGTTATGGAATGAATGAGTGAGTGAATGACTTGGGTGTGCTCCTACCCTCTGTGGCGGGGGGGGGGGGGGTGGTGGTGAGAGCCTTCCTTGCACACAGATGCTGGCGAGGATGTGGAGAAAGGGGAACCCTTCTGCACTGCTGGTGGGAACGCAAGCTGGTGCAGCCGCTCTGGAAAACAGTATGGAGGTGCCTCAAAATATTAGAAATAGAGCTACCCTATGGCCCAGCAATTGCACTGCTAGGTATTTATCCAAAGGATGCAAAAATGCTGATTCGAAGGGGCACATGCACCCCCATGTTTATAGCAGCACTATCGACAATAGCCAAAGTATGGAAGGACCCCAAATGTCCATCGATGGATGATGAAAAAGATGTGGCATATATATATATAATATATATAACACATAATATATATTATATAATGCAAAATATAATATGTACTATATAATATATATCAATCATATATAATATATGATATATAATATATATTATATATATACTATATGTATATACATATGATATATATGTATACACATACATGTATACATATACATGTATACATATGATATATATATGATATATAATACACACACAATGGAGTATTACTCGGCACCAATAAGAATGAAATCTTGCCATTTGCAGCAACGTGGATGGAACTGGAGGGTATTATGCTAAGTGAAATAAGTCAGTCAGAGGAAGATAAATATCACATGATTTCACTCGTATGTGGAATTTAAGAACATACGAGCAGAGGAACATAGGGGATGGGAAGGAAAAACGAAGATAAAAACAGAGAGGGAGGCAAACTCTAAGAGACTCTTAAATAGAGAACAAACTGAGGGCTGCTGGCGGGGTGTGGCCCATTGATATATGGGCTAAATGGGAGGTGGGCATTAAGGAGGGCACCTGTTGGGATGAGCCCTGGGTGTTGTTGTAAGTGATGAATCACTAAATTCTGTTCCTGACACCATTATTACCCTACACATTAACTAACTTGGAATTAAATAAAAATTTTAAATTAAAAAAAAAAAAAAAGCAAGCAAGCCTTCCTTGCAAGAAGCCCAAGAAATGAAGGCAATTTTCTTTAGATGCAAATAAAGTGCCCACGGAGGCAGTCGATATTGGCAGAATCGGCCACCACTTCCTCTGTGTTATTCACATTCTGGATGATCTTTCCCAACGCAGAGAAAGGACTGGCTCCCGGAGCAGACACCATCCATCCGCGACCGGTCTTTTTGGCAACGCTGACAAGGTGGCGTTTTGTGATGATTATGCAAGAAACCTTCCAATAACTGACCCTCTGCTCCAGCAAAAAGCTTTGAATTTTGCAAGAACTGCTGGGGCACAGCAATTTCTCATCTGGCTCCGGCTCGCCCGGCAAGCGTCACAGCCGCCCCAGAATTGTCTGGGAAGCACTCTGCTGAGCCGGTGGCCCTCTGCTCGTTGCTCCAGAGTGAACAGATGTGAGCACTGGGTGACAAGTGGCCCGCGATCTGCAGAAGCTGGAGTGGTAAAGAGGCGTGGGCGTCTTGCCGGGGCGCGTCCAGGTCGGCGCCGCACGCACTGCGGTGAGCACAGAGAACGTGAGAACGTTCAAGAGCCGGTCCCTCAGCTGCCACCTCCCTGCGCGTCCCGCTCTGGGGCAGCAGGTAGCCGGCTACTTGTTATTTGCGCCCCTAAATGTGGATGCGCCTGGGGCTGTTATGCCTCTAACCCCACAGAACAGAGGAGTTTTGTGGGTCCGAGCTCGGGCTCTGGGGTCCGCTCCACCAGAGATGGGCCCGGACTCCAACACCGTTTGGGTTTGGGGTTCTCCCAGAAGCACACCCCAAGCAAGGACTTGAGCACAGTGGTTTGTTGTGAGCTGGTTCCTGGAAGCCTCACTTGCGGTGTGGGGACGTGAGACAGGCAGGGGAAAGGAGGGGATGCCACTAAGCCCACCCCTGCTGTGGGCCGCTCAGCCCTGCTGGGGACTCGGGGAGACTGTGTGGGGCACGCCTGGAGTCACCCCAGCAGAGGGCGCTGGTGAGTTCCTCTCCGACTCACCGGCCAGCTCTGAGGGCTGTGCAGCTGGTCCCCTTGCACATCAGCCTTGCCCTGAGTGGGGGGGGGGGCGGGGGGGGGGGCTGGAAGTCCACAGCCAGGAACAAAAACCCCTTGAACAGTGAGTCTCGGGTCTTCAGAGTGAGGACTGGGGTCACCGCAGCATCTGCTGTGATCACTCCCCCAGCACATCTAACCTCTCTGTGCCTCAGTCTCCCGGGCTGTGAAAAAGGGACAGTGATACCATTACTGGGGCTTGGCATAAGGATTAGGGGAGAGAGGATATAAAGTATAAGGCAGGGGCGCCCCTGGGTGGCTCAGTCGGTTAAGCGTCCGGCTTCCCCTCAGGTCATGATCTCACGGTTCATGGGTTCCAGCCCCGTGTGGGGCTCTGTGCTGACAGCTCGGAGCCTGGAGCCTGCTTCGGATTCTGTGTCTCCCTCTCTCTCTGCCCCTCCCCCTCTCACGCTCTGTCTCTCTCTCTCAAAAATAAATAGCATTTAAAAAAAAAATTTAAAGCACAAGGAAGAAGACATACCCAACAAGCATTGTTGTTATTATTATAGTTTGCTATTTATTCATGTTTCTGGAAGATCCTTCTCCTCTTAACCAAAGAATTCCTATTTATCCTTCAGATGCCCAGCTTAGATGTTACGTCTTCTACTTTTCTACATATATTACTGTCCTGGGGCTACCGTAACAAATGGCCACAAATCTGGTGACTTAAAATGGTAGGAATTTATTCTCTCACGTTTCCGGAAGCCAGAGTCTGAAATCAAGGTGTCGGCAGGCCATGCTCCTTCTGTAGCTCCGGGAAAGAATCCTTCCTTGCCTTTTCCAGCTTCCCGTGGCTCTGGGTGCTCACTGGCTTGTGGCTGCGTCGCTCCAACCTCTGTCTCCTTCTTCACGTGACCTTTTCCGTCTCTTCTGATGACACCTGTTCCTGGATTTAGGGCCCACGCTAATCCGGGATGGTCTCATCTTGAGATCCTCACCTTCATTACATCTGCAAAGACCTTCATTCCAAGTAAGGTCACATTCTCAGGCTCCTATTGGACATGCCCGTTCAACCCACTACACTACGTTTTCTAAGCTTTCTTTAGTTCCTGCCGGTGGGTTAGAATTATGTTTGTTTTATGTACTAACTACAGCAAAACTCGACCCAACAGGGACTTGCTGTGCTGTTGTCAGAACCTCTCAAGTTTGGCAGCTCCCAGGGGCCCTCGGGGACTCCCAAGCGTCCCATCACCAGCCATGACTTTCCTCTCTATGGCTGTAAGAAGCGTAGACAGGGCGAAGGAGGAAGGTGAAAGCCAAAGACGAAGGGGTCTGCTTCTCCGGAAGCTTCCCTGCAAGCCCCACCCAGGGATATATGTTTACATCTCATAGACCAAAAATGTATTCCCGGCCAGGTGTCTTTCTCAGGGCACATTGCTATCGCGTCCCCAAGGGGGATTGTGGTAGAAAGAAGGAGGTGAATTAGGGATAAATAGACAAATTAAAATATAGTATAGTTTGGTATCATATCATATCATATCATATCATATCATATCATATCATATAAATGTGTCACCTTTAAACAAAATTCACATCACAGATCTTCCCCATGTTATTATAGAATATCCACGTGTTTGGCTTAAATAAACAAATAGTTTATTTGTGGGTGCCCATACTTTCTTCAGCCTGTCCCTCCCAGTGGACCGCAGCCCCTTTTCTGGACACAGTGGCCCCGAGGGAGAGCAGGGCCAGGATGTGGGGGTTCAGCTGAGCCCAGCGGAGTAGAGCAGCATAAGGCACGGCAGGAACAGCAGCTTGTGGTGATGCTGCTGGAGCGAGTCAGCGAGGGGACCAGGAGGTGGTTAGCACACCTAAGGGACAGCAGAAACCCGCGGGAGGGACATTGAGTGCGAAGCAATCTCCTTTGAGCGTGGCGACCCCAGCCCACGGCTTTGCCCAGGTGGCGTTCTGAACACTGGGTCGGGTCAGGGGGGAGAAAGTAAAAAGAATGATCTAGAAACTTCTCTGCCTATTTTAGGACATGGCACCCTCTTGGGGTCCGTCCTTGGGTGACCAAGGTGCTCAGTGGGTATCTGGTGAGTGAGTGATTCGATAAGGTAGCAAACAGCCAGCGGGAGGTTCAATGCATTTGTAGGGGCCCGTAAGACCAATGCATCTCAGAGTTGGAGGGAACCCGCTGTCTTCCTGCTGATGCACGAGTTCTTTCAACAAGTTCCCTCGTCTCTATTTGCATGCCTCTCATGACGGGATGCTCACTGCCCTGCCGTGCCCAGGAGCTCAAAGAGCAGATGGGCTTTGTTACGTTTAGGCGAGAGCTGCCGTTTCATGAATCCACTTGGTCCTGATTTTGTGCCTGTGGAATGCGGATCTCTGTGTGTATTTACTCCCCAAAGGTATATTAAGCCCCTCGATTGTGCCAGGAACCGTGTAGGTGCTGGGGTTACAATGGTGAGTCAAGTCCGCGTGGCTCCAGCTCTCAGGAGACCTGGCAACCGAATGGGGGCCTAGATGATGACGATCGAGGGGAAATTCGCATCACATACAAAGAACCATTTTCCAGGGAACGGTTCAGTGGCCATCTCGCGCCACCACACCCGTCTCTAGCCTCAGAGCTTTCCCATTGTTCCAGAAGAACACCCCGCACCCATTCTCCATGTTTTCACTTCTTTTGGCTATACACCTCGGAGTGGATTTCTGGGGCTATCGAGAGTCTATGTTGAACTTTCTGAGGAGCAGAAAGTGCATGTGGAGCCCAGCACAGGGCTTGATCCCACGACCCTGGGATCATGAGCTGAGCTGAAATCAAGAGTTGGAGGCTCAGCCAACTGAGCAATCCAGACAGCCTTGAATGAGAGTACATTTAAATCAGTGGACTGAGTAAAACAGATCGCCCTCCCTAATATGGGTGGGCCTCATCCAATCAGTTGAAGGCCTGCATGGAATGAAAAGGCAGTCCTCGCCGAGTAAGAGAGAATTGTTCAGGCTGAGGATGTAGGGGAGGTAGGAGAAGAAGGTGGGCTCTGAATCCAGGCTCCTCATAGTTTGAATCCTGGCCTTGTCCCCCATCGGGCAGAGTGGGGTCAAGCAAATGGGATCTGGAGTGTCAGCCAAGCCACTTACACTCCATTTTCCCATCTGCAGAACGGCAATGATGAGGGTACCCTGGCTTGAGTGCCACCACCCATGGGAACCTTCCTTTGGCCCTCAGGAGCCCCTTCCTTTGGCCCTTCACAGAGCCCTAAATGTGGGTACTTCTATACTTCCCTGCGGAGACCTAGGAACGAAGAAAGAGAGGTAAGTTGGGTGAAGGCCTCTTGGGAATGCGAGCTGGTGCAGCCACTCTGGAAAACGGCATGGAGGTTCCTCAAAAATTAAAAAGACAACTACCCTATGACCCAGCGATTGAACTACTAGGTATTTGAGGGACACAGGGGGGCTGTTTCGAAGCGGCACGTGCAACCCCCGTGTTTAGAGCAGCACGATCGACAAGAGCCAGAGTCTGGAAAGAGCCCAAATGCCCATCGATGGATGAATGGATAAAGAGGATGTGGGGTGTGTATACACACACACACACACACACACACACACACACACACACACAATGGAGTATTACTCGGCAATCAAAAAGAATGAAATCTTGCCATTTGCAACTACGTGGATGGAACTGGAGGGTCTTATGTTAAACGAAATTAGTCCATCAGAGAAAGACAAATATCATATGACTTCACTCCTATGAGGACTTTAAGAGACATAGGGAAGGGAAGCAAAAATGATATAAAAACAGGGAGGGGAACAAAACATGGAGGACAAACTGAGGGTTGCTGGAGGGGCTACGGGGGGGGATGGCTAAATGGGCAAGGGGCATTGAGGAAGACGCTTGCTGGGATGAGCACTGGGTGTCATACATAGGGGATGAATCACCAGAACCCGCTTCTGAAATCGTTATTGTGCTAGATGCGAACTAACTTGGGTGTTAATTCAAAAATAAATAAATAAAAATAAATAAATAAACATAAAGACCAAAAAAAAAAAAAATGTTGGGTGAGAGCCCTTTGTGACATAGTTTGGGTTCCAGGCCGGCTGCCCAGGCCCTTCTCTGGCTGGACCGATAAAGGAGGAGGCAGAGTGGTCCGAGAGCACCGGGCTTCCGTCCCGCACGCTGAGCTGCCCCTCGCCGACGGCTTTCTGATGCTTATATAAGCCTGAATATCAGCGTCAACCGCTCCAAATCTTTCTAGGACAATTGTCCCCCGTAGAACGGCCGCAGAGGCACGGGAGGTGGGGGATCTTCGGCAGGGGAGGCAGAGCCAGACGGAGGCCATACTTTGGAGAGAGGTCTTGCCATTACTGTGATGACCCGATGGGGTAATGCTTCTCAAACGCTTAGCTGTGTCGGGCACAAGCAGGCGCTCAAAAATTACCTGTTGGATAAAAAAAAAAAAAAAAAAAAAAAAACTAAAAAAAAAAAAACTAAAAAAAAAAACTAAAAGAATAAAAACTAAAAAAAAAAAACTAAAAAAATAAAAACTAAAAAAAAAAACTAAAAAAATAAAAACTAAAAAAATAAAAACTAAAAAAATAAAAACTAAAAAAATAAAAACTAAAAAAAAAAAACTAAAAAAAAACTAAAAAAAAACTAAAAAAAAAACTAAAAAAAAACTAAAAAAAAAAAAAAAAAAACTAAAAAAAAACCTAAAAAAAAAACTAAAAAAAAAAAACTAAAAAAAAAATCATTTGTTGAGCGTCTGAATAAATGTTGGCTATTTTCCTTTTCCTTAGCTGTGTCATTTGGGCAAGTTCTCTCACCTCTCTGAACCTTTCTTTCTTTCTTTCTTTCTTTTTTTTTCTTTTTCATTCATAAAAATAGAGACTGTTCCCTTCCTTGGAGGGTTGCGGTGGGGATCCAGACGTGGGATATACAAAATGTCTGGCACACAGTAGGTGTTCGAAGGAGACAGAGGCAGGTTTGGAGGGCAGCTCTGTCCAGCCTCAAATCTGGAGCCCTTTACGCTCGTGTTCTCCACACCCGTGGCTGCAAGAAGGGAGAGTCCGCAGCCCCGACTTGTCCCATCCATCCTTCCCCCCTCCGATCCTTCCTCGCTCCCTCTTCTCTCACTTTTCGGCATCCTCTCCGCACTCCGGGACGTTCAATCCATCACTCAGTCCTCTGTCCACACAGGCAGGCTGCTCCCTGCTCTTATCAAAGGCCACTCACGCTCCTCCTCCCAGCCCTGGGCTCCCTCCCTCCTGGTCCCCAGCCTCTCCAGGACACAAGGGAAATGGAGATGATGAGTGAGCCTAACAAGGAAGAAACGGAGTTGTGTTCAGCCGATGAGCAATTGAAGAGGGTGGTGACAAGGTCCTCGGGTGACTCCGGCCGGAGTCTGCAAGATGCTGGGCTCAGAGGACTTCCCTTGTGACCCACTCCTTGCCGAGGTGGAAGGTCTCCGAGGGCGAGGCACGGCGGCTGGGTGGGAAAGCGGGAGACTGGGGTCAGGTCCCCATTCTGTTCTGCACTTGTGGCCTTGAGCCAGTGATTGGCCACGTTTGGCCTCTGTGGCCACATCCGCACCATGGCACCTTTTTGTGAGCCAGGTCCCCGGGATCCAGCAGGGGACCCCCCACCCCCAGACATGACCTTGGGAACCTTATGATCGGAGACATGGGCATGAATTAGGTTGTCACACCTAATTCCCCATTTCACCCGCGACAGATCAGTGCTTATCTGCGGGGAAGTTCAGAGGCTCTAACCCTGGCTGGGGGAGTCCGGAGAAGGAAAAGGACTGAGGCAGGGAAAGCGGTGGGGAGGGCAGGATGGTCGAGGCTGAGGGAACAGCTTGGTTGGGAGCGAGGGGGGCTGGGGGTAGAAGGCAGAGTTGCGGGGGGACGGGGTGGAGACGGGGACTGGGCGCCTGTGGGCAGGGAAGGCTGTGCTTTGATTCAGGGCTCTACCGTGGATGGGGCAGTCACAGGACAGTTTTAAGCAGAGCAATGTGACCTGATCTGTTTTGGAAAGAGCCCTCGGGGCCTCTGGGTGGACAGCAGATCGGGGAGGTGGGGGAGGCCTGGGACCCCGGGTAGGAGGCCACCGTGGCGGTCCAGAGGCCCGGGAAGCTGCCACCAGCGGCTCTCAGAGCCGGCTTGGAGCTCGCAGACTTCCGCGTGGCATGGGTCCCAGTATAGAGCAATGCCAAACCTGAGTTACAGCCAGCGACTGGAGGTCTGGCCTCCTCGGAAAGTCTGAACTGGAGGCTCTTCACGCATGTGAGACCCTGGCGGCAGGGCTCTGCGGAGGCGGACCCCTACCCCGCCCTCCCCACCCCTACCTGTGATTGGGCCTGGATCAGGTGGGGGTGGGGAGGGTGGCGGAGTGAACTGAATCAAAAACTACGGGGTAGGAGGCAGGAGGAGGCTTGGTGAGGGATGGCCGCTGTGGGGTTACTTGTCGTTCCCACCCCCCACCCCCAACACCGCTGTACTCCCCAGTCCCCCGAAAGGCGTCCTGCCCTCGAGGAAGCCTTTTCTCCTTGTCCCGCTCGTGCTCCAGACAAATCCTTTCCGAGTTGAGCGCCCCGCAGCCCATGTCCTGTGTCCCCTGAGAGGTCGAACAGCCCTGCTTTCAAAGGCGCTTTGCTGCCGGGCCACGTGCTGCCCTGAGTCTGAACTGTGATGTGTGCGCTGTCATTTGGGGGTGGGGTGACAGGCACCGAAAGCCGCCTCGGGCCAGTGAGGCCCTTCCGAGCTGCTGCTTCCTGGGTCTGATCCCAAGTCCCCTGCTAAGCCTGGGTCAGCTGACGCTGCCCGGAGGCCACCAGGGAAGGTGGCCTGTCCCTACCTGCCGCTCAGCCTGAATCCCGACGGGGTTGCCTGGCCCGGCCTTGCCCTGGCTTCACTACTTATTTGTAGCGTAACTTGGGGCAAACATGAGATAATGATAGTACTCATTCATAGGGTTGTTGTACAGATGGGATCGCGTAAAGCGTTCCGTCCAAAGTAAGTGCTCAATAACCGTTAGCCACTGGTATTAATGGGACTAAATTTGGAATCTCCTGATGGGGTGACTGGGAAAGAGAAGCTCTTTTCTCACCGGCATTGAGATGCTGGACGAATCTTGCCACCATGAGGGAGGGCCTGCCTGATAATGCATCCGGCAAAATGGAACACAGTGCTCAGAGGGAAGGAGGACTTAATTCTGATGATAGCACTCGGGTCCCTTGATCCAGCTGTTCCTGAAGACCTATCCCTGGACCATTCAGGCATAACCAGATCTTTGTTTTTTCCTTCCTTTTTTACTTAAGTTACTCTGTGTTGGGTTTTTGTCATTTGTAACAAAGAGTCTTAATGGGTATCCATCCACCCATCCATCCGTCTAGAAGTCCTAGCTGTGCGGGGTTGACACATCACTTTCCTAAGACTCAGTCTCTGCATCTGTAAAATGGGAGTTTCATCACCTACCTTATGGGCAGTTTCAAGGACTAATGGGCAACCCATGCAGAGTACCATTCTCGTACCCAAGGCAGAGGAGGGCTCAGTAAATTTCCCTCCGATCCCCTTTTCTGTCTAAATCCTGCCCCACCCCTGCACAGGTGTGTCTGGAGAGCCAAGGCAGGATCCACACCCCAGCAGGTCCACAGCCTCCGGAGCAGTAGAATCTGATTGGTACAGCCTTTATTGTTTCTCCAGCATTTTCCAGAAGAATGATGTCGTTTGAGGGCCGCAGGGGGTGGGGGGAGTAAAAAATAACATAAACACACTGAACAGAAACGCAGGAGGGCAGCTCGAGGGGCTGAGATTGGGTGTTTGGGGCAGAGACGGGGAAGGCCTGGGGTAGTCACAGCCTCTTAGCTTTCGGCCACCAGAGAGAAGAATTCTGCAAAAGAAGAGGAAAGAGAGGTGAGTCAGAGGGGGACGGTGTGGAAGGACTCGCCATGGCCTGACGGCCGGGCCCTGCACGGTGCTTCCTCCTGGCTCTCCCCTCTGCTGCAGGCCTGGAGTGATGGAATGAGTGAGTGTGGGCACGAATGAATGAATGAATGAATGAAGTCAATGAGAAACGGCGAGCCTATCATCATCTCTCTTTTGTTTGTTTTACTTAGAAAAAAGTTTTACTTCCAGTGTCATTGCCATACGGTGTAGGTCTATTCGTTTCAGGGGGTACAATAAAGTGATTCAACACTTTCGTGTAGTACTCAGTGCTCATCCGGGTCAGTATACTCTTTTTCTTTTAATGTTTATTTTATTTTTGAGACAGAGAGACAGAGCACGACTGGGGGAGAGGCAGAGAGAGAGGGAGACACAGACTCCGAAGCAGGCTCCAGGTTCCGAGCCATCAGCACAGACCCCGATGCGGGGCTCGAACCCATGAACTACGAGACCGTGACCTGAGCGGAAGTCTGAGGCTTAACCGACTGAGCCACCCAGGCGCCCCTTTGCTAGAGATATTCTTTGATTGGCTGCAAATCTTCTCCTCCCCAGCAGTGAGGTGGTCAAGGAAAGAAGGTGAGGCAGGGAAAAAAAACCAAAAAACCTCTCGATCTGCTATGTCTTTATCAGCCTTTTGTATTTCTTCCGTAAGTTTTCTGCTCATCTATACTCTCTTTCAAAAAAAAAAAAAAAAAAAAAGAAAGAAAGAAAGAAAGAAAGAAAAAGAAAAGAAAAGAAAGTAAAAGGTGATTCCAGTGAGCAACCTGATTCAAGAGCCATTGTGTGTTTTTCCTCCTCAGGGGGCTCAACAAGACCATGGAGGAGACTGGAGGAGGTGACATCTCCGTGCCGCTCAGGCGGATGAGTGCGTACAGGTGCTCAGAATGAGCTGGGCCCTGTCTCCCACAGCTCCTCATTTAACTGACCATCACGCAGGAAACTGGGAGTGATTCCCACTTTACAGAAGGGGAAACTGAGGCCCAGAGAGACGTGGCTTTTCAGAGCCTCCAGGGCTGTAAGGGGCTGAGCTGGGACTTAAGACCGGGGGTCCAGCTCCCTCCACGTGACTTGCGGTCGAGTCCACGGTGGGGTCACGTGCCCTCCCGCCCCAGGAACATCCACCTGCCCGGCTTCGCCGAACACTAAGTAATGATGTCAGAGATTGGTGTCAGCACTGGGAGGAGATCCAGTGTCCCCCACTGAATCCATCCCCGCCTAAATAAACAAAGGGGTGTCTCCGACCAGGTGAGGGGAGGCACAAGGGAGCCAGAGATGATTCTTGCCCTGAAGGAGCTTCTGGTCTGGTCAGGGAAGAAACAGTACCTGGCAGGACATGCTCCATGCTGCTGGCCTCTTTTCTGAATCTCAAGCTCGCTGGGGGCATTCCCACCACAGGACCTTTGCACCTGCCGTTCTCTCTGCCTGGTGGGCGCTCAGACTTCCTCACGGCTGTGTTCCCAACTCAGCTGTCCCTCCTCCTGGGGCCTTCTCTGGCCATTCTGGTGACGGTGGTGACCCTCCCCTACCGTGATCCTCTTTGCCATCACCATTTCTTGCCCTGCGCACAGCGCTTACCCCTCTTGAAACACTTTGGGGTACGTTCCTGCTTAGTCCCTTGTGATCTGCCTCTCCCGCTGGAACAGAAAGCTCCAGGGCCCGCCCACCTTGTTTCCTGCCCCACCCACCACCCGCCTCCGAGCCAGACCCTGAGAGGCCGCACGTGTTTGTGAACAGTTTGCCGATGGATGGCGGGCCCAGAGACTTCGCTGTCACCGGGAGAAGAGGTGCCTTCTGTTTAAGGCGTCAGCAAAACTTCAGAGGGCATGTGGCTTCTGATAGAGTCCTGCGAGAAGATGTGGGGTTCCCACAGGAGAAAGCAGATGGCGGGGAAGGGATCAACAGGCGGGGGCCTTTGGCGGGCAGGGGCTCAGAAGGCAGGAAACAATGGGCTGGATTTGGGGAACGCCCAGTAGCCATTTCTGGGCTGGCACCCCCTAAATCTGACTCTGCCGCTTATGGGCTGTGTGACCTCAGACAAAGCGCTTGGCCTCTCTGAGCCTCCCTGTCATCATCCATAAAAGGAAGAGAAGTCAGCGCGCTTCTTGAGTTGGGAGAAGGCAAGAAGAGCCAGCAAATCTCTGCCCCCCACCCCCAGGAGCTCCCCTGCCCCTGGTTCTCCATGCCCCTCACCTGGGGCGTCCTTGCTGCGGCAGTCCTAGGGGCTAGTGCCCCGCGGCCAGGTCTTCTGAGACCTTTATTTGGAATAAAGGGGGGCCCAGGGGATGTCTGCCCGGTTGTTTTTTCTCTCCGGGAGACAAGAGAGGACAAGAAGGAGTTTGCCACCCTCTGCCACGAGACATCTCTGAGATGCTGCATCCCCAGCCCGCCAGCGTGTGGGGCCCCAGGGCCGTCCCCATCACGTCTAGAAAGGATTGAGAGTAAGGGTTCCAGGCCCAGCCTGGCGCGTTTGCTGGGAAACGTGCCTCTCTGGGTGTCGGTCCGGGTGTCGATCTGTCGGTGTGTGAAGGTAGGGGACACTAATGATTTCTTGTGAAAACATGGCTTCAGGGTATCAGAAGTATGTGGGGCTCCTCGGGGCGCGTCCCCGCCTCCCCAGACCTTGTACGAGGCACGTATGTCAACCCCCACCATGCAATCTCTTAGTTTGCATCCTGTGCCCCCACAGTCACGTGGAATGTCAGCCCTGGGGGACGCTGGGGGAGGGGTGTATAGAACTCAACATGCTACTGTCGCAGCTCTTCTGTAAAGCCAGCATTATGTTCAGATAAAAAAGCGAAAAAACTGATCCCTGCCCCGCGGAGGGACATGTGCCTGGGCTCCTTGCCTTTCTGGGGTTTGAGCTGGGAAGTGGACGCCACCCTCTCCTGTCCCCAGGCTGTCCTCGAGGACAGGGAAGGCAAGGGACCTGGGTGTGGGCGTCTAGGTATCGACTGGAGGTGGGAGAGAGGTGGGGGAGTCCTCTAACTGGTCCTGAAAACCCCCGGGGCTGCAGGCTGAGCGATGACAGCGACTGGCCGGGATGGACCCGGAGCACCAGGTACTCTAAAAATCCCTCCCGCGGGTGGGGACCAACGCGTCTGCTTCCTCAGCCAGGAGCTCCTGTGACCCTGTGACAGCACCTCGGGAGACAGGTGGTGCTTGTCATCATGCTGTGATCAGCATTGTCCGTTTTTATAGGATTTAAAAATTCTTGGGGCGCCTGGGTGGCTTGGTCGGTTAAGCGTCCGACTTCGGCTCAGGTCATGATCTCACGGTCCGTGAGTTCGAGCCCCGTGTCGGGCTCTGTGCTGACAGCTCGGAGCCTGGAGCCTGTTTCGGGTTCTGTGTCTCCCTCTCTCTCTGCTCCTCAC
Organism: Panthera leo; assembly: GCF_018350215.1. Classification (NCBI taxonomy): domain Eukaryota; kingdom Metazoa; phylum Chordata; class Mammalia; order Carnivora; family Felidae; genus Panthera; species Panthera leo. The sequence goes on from NC_056685.1 coordinate 130,163,403, forward strand.
CTGTTCATGCTCTGTCTCTCTCTGTCTCAAAAATAAATAAACGAACGTTAAAGAAATTAAAAAAAAAAAGAATTCTTGGGGCGCCTGGGTGGCTCAGTCAGTTAAGCGGCCGACTTCGGCTCAGGTCATGATCTCTTGGTCCGTGGGTTCGAGCCCCGCATCAGGCTCTGTGCTGACAGCTCAGAGCCTGGACCCTGTTTCAGATTCTGTGTCTCCCTCTCTCTCTGCCCCTCCCCTGTTCATGCTCTGTCTCTCCCTGTCTCAAAAATAAATAAAACGTTAAAAAAAAAAAAGAATTTTTATGCATGGAATGCAAAATGCAAAGCATTCTATATATATTATGTCATTGGATTCTCACAACTACTGCATGGCAAGGATGCTTCTGTCTGCATTTTACAGATGGGGAAATGGAGGCCCCAGAGGTAATTAGCTTGGCCGAGATCACACAGCACACGTGAGTCAAGCTACTGCTTTTAGGCTCCTTTCTGAACCCCGGAGCTTTCCGACCTACTTTGACCTAGGCATAGAGTGACACAGGAGCCAGCTCAGATATTGCCACCCCCGTGACTCTGTCATATCAGCCCCTTTTTATTTACTTCCTGGTGCTTAGCACTCTCCGGAATGAACTTATTTATGTACTTACTTATTTTTGTCGGTCTCCCCCTACTAGAGTGTAAACTCCAGGCTTGTCCACCAGCCTCCTAGCATACAGTGTGCCCACCGGCCCACAGCAGGTGCTAATGAACAAATGCCAAATGGGTGGACTGATGGAGAGATGGACAGATGGAAGGATGGATGGATGGAAAGATGGAGGGATGGATGGATGGGTCACGAGTCCTCCTTAGGGTCCAACAAATTCTGACTTGCCTCATGTCCAGTTTTCACAACAGCCCTGGGAGCTGAGTGGGGTGATTCCCACTTTATAGACGGGGAACCGGAGGCCCGGAGAAGTGAAGTGTCAAGGCCATGCAGCAAATAAGAGGCAGAGGCAGGATTTGGCCTGTGGTCCCAGGAACACCCTCTCCATGAGTGCGGAGAGGCCATTCCTGCTTGGGCTAGCGTCCCAGATCGGGCGGAAGCAGGGACTCCCTCAACCTGCCATTTAATCTGGAAAGCTGGCCAGAGCCCATATATCCTGTCCTCGGGCACTAAGTTTGCTCTGCGCTAGACTAAAAGGAGACATGAGTCCGTCTGCCAATACCAGCTCATGGAGAGGCTGTTCAAAGGGGAAGCTGGTCCTTAACAGTTTCCCGACCCCCACTGACCCCCCCCCAACCCTCACCCTAGAAATCAAGGGGCGCCTGGGTGGCTCAGTTGGTTGAGCGTCTGACTTCGGCTCAGGTCATGATCTCACGGCTCATGAGGTGGAGTCCCTGCATCGGGCTCTGTGCTGACAGCTCGGAGCCTGGAGCCGGCTTGGGATTCAGTCTGCGGCTCTCTCTGCCCCTCCCCCCACTCACGCTCTTCTAAATATAAAAAATAAAACATAAAAAAAAAAAAAAAAGAAATCACGGGTCCTGGGACTGCTCATCCGCAAGGAGCCAGTGAATGCCTTCACCCGGAGTGGCATTTGGTGGGGTCAGCATGAGGGGGACCAAGGAATGCCAACCACGGGTCTCTCCCGTGGCAGTCAGGCCACTTGGACTGGGATATATCTTGGACCTGCGGGGTTTTCAAAAGCTTCTGAAAACAGACTCCTTTGCCCACCCTGGGATCCACTCTGAAGCAGCCAGCACGGCACGAAGGCCACACGCCCCGGCTTTTTGCAGAGAACACTAGATTCTAATTTTATCCTCCCAGAAGCTAGCAGGGCATTTTGTAGACAAATTGAGGGCAGAGGTCACCTCTTCCGTACCTTTCGTTTGTGCCTCAGGGCAGAGTTCTTAGGAATCAGCCAATTAACGAACAGCCCTCTTATCAAAAGGAAAAAAAAAAAAGTGTCCTCTAAAATGTCCAGGTTTCCCCTTAAGGAAAAACAAATGAGCAAAACATCCAAAGCCTTGCGGAAGTCTAGGTCAATTGATTTGGCGGAGGGATGCTGGGACGACGGATGGGGAGGAGGTTCTGACCTTGGTCCTGCCTCCCGCTCCCGCCCCCGCCCCCGCCCCCGCGCCCTCACCCCTCCAGGTGTCAGTTTGCTCCTGTGTGCAATGTCAGGTCGAGGAGACGCCTTTCCAGCTCTCGCAGAGAGCCTCGAGCAAGGGATCGGGGAGGCAACTCCTGCCTCCCACTCATTCTTGCTTCCGTGACCTTGGGCCGGACACGTCGCCTTACTGTGCCTCAGTTTCCCCATCTGTAAAAGGGAGCTCCTTGGCTCCTTTAGAGGAACCGGCGCTAAAGCCCCTGTCACCGGCCTGATCCGTAGCCGGCGCTCAGCATTTGGTAGGCTGTATACAGGTTAATTCCACCTCCCTTGGGTCTCCTCTCCATCCGACACAGGTTGGAGCTTCGAAATGTCAACAAAAATCCTGAGGCAAAGACAAGGAGGGGGTGGGCAGCAGAGGGCAGGGGGGCGGTCCAAAAGATCGAGAGCCGACCTACGGCAACTTGCCCGCACCACCTACGCCATCCGAGTTAGGAGCCCGCCTCCAGCACGCCCATCTGAGGACACTCGGGCTCTGCCCCTCAGTTTCCACGTCTGTGAAATGGGGATACCGAGAGCATCTCCTCATAGGGTTTCTGGTGAGGACTACATGAGATAATGGGTGAGACGCGTCTGCTGTGTTGGTGCCCGGCACACCGAGGGAGCACCTCTAAATCCAGATGGGAGGGAGAGCATCCCTCTGGAAGGACGCAGAGCCCCACCTCTGCCCCCTGAGTCCTCCCTGGAGATCCCCAAGGGCCAGCCTGCAGTTTCTTCCTCATCCACTTAGAAAAGAACGAGGGGGTGGCGACGGGGAGGCTCAGAGGGCGAGAGGGCGCAGCCTTCTCCTGTCTCACAGGAAACTGCAGTTAGCCTAATTAGGTCGGTCCCAGTCCCAGGGCCGTGGGGATTGGACAAATTTAGAAGCTATTGACAGGTGAGACCAGCACATGCTGACGGCCCAGAGAGAAACTGAGATGGACCTTGAGTCAGCTCTTGGAAGCCTCTTTCCTTTCCTCTGTCGTGACCACCGGGATGGAGGCACCGGCCTCTTGGTTTATCACCTCGCCTCTAAATAGCTCCCGGGCTAGGTTGCTTATAAATCAGTATTGCAAACAGGGATCACTTTCCCACCCGGGGGGGAGCGGGAGGCGGGGTTATTTGGGGTCAAGCCAGATGGCGGCAGGGAGCGGCCTAAACGGTCCTGGGGGCTCACTCCGTGCCAGGCACTTCCCTGGCTGTCACCCCATTTCTTCTGCACTGGCTCTCTCGTCCCCATGTTACTGACAGGGAAACTGAGGCCGTGAGTCACTCGGCCAGGAAGATTCTAATGCCGGCGTGGGGTGCATCTCTCTCTCTCTCTCTCTCTCTCTCTCTCTCAGAGGCTGGGGTTCTGACTCACGCCAGGACCCATGGAGGCAGGAGAGGGATAAATGGAGAGGGGACATCTTCCCGCCCCCTCCCTACTGTCCCTTCTCACAGGAGTGCTGCTGCCTCCCCCTTAGCGCCACACAGGCCGGACTTAGGGCATCCGCTGGGGAATTAAAGCAAGCATCGCGCTAAGCCCAGAAACCATTTATAACTGGAATGTCTCGGCCCAGCCTGGCGGAGGGAGTGACAGAGTCAGGGGACTCGGGTTCCCTGCCGCCACGGATTTCTGTGTGACTTTGGCACTTAACGCCCACTGGGCCTCAGTTTCCACAACTCTCAGTGGGGGAATCACAGACTCTGTCTCCCCCCCCCCCCCCTTATAGGGCTGATGTGACGACACGGGGAGACGGGACAAAACGCCACCCGCCTTAGGGCTCCACCACCAGGACTGCGGCTGGCCCTGAGGTGCTCATCCGGCCTTGCCTGGAAATCAAATCCCGACCTCTCCTTCCATCCCTCTCACTTTCCTCCCATCTTAGACCCCATTTCGTCTTCTTTGAGGGCTGGTGTTCGTTCCGCAAGGGTTTCGAGGAGGCTTCCGAGAGAAAGCACACATACAAAATAGGAGGGAAGGGGTCGTTTCCAGAACACTCACTTAATTCAAGCAACGACCCTTTGAGATGGGTATTTTTATCCCCACTCTGGGAGGAGGAGATAGATGGCCAGGGAGAGAAAAAGGCTTGGCCGTCCACACTGCTCGTGGGGTGCGCAGGTCGTATTTTCTGCCTGACTTTAGGTGTTTCGGCCCAAGGGCGCCCGCCTGCCCACCACGTCAAATGGGCTGCTTACGGATGAGAACAGATTTCGCCAGAAGGAAGCAGAAAAGGCAGATGCCTCGGGGCACATGAGTGGAGCAGACTGCAGTGGTCCAGGGATAATTAAGACTAAATTTTTCAGCCACCGAAGCAAAAAAGCAAACCACAGGCTCTTGAGCTGGAATAGCCTGGAAGCATAGGAAACAGGACCCATCACAGTGTCGGGTTTCAGGGAACCGGTAACTAGATGGCGTGTGTGTGTGTGTGTGTGTGTGGGTGGGTGTTGTGTGGGTGATAACCACTCGTCCTGTCAGCCTGCACGGTCCACACGGGCAGGCATTGGGAGTGGAGAGCCCAGGCCGGGGACGCGTCCTCGTGAGAGGCAGGGTGGCGGTGGGGGGAGGGGCGGGGAGGGGTCCTGGCTGGACCTCTGAGCCTCAGTCCTGCCCCTGCTACTGAGCGACCCTGGACACGTAACCTCCCCGTGCCTCTGTCTCCTCATTTGTAGAAGGGGGAAGTGTGATAGCACCTGCCTTCTAGGATTTTTGTAAGGCAGTGGTTCTCAAAGTACGGTCCCCGGAGCAGGAGCGCCACCTGGGAACTTGGTGGAAAGGCCCACACCTGGGCCCCACTCCAGGCCAAAGGACTCAGGAGCTCTGGGGGTCGGGCCTCCACCAGGTCGTCCTGAGCTTAACTGTGTGGGCGGTTAGGCACTGGCCCTTCTCTTTCCGCATCTGTACCTCCGTCCTCTGTCACAGGTGACGTGTGCTGAGTTCAGCACTGGGCCGGGCACACATTGCCACCTTGGTGACGATTCGCTCTTCCTACCCCCAGCAAACCAACCTTCTTGCCCCTTTCTAAACATCCCTAAACTTCCCAGCCTTACGCCTTTGCTAAACCCGACGCCTTGCCCGGGGCTCCGCAGGGACGGCCCCCCACCCCAGACTCCAGCCTGTGGCTTCCTGCCCACAGCCTCCAATCTGCCGAAACGCCTCCGTTCCTCCCTCTCCAAAAGGCTTCTCTGCACCTCCCTGGTGTCGCCGTTCTTTCGTGCGCCTGTACCTAGAGCTGTAAGCGACGTGTGGATGGAAGGGAAATAGAGTCACGGCCACCGTTTGCCGAGTACTCACAATGCTCTGGGCCCCGCACTCAACGTGCACAGTGTCACGGAATCCTCACAAATGCCAGTGACCCATGCGTTGTCCGTGCCCAGTTTATCAATGGGCAGCTGGGGCTCCGGGTGGCTGAGCCACTGCTCCGGGGCACCCAGCCAGCAAATAGCGCCGCTGGGAGTAGGGTCTAATTCATCTTTGCCTCCCTGATAGCCTGGCACAGGCTTAGCACTCGGGAAATGTCTGTTAGATCAGTTGCAAAAGTTGAGTTATCTCTTTAAAATATGAGTTCGGCAGGGAGGGAGAGAGGGAGGGAGGCAGGCAGGGAAGCAGCCTAGGATCTGGCCTGGTTTTTCTTTATCATGTAGGTTTTTCCAGAACAGCCAACCCTGGGGCCCCCGCCCCCACCTAAGTGGCTTGCTGAGGAGGGGGTGTGGGGACAGGTGCCACTCACCGGAACGCACCAAGACCAGTCACCCATTTCTCTCCCGCACTTTCGGCTCAGGCTCCTTTCAAGTCACCTCCCTCCTTTGCAGCCACGGGAGAGACAGCTGGGACTAGAAGGCCAGGCGCCCGGCTGCGTCTGACCCTGTCTCCATTTTGGTCGCGGACAGAAAACTTTAATACACTACACGCACATTCGGAAGCGTTTTAACTTTCCCAGAGCAGTTTCGTGTTGACAGCCACTTAATTTTCACAACCAGCCCGAGCAGGTCCTAGGATGAAACTACGCACCTCGCTTGGACCGTTACGAGCTGCGGGCACAGCTTGTGGGAAAGAGTTCTTCCAAAGCCTTGTTCCCCCACTTATGTCCTAGCTCTTTGAACAGGCTAAGCACCTTCAGCCTCAGTTTGCCCATCTGCAAAACGGAGATCATTCTCAAGGCTGTTGGGATGCTAAGGAAGGCAACGCTGCTGGGGGGTGCTCTGGGGGTGCTCGTTACACCTCAGCGGAGAAGCATGCGGGGACCACCAGCCTCTCTGGAAGCCTGTTCTGAAAGCAAAGCTTGAAAAGCAAGGCCCAGATATCCCTTTTCCTAATTCCTAGCTGATTGCTGGCTGGCTCTTTTTCCTGGCTCCCCTTCAGGGCCGGAACGGTATGTTTGGGCAAAGCCAGAACAGGTCTTGAAACCTGAAGTTACAGGATACCAGGACAAGATGTTGAGGAGGATGGAAGATAAGGAATTTCCATCTCTGGAATTTGAGAACAGGAGGGCCCACAGGGCCCTTGGGGATCAGTTGGCCTCATCTCCTCGGATTACAGATGGGAGACTGAGACCCAGAGAAGGAGAGAGACGGCCCAAGGTCACACAGCCAGTTGGGGCAGAGCTGGGACCGGAACTCAGGCAAAAGTTGCAGGCAAAAGTCAGGGGAAAAACAAAATCCCAAATCATCCTTGATTCCCTATGCAGCAGGGAGAAAAAAAAGAGAATCCGTTCCTTTCGGGTTGTTCAAATTTAGAAAAAATGTACCAGTTGTGTGTGTGTGTCTGTGTGTGTGTGTGTCTGTGTGTGTGTGTGTGTCTGTGTGTGTGTGTGCCTGGCTTACATGACAGAGCTCTCAGACCCAATGCATTTCCTTCTAATCCCAGGGAGTACAGGACTACCTCTCCTCTCCCCTTCACGGGACAGCGATAGCTCCAAGCTTTTAGCATCCAAACGTCCCAAGATCCATGATGTGTTCAGGCCCCAGGTCATGGTTACTCACCATCGATATCAATCTTGCCGTCCCCATTCGTATCGCCAGCGGTCATCAGCATCTTGGTTTCTTTCACAGACAGGTCTCTGGCATCTGGGTAGAAGCCCTTTAGGATGAATCTGGGGAGAAAAGCCAGGGAGAGAGTCAGGTGGAGGTCACCTTGCAGGGACAGGTACGGGCCACCGGGCTAGGCAGCAAGCGGGGGACACGTATGCAGCTGGGCTGAGCGTCACGGGTGGGTGTGCAGAGAAGGACAGGCTGTCCTCCGCAAAATGGGGACCCCACGCCAGGCAGGGCACCTGCATTTGTTTATTTATTCGGCCAACACCGCAAACGCAAAAGTGTCTTCTCTGTGCCAGGGCCGTGCTGGAAAGTGGGAGCACAGAGCAGGAAGGCACCTAAAACAATGAGGCGGAGGTCAAGACCGCACGGTGTGATGGGTGCGATGGTGAGGAACTAGAGAAGGGTGCTCAGAGGACGCATCCATCCCACCTGGGGTGAGGGGGAGAGTCAGGGAGGCTTCCGGGAGAAGGTGACATCTGGAGAACAAGCAGAAGTCAGCCCGTGGCGGGGGGGGGGGGGGGGGGGGAGGAGGGCGGCGGGGGGGGGAAGGTGGGTAGAAGGGGAAGGTTCTAGGCAAAGGGTACCCTTGTGGGATGATCTGGGGTGAGACTGAGACTGGATGGACAGGGAAGTCCCTATTGCGAGGCCTCTCTCCACACCATCCCCCTTCTCTTGAAGACGAAATCCAAGGCAGTCTTGGCCAGAGAGTGACGTAAGACGAGCCTGGTGGACGAGCCGGGTGCGTTTTCCTAGTGATGACCTTCCCCTCCTCCGCTTTGCTCCCAGGACTCCTGACCCCCAAAGTTGGTTCTGCATCCCCACCTTGCCCGGACACTGCTTTAGCTGCACTGTTACAGAAGTGCAGGGGGCGGGGTGGGGAGGGTCTGCGGGATGGTGGAGGGTGCCTTTTAGGCAAATGACAATCAACGAACTAAATACTCGGGGTAGCGCTCCCTGTCTTGCGTGTGGTGTGAAGCATCCAGAAAACCTGCCTCTTCACGTGTATTAAATTATTAAGTAGCACCCTTCCGTTAGCCATATTAAGTGGCTATAATTTAACCTAGTTAGTTGCACTTTCTGCTGCGGATTTTATTCCTCCGGAAGCAACGGCGGTCAGGCAGAGTTATTTTCTGCCAACGGTGCAGAGACAAGGGCAGCCCTGATGGGAACTCGGCAGTAAGAATTCCAGCCCCCCACGCCCCCTCAGCCGGGGCCGTCCCCGCAGGCCTCAGTTTACCCCAGCTCCTCCTTCTCGATGAAGCCGCTCTTGTCTTTATCCAGGATGAGGAACACCCTTTTTATGTCATCCGGGCTCTTCTTCTTCAGGCCGACCATTTGGAAGAACTTTTTGTAGTCGAAGGAGTCGACAGCTGTGGGGGGTGGAGAGCAGCGGGTTAAATGACAAAGAAGGGGCGGGAGGGAAGGGCAGGAGAATGGGGGTGCCACAGCATTTGCCGACTGATCTCCCTGTGCTGGTGCTGGGGGGGAGAGAGGGGTGTACCTGGGTGGGAGGGCTGAAGGAGCCCAGACCAGGGGACGGGTGCTTTGCCCAAGGTCACGCGGCTGGAGGTGGGAGAGGTGGGTTTGCCCCCACGCTCCGCCCTACCCTTCGCCGATGGCAGAAGTAGCCTTTGAAGGCAGCGGGGCGTCCCGGGTTCCATGAAGGCTTTTGGGTGGTGGCCGAACGGGGGCGGGCAGGGGAATGGGAGGCGTTGTGAACACGGTGTGGTGTATCTTGGTGGGGGGCGGTGGTCAGCCTTTTTTTTCCGGCCACAGATGGTGTTGCCAGAAAATCGACAGAGGGAGGACAAGTGTTTCTCAAGGTCACACAGCGGGAGGAGGAGGAAGGGGGGAGGCCCCAGAAATGGTGGCTTTGCTGCAGATATCCATCCCAGCGGGAGTTGGGGGCGTGTTAGAAGTCTCCCTGGGAATTCCCAGTTAAGTTCCTTCTCAGAGGGGGAAGGTGGGTCAAGGAGAAGAGGGTGGGCTATCGCAGTACCCCAGGAGCGTGGTCTCCCAGAGCTTCTTACCCTGAGGAAGGGACACCAAGCAGAAAGGAAACGAGAGGCCCCCTCCCCAATTTTCTATGTCCTGTGCTCCCTTTCAGGACCCTAGAGAGGGTAATTTGGGGGTGTGGCAGGGAGGGGTCCTGCTGAGAGCCACGTTCTCCCCTCAGCCTTTGGCCGAGGGAAGTTGCTCTGTCCACCTCTGCCACTCCAGTAGGGGACCGAGACCGGAAGGTGACCTTAGTTCTAATCCCCCTCCTGCCCTGCTAGGTGACCTTGGGCAAGTTTCTGGCCCTCTCCCAGCCTCAGTTTCTCCACCTGGGTGAGGGGAGAGAGGAGGCAGGTAGCAGCTAAGAGCTCAAAAGCCCAGGGCAGCTCAGAGAGGTGGGGATGCCTGCCTGCTCCCCGCCCTTGGCCGCCTAAGGAGGCTGGAAGTTGGAAGCGCTGAGGATGCTGTGCGCAGGGCTGGGCAGAGCAGAGCGCCAGCTGCGGGAAGGTCACCCCGCTCGCGGGACAGTGGAGGTGGCTGGGGGGAGCTGTTGGGGGGGTGCTCTGACTCCCAGAGAGGGGCTTGGACAGTCAGGGAGCCAACAACCGCAAGCCGGAAGAGTCCTGTTCTAAACGGGGGGGGGGGGTGTCTCCGAAAGGGGCTGCTTGGAGAGAAGGCGGGCGCACCTGCAACCCCTCCAAGTGCCTTAACGGGAGGTATCGAGCGCCCACAAGGACCCGAAGGTCCCGCTTTCCACCCCGGTCTTTGCCCTTGGTCCCGGATCCCGAATCCTCGCAGCAGCGCGGCCACCCGGCAAGTTTCGCTGGGCCTCCCCACCCGCTCCCTGCGCCAAGTGCCGCCCGAGAGGAGTTTGGGAAATGGCGAGGAGCCCCCTGCTCCGTCCGGCCAGCGCCCCGCAGGAAGCGTGGGCAGAGGAGCGCGCGGGAGCACTGGCCCTCCGCGGAGGTGCCGGGGCCAGGGTGGTGGATCCGGGGAGAAGTCTGGGGAGGGGAGCGCGCTTGCTCACCGGTAAAGGCCTCCACCGCCTTCTTGATGTCCTCAGCCTCGAGCAAGTCTGTCATAGACATCCTGCAACTGTTGGAGCGGGCAGAGCAAGTGCGAGAAGATTAAAAAGTGCTTTTCTTATCATTTCTGCTCATATGACCAGCGCTGCAGTGCTGCGCGCCGGGCGCACGCCCGCCGGCCTGGCGCAGAGCCAGGGGGCGCGGGGCTGGGCGCGCAGCCAGAGCCGCTCAGTCCCGCCGCCGCGCTGGCCGGGCAGACGCGCGGACCCGCTGTCTCTCCCGCACCGCCCCCGCCGGGGTCCTCGCGATCCCAGGGGGCCGCGCGGCCAGGGTGCCCGGGGAGGGGGCGACCTCTGGAATTTATGGGGCTGGAGGGTTCGCCTGCCGTCAAGGGCGCGCAGGAGGCGCCAGCCTGGTGCAGCGCAGCGTCTCGGGTCGGTGCACCTCGGAGGCTGTCCCGCCACCTCGGGGAGGATACGGGACTGTCGGGGGTGGGGGGGCGAGCCCAAACCCCGGTGGGTCCCTCGGCCCTGCTCCCATTCTCTCTCCGCTCCTACCTCAGCCTCTGCTCTTGTCTGTCCTGGATGCAAATTTATGCTGCAAAATCTGAGCGCTGAGGTCTGGAAATCTGACCCCACAGGGGATGGCCGGGAGGAGGTGGCAGGGATGGGCGGGGCTGCTCAGGCCCTCCTCCCGGTGCCCCATCCCACATCTGGCCAGGGATGCCCTGAAACCTTCTTCTTCTTTCTTTCCTAGTCCGACTTTCCAAAGAACTGTTTTCAGATCTCCACTAACTACTCGGCTTCTCTGGTCTCCTGAGCCACTGAACATGGGAGTACAGTGGGGGCTCAGACTGCTGCCCCCGCAAACCCTTTGGGAGAGGGTGGGGCGGGGAGAGGCTACTTGAAATCTTTATGTCCCCTGTCCCCACTTGGAGACCAGAAGACTCACATTTGGGGAGAAGGTGGTTACCTTCAGACCACACTTTGGAGACAAGCGAAGCAGGTTTTATGGCTTGAACTTCACCTCTGGGAAATGTGGACACTTCCCAATCGTAGGCAGCCAGAGACCAGTTGCATTCTTTCCCACAGTCTCCCAAGGATTCGGGCTGCAACCAGCTGCCTCTAGAGTGTGAGGAATGCTGGACGGGGAGTCAGGATGCCTGGGTTCCGGATCTGCGGCTGTGCTGAGTGCCTGTGTGACCTTGGGCAGTGACCTTCCCCTTTTCTGGTCTTCTGTCTCCCTGTGTTGGTGGTATTGATGGTCCCTTGTGGTGGGATCTTTAGACTCCGGCGGAAGGTGTAGGCGGGTGTTCAGAGGCTGAGGCTGGTGACACTTGGTGGGCGGCCGGGGAGAGCTGTCCAGCTGCTGGAGTTCTGGCACGCTGGCTGTCAACACCGTCTCCCTCGGCTCAGCCCTGGACGGCTGCCCTTCCTGGAAACCTTAGGACAACACCGCTCCGGTTGCCCCCTGCCTGTGAGTCAACTCCTTCAGTCGACAGCCCTCCAGCCGGCTTCCCAGGAGCAGAGGCTGCAGCTCCTGACATGCTGTCTCTTGCCGCCGGGTCTTCCGCGGACCCCTCAACTGCCCCCGCCATCTCTGCCCCCAGACGAGCTGTTAACGTGGATGTGCTGGGCTTCTGTGCTATCATTTCGGCCCTCAGGCTCAGCTCACTCCAGGGGCCTATTTGGAGAGTCTGTTTCCCTAGCTGAAGGAGCCTCATGCTATGCTGGTGGGGAAACTGAGGCCAGAGCAAGTCAGTGAATGGCCGAAGGACGCACAGCAAGGCAGTGGCAGAGAGGGAGCCCCTCCCGGATCTGCTGGCTTGGAATTCAGTGACCCTTGTCCTTGGAGCCCCTCCCCGTTGCCCAGGACCCAGCCCTGTCAAGTCCCACGAGTGTGCCACAGACCACGCCCAAACACTGACCCTTGTGGCAAAGGCTGGAGCCACTGGGCAGGCCCATCCTCCCTCCTTTCCCCTATCTCTGCCTGCTAGACAAACCTTCCAACAACTTGGCACCCTCTCTGGGCCGGAGCCCACCCGCCAGAGCACCAGATGTTATTGGGTCGGCCTGCCAGCCCTCCATCCCCTTCCTCCTGCCTCCACTGCCCACTCATGGGCCTCCTCTGATGGCATCACCAGAGTCCGCAGACGTCTGGCTCCACCCATCTCATCCCACAGGTGGGGAGCCTGAGGCCCGGCCACGGGGAGGGCTCTGCCCCAGGCCACACCAGGCATTAGGCTGGAGAGCCCAGGAATTCGTACTCTCAGCCCTGGACCCCACAGCGGCGGACCTTCCAGCACCCCCCTCCCAGCCCCGTGTGGCTGTGGGAAGGGGCAATGTGACTGTCCCGTCCAGCTGGCTTCCTCCCCACGGTAGCCCCCCGTCCTCCTCCAACCTCAGTCCCTGCCACTCACCTCGGGTAGGGGTGGAGGGCTGGAACCTTCGCTGAAAGGCTGGGCCGGTGGGAGGTCCTGCAGGGAAGTGAGCCTGGTCGGGGGGGGGGGGGGGGGTGGCCACCTATATAGGCTTCTGCTCTGGCTATTTTGGGAGGTGGCGCTACCCCAGCCCTCGGCCCCCTCCCCTTCCGGTGTCAGGTACTTCCCAACTACGGTGCTGGGTGTCTGTATCACATTCACCCTCCCTGGTTCCATCAAGCCAAGCCTATTAATAACCCTTGGCCCCTGCCTCCCTCCAGCACCCACAATCGAGGCCCGGGCAGGGCTCGCCTCCTCCGTGAAGACTTCCGCGACCACTTTAGATGGAAGCCCTGTCTCGGCCCTCCAGAATCCTGCAGAAAAGGAAGAGAAGAAGTGGGCAGATGAAGAAACAGGAACAGTCTCTGTGCACAGGGTGGGGCTCGGTTCTTGTATATACATCATCTCCGCATCACAGACTTGCTGTCCAGGCCTGGTCACGTCTGCGTGGATGAGGAAATGGCACAAAGACGTCAGGTGTTAGGGAAGTCACTACCCAAAGCCGTGAACCTGGAGCCCTGGATCCCGGAGTGGGGCCCAGCACTTTCGGGACACGATCCAGTGCCTGGAGATGTGTGTTCTGGGTGTTTTCTGACAAGCCCCTTCCTCTCTTTGCATTCCTGTCTCCCCATCTGGAAAATGAGCTCAAGTAGGTGCCAACTTCACTCTGTAGATGGCTTGGGAGGGGGCGGGTCTAGGAACCGCCCTGAGATTATACGCGGAAAGTCACATGCAGGTATGTTCTTGTGAAACGAAGGCCCACAGCTTTTATGAGACGGTCAAAGGGATCTCTGGCATGATCTGTCTGGCATCGGAGATGACCATCTACGGGGTGTGTTTTGAAAAGCACGAATGAATGAATGGGTGAATGAATGAATTTAGCAAATTACTTATTGAGTATCTAGTGTGAACACCATAAAAGTTTCCTTTCCTCATCCCCGACCTGAAAAGAATCTCCAGGGCCCTGACATCATCCACAAGGAAGTTCCGTTCTTAACAGTGATGGGAGGAGGGCTGGCCTCTATGCAAAGTCTGTTTGGGACAGAGGCTGACCGTCACTGATCACTGGAGCAGAGGCTGGACTGACTGGGGAAGCCGGTGCTAGAGCCTGGATATGGAGTCCATCCAGCATGTCCTGATGGAGGGGTCTGGACTCTGGCCTAGCATGACAGTAATGGCAGTGGGGAGGAGCGAGGAGATAGGGAACAGCTTGGAGGAGACTCTCCCCGACTTGGTGGCTGTGTCGAACAAGACGGACAAACCCAAGTTTGCAGGCCGGGGGTTCATTGGGCGATGGGGGTGCGGCCTCGGAAGGTGGCTAGTCTGGGGAGATGACGCGGAGTTCAGAATCTTGGTATGTGAGGGCTGAGGGAGGCTCCGTAGTGATCTACTCCGACCTGCTCACGGGAAAGTGAAGAAGCCAAAGCCAAGGTGAGAGACCCAAATCACGCGGAGAGCGGTGGACAAGCCAGGACCTCGCGTTGGATCTGGGATGCCTGGGGGACATTCTGGTGGAGATGCCCAGAGGTCCGCATTCCAGAGAGAGGTCGGAGCTGGTCACAGGGCTTTGGTGGTCATCAAAGGCGGCGGGGGGTGGGGGGCGGTCAAGGGCTTGAGGTCACAGGCATGGCTGAGCTCAGCAAGGCAGGAATGAGACAGAGTCTTAAGGACTGAATGTTGAGGGAGATCCCTCGCTGGGGTCTAGGAAAATCATCACCCTCATTTGTTGAGCACCACGTTGATCACGGTGTGCACGGCAACCTGGTCTTACCCTTGACTTTGCCTTCCCTGTTTTACTAATGAGGGAACAAGGCTAAGAAAGGTTAGGTGACTTGCCTAAGGTCACACAGCGGAGCTAGGACTTAAACCCAGGTGTCTCTAACCCCAAAGCCCTTGCTCCTTTCTACTCCACCATCTTCCTTTTTAAAAAAATAATATTTATTTATTTTATTTATTTTATTTATTTTTTTAGAGCACAGGGGAGGGGCAAAGAGAGTGGGAGACAGAATCCCAAGCAGGCTCCACGCTGCCAGCACAGAGCCCGACACGGGACTCCATCCCACCAACCGTGAGATCGTGACCCGAGCCGAAATCAAGAGTCGGACGCTGCACCCAACTGAGCCACCCAGGCGCCCCTCTATCATCTTGCTCCTTGAAAAGACTAACAGAAGATACGTGCTGGGGTCAGAGCCCGTCACGGCTGAATGCTTGGGAGCCAGGATGGCCTTCCTCTCTATCCTCACGTGTCTTTTTCATGTGCCTGTAATCAAACAGATCTACATGGGGTGGACCATCGTGTGGGGGTTCATTTGTTGAGAACCTACGGTGAGCTCAGTGCTATATGCGTGCTGTTCTATGTTACCCTCATTATGATCCTCAGAGGTTTGAAGAGATAGATGCTGAGAGAACTTTAGTGACTTCTCCCAGATCACACAGCGAGGTCTATTTTCCCAGCAATGCCTTGCGCTACGACTTGGCCACCTTCCCAGGCTGACTGTGTCCCCTGAGGGTTACAAGACGGCCCTCCCCTGCGGTGCTATAAACTTGCAGTCCAAGTCCCTCGGGGACAGGGGAGTCCGCTGCCCCAAGATCTTGGTCGAAAGTCCCAGCACTGAGTGTCAGTGGCTATGGTTATCTTGGTTTGGTCAAACACCGTCCCTGAAGCAGTCCAAGCAGCAGCCTGGAGGGCGCAGAATGTCAACACCATTGGACCTACGAGAGGAGGGGGCCTGTCCCTGGACCGAGGGGCAAGGGATTCAGGTGGTCAAAGCCCATGAACTGTTCACTGGGTGAGTCTCTGAGGTGACCAAGTAAGCCAGGCGCAAGGGAAGGTTGGGCCCTAAGTCCTCGGTGAGTTTGATAACAGTATGCATTAACCTTCTGTAATGACTCACTCTGGGGCCCAAAGTGGCCTTCCTGGCCTTGAGATCCCCTGCCCCTCATCGAGGACTGACAGGCCGCCACTCCCATCCCCTTGGGCATCTGCTTAGAGACAGCCACCCCACCCAGTGGAATTTCCCCCTAGCTGCTGTTTCGTACTGTGAACAGCCATGAGGCAGCCCGATGGATAGGTGGCTGTCATATCCCCATGCTGATTCCACTTCTATCCTCTGGGACCCAGTACTGTGCGGGGCCTTCAGCTGGACCCGTCCCCGTATAGGTTTCCGAAGCGGATCCCATGATCCTCTTTTTACAGATGGCAAAACTGAGGTTCAGAGACAGGTCCCAAGGCACACCAGGGCCAGAGCCTGGTCTGTCTGTCTCCACGCCCGTCCAGTGTCCAGTGCTCTCCCCCAAGCCCGCTCTGGCCTCCTAGCTGGTGGAGGGCAGGAGGCCCCGTGCGCGTGGGTCAGCAGTCTCTTGGCTGCTGTCTGCCAGGAGACGAAGCATTCAGCTGTTCGCTTCGCTGGTGATATTTCATTCGTTCACACTATTTCCACCTGCTGTGGCCGGGAACAGGATACAGAGTTCGTCGCATCCAGGGCCCTGGCGGGCTGGGTGGACGCGGCAGGATCTAATCATATTTATGAGGTCAGCCCTGTGATATGACGTGTATTAATTCGGAGGAATCTGGGCCCCGTTCCTGTGCCTGTGGCCTTGTTCCCCTCCTGCCTCTCGCCTGTATTTAAGCACAGTTTCGCCACCGAGACGGAGGCCAAGCGGTAGGGGGTCCTAAGGGTCGTAAGGGCACTTAAGGTCCCGACAGTGGCACTGCCACTTTACCCACTGTGTGACCATCAGCCAGCTGCCTCACCTCTCTGGGCCTCAGTTCCTTCGTGGGTAAAATGACGCCGAAGAGGAAGTGTTAAATGAGATCACGCCGGAGTAGGGCTTCGGCGGCTACAATATCCTACACCAATGATAATCAGGGTGGTTATCGTTGTGAGGAACGTACCCTTGATCCTGTCCTGCCGCTGGATGATGGGACCCTGGAGTGGCCTTATGGAAAGAAACCAGCCCCTGACCACCCCTCCCTGGTTTTCCCGGGACGGTCTCTGACCCCGGGGATGCAGGGCCTTGCTGGGGAAGTCGGGAGCCACAGATGCTCGGAGGAGGGGGAGAACGCAGAGTGGGAGGGCGGGAGGGGCTGCGAGCGGGGTGTCCCCCCCTCCCCCAGTGCCATCTTGGATGAGGCCGGGATCTGAACGTGAGCCAGGGTTGAGCCCATGAGCCGAGGAGGCTGTGGCTCTTGGCCACCTGGCTTTGGTTCCTTTTCTTGAAAACCCCATCCCGTCTCAGTGGTGCTCAGGGGAAACCAGCGAACAGTTTGGTCCCTGTGTGGGCTGGAGCTGGTCCCTGTGTGGGCTGGGTCCCTGTGTGGAGGGGAGCAGGACACCCCGTGGCCATGGCTGTGGAAATTGGAAGAGTTGGGGGAAATACGTGATGGGCGGACTCTGGGATTCTCCCTTCTCGCACTGTGCCGGGTGACGTGCACGGAGAAGCAGACAGAGGGTGGTCTACCGAGGTTGTTAGGGTTCTCTTGGCTCCCAGATACCCGCTGGAATCAGGGGAGCAGACGGCATGGAGCCTTGCGCCCAGCTCAGATCAGTAAGGCGGCCCGAGATGAGACAGGCAATGGGCTTTCTCACAGTATCGTCTCTTCCTCAGCTTCTCCTGGCTCCTGGCTCCATCACAACCCACATCCCACAGCAGAGTCAGAATGACTGTCGGAGGGGTGCGTGTGCCTGTGATGTGTGTGTGTATGTGTGTGGTTGCATGTGTATGTGTGTGCGGGTGCACATGGGCACGTCGGTAGCTGCAGGGGGCGGGTGATGAGTCCCCGTGTGTTGGCGTGGGACCCCGGACCAGCCCTTCTTGCTTCCTGCCTCTCGGGATGGCCGCTGCCCGGCGCTGCCTTGGGTGGCCGAGGGGCTCTGACAATGCACACATGTGCTCTCCAGCATCCTGATTTTGCGGCCAAATCAGCCAAATACGAATGTCTGGAACTCTCTCATAGCTAGCGGGAGAAACAAGGGACTCATCTGGAGACATGTATCTGTACCCCAGTATCGTGGACTGAGTGTGGCCCCCAAATTCATCTGTCGGAATCCTACCCCGCAGGGCCTCGGAATGGGACTGTATTTGGAGATAGGGCCTCTGCAGAGGTGGTGAAGGTAACACGAACTCAGCAGGGTGGGCCTAATCCGAGGTGACTGGTGTCCTTAGAGGGAAAGGACACAGGCACGTACGGAGGGAGACACGTGAACACATGGGGTGGGGTGGGGGAGGGAGGGCAGTCATCTGCAAGTTCAAGAGCCAGGCCTCAGAAGCAGTCTCGAACTTCCAGCCCCCAGAGCTGTGAGGAAGTAAATGTCTGTCGTCTAAGCCTCCCCCCACCGACTCAGAGGCTGGACCACGTTCTTGGGACAACTCTCCCGGTCCCTTGAAATGGCTCCCTTTCCTCTCTTTAAAAATTTTTTTATTTAACTTTTTTTTTTTTTTTTGAGGGTAAGTAGGGAGAAGGAGCATTTTAGCACCGAGGTACGTGGATTATTTCCAGAATAGTTTAACACTCAACTGCCCAGTTTTATCGAAGCTAATTTTCCCCAAAGTTGGCACTGTTCCCAGCTGCAGGCGGTCCTTGCCTTGCCCGGTAGCGTCAGACCCTAAAAATGGCCATTTAAAAAACACTCTCAACAATCGATGGGGAAAGCGACCTTTAAAAATCTGTCAAAATATTGAAAACTCCTACTGTCAGTTGTAAGTATAAAGTGAAACGGAAAAAAATGTAAACAAGAAACTTTTATTTAAAAAGTGACATAGGGGCGCCTGGGTGGCTCAGTCGGTTGAGCGTCCGACTTCGGCTCAGGTCACGATCTCCAGGTTTCGTGGGTTCGAGCCCGGCGTCGGGCTCTGTGCTGACAGCTCGGAGCCCGGAGCCTGTTTCGGATTCCGTGTCTCCCTCTCTCTCTCTGCCCCTGCCCTGCTCACGCTCTGTCTCGAAAATAAATACACACACAAAAAAGAATTTTCTTAAGTGACATATACTGCTTAGGGAAGCGATGGAAATAGAGGGTCTAAAAGGGAGAGAGAGTCACCAATCATCTATCACTCCCCAAGCACAGCCGGGTAATGTCATCATTTCCGGAGGCTTGTGCCTTCTTCCTCCCGTGGACCCACCTCCCGGGGGTCACCCTCGATGACTCAGCTTGGGTGCCCCCCCCTTACCGGAAGCCCTCCTGGGTTTCTTCCCCCTGGCCTCACACCCCTCCTAGCGCTTGCGTTTACCTGCACCCCTGCCTCAGTGACGGCCCCATCATTCTGTGTATACTCTGTTTCCAGCCGCCTTTCCAGCCGGGACTTGGAGGCATGAAGACGGGCATCCAGCCTCCGTCTCCGAGAGCCTCCGAGGAGAATACATCAAGCTGATGTTTTTATTTTTGGTTGTATGTGGACAGTGGTTGTTCTCAAAACCATTTTTGGACTGCTACTTATAACGCTGTCTAAATCCATTTATTCACCTGCGTTTTAGGGGCCACTGCCGGTGTATAATTAGTCTTTCAGGAACTGTGGCCTCCCCTTGGGGTTCCAGACTTCCTCCTGACCTGAAATTGTGGCTCGTGTTCTGACGAGAGCGGGTGCTCTGGGGAACGGGGCACTGGAGATGTGAAACCAGGTGAAGCAGATCTAGAATGTGTGGCCCCCACGTGTCTTGGTGTCCCTTCAGCTAATGGGGGGGGGGGGCTTGACATTGACCCCTGGTGCGAAAGTCCTTGGCGACGCGACCGATGTGTTTTAAGGACGTGGCTGAAGCGTTGCTTTTTCTTATCAAATATTTATTGCTTTCATCCCGATTCTGGGTCGAATTCTCTTGGGGAAAAAAAAAAAGTTTACGTGACAGAAGCTGAGTCAGTTTGGAAACCAGACGGTGGCCATCTTGCTCCAGGAGTGTAGACTCCCCCGCAGATGATGCTGGAGGTTAGAACAGAGAAGGACCGCTGGTCGGGACTACGGGAGGGTCCTCCCTCTCCCTCCTTCATCCCCCTCCTCCTCCCAGCCCTCCTCTCCCCTTCCTTTCTCCCTCTCCCCTCCTTCTTCTTCTCCCTCCTCTCTCCTGTCCCTTCTCCTCTCCCTTTCTCGCTCCTTTCCCCTTCCCCTCCCCCTCCCTTTCCCCCTCCTTCCCACTCCCCTGCGCCTCCCTCTATCTCTCCTTCCCTCTCCCTCCCCCTTTCCTTCCCCCTCCTCCTCCCCTGCCCCTCTCTCCATCTCTCCCTCCTCCTCTCCCCATCTCCCTCTATCTCTCTCCCCTCCTCCTTTCTCTCCCTCCCCCTCCCTCTCCCCTATCTCTTCTTCCCACTTCCTCCCTTCTCCCTTTTTCTCTCCCTCTCCTTTCCCCTCCCTCTGTTTCCCTCCTTCCCTCCTCCCCACCCCCTGTCCCTTCCTTGGCCAGATTGCTCCTTTCCTTTCTGTTTCTTTGTCTGGCCTTTCTTCTCCCTGATTCTCAATTCTCAGTTCTTTAGGATCGAAGGGTCCTGAGTGATCCATTGATGGATTCAACCGTCTCATTTTGTTTGTTTGTTTTCCCTCATCATGCTTTTTTTTGAAAAGTTGTGATAAGAGCCCATAACAAAACGTGCCATTTTAGCCCTTTAACAGCCTACTGTCTGGGAGAGTTAAGTATATTCCCATTGCGGGGTCAACCATCTGGTGTATAGATGGAAACCCGAGGCTCAGAGGGGCAGACTGAGTCAGGGAGATGGCTGAGTGAGGACTCACACTTGGGCCTGTGATCGCCTTCTGGGCCCCTGGAGGAGGGTAGGACACGTCTAAGGGAAGAGCCAGGCTTGGGCAGGCGATGTCGGGTCATATTTAGATCGTAGTCTGAGCTCTGCTGGCTCCTTCTCACCTAGAAGAGTTGTGAAATGTGAAATGAAACCTTGAAAACGTGACACTAAGGGAAGAAGCCAGGCACCAGAGTTCACATATTGTATGATTGCGTTCATATGAAATACCCAAAATCCACCGGGACAGAAATTGGGTTGGTGGTTGCCAGAGGCAGGCATAGGGAGTGTCTGCTTAACGGGTTAAGTGTTGTTGTTTTTTTTAATGTTTATTCCTTTTTGAGAGACAGAGAGAGACAGAGTGCGAGTGGGGGGAAGGGCAGAGAGAGGGAGACACAGAATCCGAGGCAGGTTCCAGGCTCCGAGCTGTCAGCACAGAGCCCGACGCGGGGCTCGAACCCACGAACTGTGAGATCATGACCTGAGCCGAAGTCTGCCGTTTAACTGACGGAGCCACCTAGGCGCCCCGATGGTAAGTGGTTTTAATACGAGGTTACACCATGTTTTGGAGCTAGCCGGAGGCGGTGGTTATTAAATATTGCTGAGCTGTTCACTTTAACATGGTTAATTTCTGTTATGTGTGCGTTACCTCAGTTAAAAAAACATGTTTTCACAAGATTATTAAGTGAGTCTTGTAGGTGACAAAATATCAGATGATAGTTGTTTTTACTGATTGAGTCGTGCGAAGCACACTCAGGGAGACATTACCTTCATTGTGCCTTGAGGGAGGACCCCGACCCCCACCATCACCAGGGCTGGTAGAAATGGCTGGAAGTGACCGTGTTCCCTTCTCTGGGCGTTTTCTTGCTTTTTCTCTCTTGCAGCCTCAGCCCTCGTGGCTCGGCTCAGGCATCCCTTCTTTCCAGAAGCCCTCCTTGATTCCTTCTCCCCGATTTCCTGCCACCCACATGGCTAGAAAATTACATCGTCGGTCTTGGTGCCACATGGACCTGGGTTCAAAGCCTGACTCGGGGACCTTGGGGCAAGATGCTTAACCTTCAGGAACATCCCTTTCACATCCAAACAACGGAGACGATGTTTTCTTTGGAGGGTTGTGCCAAGAGGTCTGGTGAGACTTTTAACGTCCCCTCCTCCTCCTTATTATTAGATTGCTGTAGACCCTCCTGAAGTTTCAGCCTTTTCTGGATATTTCCAAGCCATCTCACTACCATATGGACAATAGAAAGGGCAGCATGACGTCCAGGAGGGGGGATGGCAGTGGCACAGGAGGAGGTGAGCCTGGGTTGCTGAGGCAGCGAGGAGGCGTGTGGCCGGCCGAGGGCGTGGGGACAGTGATGACGGCTGCTGCCGCCTGGTCGACAGGAAAGGACATTTAGGTGGAGCTGCTGACTCTAGCTGTGTGATGTGGCCCAAACACTCACCCTCTCTGAGCCTCCTCCTCCACTGTAAAGGGAGAGTCGTGGGAGTTTTTCCCTCAAGTGGGGTGAGGACAGAATGAACGCGCTGATTGGTTGGCCTGATGGAGAGACTAGGTCGTAGGAGGTAACAGTCAACCGCAGGTACGAAGCTTATCCGCATGACTTCCGGCTTGTGTAATTCGCATGCTACGGGGGAGAATGACCCCGGGCAACAGAATAGAAATATTCTCAACTCTTTGCTGGATTCTGCACAGAGTCTTTAGTAGGAGAGCTTTCGAGGACCCCAGTCTCCTACCCACATTCTTACAATGATTTGCAGACAAGCAGATAAGGAGGCTTCCATTCCTATTGGCACGGCTGGTGCCCAGTCTTGGCTGGCGGAAGGGTGAGCAGGCCAGGGGCAGGAGAGGCCAGAGACAGGAAGTGATGCCCCTACTTTAAAAAAAAAATTTTTTTTAAGTTTATTTGTATTTGAGAGAGAGAGAGAGAGAGAGAGAGAGAGAGCGTGAGCAGGGGAAGGTCAGAGAGAGAGGGAGACACAGAATCTGAAGCAACCTCCAGGCTCCGAGCTGTCTGCAGCAAGCCCGACGCGGGGCTCGAACCCACGAACCGCGAGATCGTGACCTGAGCCGACGTCGGAAGCTTAACCGACTGAACCACCCAGGCGCCCTGTGATGCCCCTACTTGAATTCGGTCAGATTGCAGGTGTGGGCCGAGACCCCTCTGCTCTGCGGGTGAGCCGAGGGTAGGCAGGGACCCCCTCTCCAGCCGAGGAGGCCGGAACAAGAGGCTCCCCAGACTCCAAATTCCAGAGCAGGAGTGAAATGAAAGTCTTAGGTGTACCCCAGAACCCAAGGGAATGGCTCCAGCTATCCGAGCTCGGGCTCTGTACCTGTCAAATGGGCCCAGTCCACCCACGTGAGCAGATTCCCGTCTGAGATACTCAGTTCAGTCCCTAGTACGGGGCCTGCCTCATGCACGCTCTTACTTCTCCCTCGCACCCCGTGCAGTCACCTCTCCAGACCTCAGTTTCCTTATCTGGAAAACGGGGGAGCATCCTGCTGAGAGAAACTGTAAAGGCAGAGGTGGGACCCCTCGGTCCCCCGAGCCCCACAGGTGCTGAGTCGGAGGCCAAGGTGAGCTGACCCGGCTCTGGAGAACATTCACGCCTCCCTCGGCAGCCCTCCCGGTCTGTTCCCGGTTTTCCTCGACTCTCGGGCTCTGAGAAAATAGGAGATCCGAGCCCAGCTCGGATCTCACCTGTCTCCCGTGACAGACCCTCAGAGGTCCACGAGCCGCCCACCCGTCCTGGGCCGAAGAAAGGAATCTTCTTGGTGTTTGTCCTGATTCTCATCTACGGCGTTAGACAAGACAGACCCCAGGGCCTTTCTGTCCCCGAGGGGAGTCTGGGGGTCTCAGGCATTCACTGAGCGAGACACCTGTGACGGGGTTTCTGCCTTCAGGGAATGTACAGACCATCGTACATGGGATCTGGAACGGATGTGGACGCGTGTAACGCTGCACACAGATGTAAATATGTACATACCTCTAACTCTTTTCTCTACGCTCCGCAGTCCAGGCCGCTGCCCCGTCTTTCTTAGGCCACGAGAGTAAACATCCACATAGTCACGTGCACACGTGTGAGGTGACAATATTCTCCCGTGGTGTGAACCCCGGACACGATCCCAGCCACTTTGCGTGTTTCAACTCGTTTATCCTCTAAAGCCATCCTCATTCCCTTTTTATACATAGGCATGCGAAGGCACCAGAGAGGCTAAGTATCTTGCCCCAAGTCACGCAGCAGTTAAGTGGCAGAGCTGGGATTTGAACCCAGGGAGTCGGCCCCAGAGTGCGTGCTTTATATCTTCTACTCTCTCGACCCTCACCACAGCCGCCTCTGATGCGCAGAATCACAGGTACCCGCAAAATCAGCCCCTCCAGCCCCCAAATCAGCCCCTCCAGCCCCAACCTTTGCTTGGTCTGAATCAACCCTTCCTTCCCCACTCAAACCCCTCCAGGGGTCTCCAGTTGCCTTTGGGGTGGCTGTGAACCCCCCTGGGCAGGTTCTGCTGCCCTCCCCTGCCTCGTTTGTAGAAGTGGCCCCTTGGTAACTCGCATTTGCGATCGATGTCTCTCGGTGTTTTTTAGTATAAAGCCTCCTTTACAACATCAAAGTAATTCCTGAACCAAGCAGGGTGATGGGTCTACTTTTAGTTCCCCCCTCATCGAGGAGACATCTAACAACAAGCTACCATGAATTCAGCAGTGCTTTGAAATATATTTGATAAATTGTTATATGTGATATTATATTGATATTGATAAATCATTTTATATATATATATATATATATATATATATATATATATATATATCCAGTTTATAAACCAGGCTGGATTCGAGGATAAATTCCCAGACTTCTTATGATACATCCATGGACGCAAAGATCTTTAGCCTTCAGCTCAGAAACCATTTTTCTCCCACTCTTCCAAGATCTTACAGGTTCCCGAGGCATGTTTGAGCATGCTGACCCCTTGTCCTGGAGTGATCTGACCTGCCCTAAGGACCCGGCTCAAGCGTCGCTTCCTCTGGGAGGTCCTCCCTGACTCATCACCCCACCACCGCCCAGCAAATAGCTCTGCTCCATCGTTTCCGCACCATGGCTGGTGCTCGATCATGGGTCACGTTACACGGTCTTGTCATTGTTTGTTTGCAAACGCTGTTGTAGAATTTGGCCACAGAGCCCAGGAACATCTACGAGACCTAGATTCCGGTCGTGGCTGTAGCATCTTCTGGTTTTATGAACTTGGACTGATCCCTTCACTAGTTTTGAACATCAGAATTCTCATACCACCTGTCTTCCCAGCATTACCTAACTCTTTCTGATAATAGAGCCTTCCTTTTCTTCCCATGCGTTCTCTCTCTTCCTTCCTTCGTTCCTTCATTCATTCGTTCGTTCCTTCCTCCCTCCCTCCCTCTTCCTTCCTTCCTCCCTCCCTCCTTCTTCCTTCCTTCCTTCCTTCCTTCCTCCCTCTCTCCCTCTCTCCCTCCCTCCCTTTCTCCCTCTCTTTCTTCCTTCCTTTCTTTCTCTTTCTTCTTTCTTTCTTTTTTTCTTCTCTGTCTCTTTCCCTTCTCCTCCCTCCCCCTTTCCCTCCCTTCCTCCCTTCCTTCCTTCCCCTCCCCGTGTCTTTAACTAAGGAATCTATTCCATGTGGTTTGAAAGGGCTACAGCAGTGGCCCTGTGTCCGGACCTGGACAATAACAGTGCTCCATTCCCTGGGTTTTAAAGATGGGCATGAGGCTCCTGTCATGCTAATCCAGACCTGTCTGGAACTTTGTGCAACAAAATGGAAAGAGATTTTCTCTCCACGCAGGGGTTGCTAAGCATGTTGGGTATAGTTCTAGAAGGTAGGCAGCTGTCTTAGCCACTGCATAGAGAGAGTCTGTCTGAGGAATAGAGAGAAAAAGGAAGCCTTGATTATATCATACGTGTCCCTTGGTCCAATTGTGCCTGAAGAGAGAGGTGCACCTGGGCCTCCAGTTCCAAAAGCCAATAAATCCCCCCACCCCCACCTTTTCTTTTAAACTTGAGTTAGCATAAGCCAAGCTGGTTTTGCTTGGGCCAGAAAGCATCTCGATGCTCTGTCGTATGAGTGGTTCCTGACGAACCACGCTTTTTACTATTCATGTCCTTGTCTTGTCATCCCCCTTGACAACAGGGCGGGGCTTGCAGCTTGCTTTTAATCTGTGGAATGGGACGGAAGTAACGCTCTACCAGTTCTGGGCTTAAGCTTGAAGAAGGCCTGATGGTTTCTGCACTCTTGCAAGCCCTGAGCTGCCCTGTAAGTTCACGTACCCCGTCGGAGAGAGCACGTCAAGGTGCCGCACGACGAGGGAGAGGTCCAGCCACCACGTAGAGAGACGGAAACTCAGCTTCCTGGTGTCCTAGCGGAGTCCAGCCCCCGGTGCCCCTTTCAGCTGACTGCAGCCACACGGCCTGACCCCAGGCAAGAGCAGAAGAACCATACGGTTGAGTCCCATTCAGATGACAGCCTTTGGAGAGGTGAAAAAATGATGGTTATGTTAAGCCACTGTATTTGGGAGGAACTTGTGACACAGCAACAGATAAACGAAGGGCTGACTAACCCTCTACTTCACAGGGTTATTGTCAGAAATAAGGCAAGACAGTGCGTGTAAATTGCTCAGCACCGTGCGAAATGCTCATTAAGTATCAACTCTTCTTTTCCTTCTTGTTATGATTACATGGTTGTTGCCCAGATTAGATCATGAGCTCACCGAGGGCAACGAGTGCATTGTCTGCATTGCTGTCTCCCCAGGAACCAGCACAAGACCTGGCATATGTCGGTTTCAATGAAGGCATGAATGAATGTCAAGGGGAGGCATTTGGAAAGTGCCAAGCCCAGAGTCTTATGCACAGTTTGCCCTTAGTCTGTGTTGTTTGATCTGAACATACTTCAAATAGCATTCAATCCAAAGGGTCTAGGGGCCACTGAGGGCCAGACAACTTTCTAGGGCACATAAATCTCCTTGAAGCAACTCAGCGACTCAGGCTGGGGGAGGTCCCACCACCCCGTGGCTGCACCATCCAGAATACAGGCTTATTGGTTGGCACATGAGAGGACCACGGGGTGTGGAGAATACTACCATGGCTCTTAAACTCTTTCCCGTAAAAGGGACACACTTACATTTCATTGAAAGGAGAGGAGAATCAGAAATGCTAGTGAGTAGTAAGGGTATCTCCTCTTTCATTCCTCGGCCGCTCATCCCAGAGGGGCAGGGCCATGTACCCATAGGGCCACCGGAGGGTCACATGTGTGACAGCAGAGTGTTCTCAAGGTCAGGGAGCTTCCCGCACTAAACGCCTATGACATACAGGCAAGATGGCTAAGAGCTGTACCTCTCAGGTAAGCTCTGGGCATTGTGAATAACAGTGAATACCCCATGCTTCTCATTAAACATTTTTTAATGTTTATTTATTTTTGATGAAAACATTTGTTTATGTTTATTTATTTTTGAAAGAGAGAAAGAGAGAGTGAGAGCAGGGGAGGGGCAGAGAGGGAGACACAGAATCCGAAGCAGGCTCCAGGCTCCGAGCCATCAGCACAGAGCCCGACGCAGGGCTCGAACTCGCGAACCACGAGATCGTGACCCGAGCTGAAGTCGGACCCTTACCCGACAGAGCCACCCAGGCACCCGAGATGGATTCATTTGTATTCAAACAATGTCACAGGTAAGAGAGAAAGCTAGCGTAGCAAAATGGGAAGGGTAGATTCTCAGCTGTGGGTACACCGTGTTCCCTGTAAAATTCCTTCTGCTTTTCTGTACGTTTGCGAATTTTCACAGTAAAGTGTTGGAAAAATTTAAATTTAAATCTACTTTTGGAATAGTTATTACCTTCCCATACTTCCAAATTCAGAAGGTACAGACGCTTTAACACAGTGTAAATGTAACTTCTTCCCTGTCCAAGACACCCAGTCCCCTCTCTGGAGGCAAATAGTGTCACCACCTTCTTGCATTGTCCTTCATGAGATATTTTGTGTCTATGCAACAGCAGTTTCAGACAGATGGAGTCTTTCCCAATTTTTGTTAATGGGGGGGGGGGCAGGGTGTTCATTGTACATACAAACACACCTTGGGGACTTCCTCTAAGCTGGGGACTTCCAGCTAAATGCCTGGCATGTATAACCTTGTTTCATTCTTATGAATGACCTTGTCAAGGAAGCGTTTGACCCCTGTCTTATGAATGAGAACACTCAAGTGCAGAGAAATTAAGTGAACTATTCCAAATCCCGTGACTAATAAAAGGCAGCATTAGGATTTTTTCTTTTAAGTGGACTTTACACCCAGCGTAGAACCCAAGGCAGGGCTTGAACTCACGACTCTGAGATCAAGACCTGAGTTGAGATCAAGAGTTGGACACTTAACTGATGGAGCCACCCAGACGCCCCACCATTAAGATTTAAACCCAGGTTTTTCTGACCCCCCAAATCTTGTGCTACGAGACACCACATTGCGTCAGATCCATGTAGGATCGATGAGGTGTTCTGGTACCTTGTCCACGGGACAGGGTGGATAGTGTCCAAAGTGAATCCAGAAATGAACACGTCTATCCCCCTGTGAACCAGGACCTGCTGGTGTTAATGGGGTTCCAGGGTGTCCTGTTGGTTATCATGAAGATTCTTTCCCAAGCAGTGTCTCCTGGGATGGAAACAGATTTATAACTGTCACGTCAACTGAGCAGGTATAACCAGAAAGCAATTTTTTCTGCCCCCCCTACCCCAACCTGATGCCACAGGACTAGTTCCTGCCCTGCTCCTAGAGGACATCGTCCCACTCATAGGTGACAAAAAGCTCTCTCTGACTGGTGGTCACCTCCAATCTGCCAGTTCAGTAACTAGCATATCCAGTTTTACTTAATAATCAAAACTCCAAGCTTGACTCGGAGGGAAAGTTTTGTCCCTCCTCCAGCTAGAGTGTGCCGTGGGAAAGGCGCAGGGGGGAGAGGGCGGGGGGACAGGGCCCACTTTTTTCTGGTTCCCCGCTGTTCACCTTTACCACTCATCCCCAGCTTGCCAAGCATTGAAGGGGAGGGGGCAGGGAACTTTTTACCTCTCTGGCCCTCTTGGGAAGTGGCTATTTCTGAGTTTGGCAGGTGTTCAAAGCTGTCTTTCAGGAGACCCGTATGTGGGCTCTTTGGCCGTGCTCACTGCTAGTGATGCTCCCCCTTATGCGGGTGAGGCCTCTCAGGAAGGACAGTCCCCTCCTGATCCCTGGGCCTTTGGCTCGACCTCTCCAGCCGTTTTCTGCTGCGGCCTCTTCACCCCTCCAGGCTGTGGCCAATGGCAGGATCTAAGATGATCTCATGCTGGCTCACTCTCCTATGTGGCCACTTCTGTAGGAAATAAACTCCCTGGACAGCATAAGCCTTTCTGTAGCTGGGAGCACAGTGACTTCCCAGAGTCCTGTGCTCTCTACCCCTGGCCTTTTTAGTACGTCAGACAGCAATCCACAGGGCCATACGTAACCAGGATACTTGGATCATCCTTTCGCATTGGTCTGCTAGGAGCTTCTCAATCCGTCCATGGTGGGTTAATCTGCAAAGACAACCACAAATAATTCCTCCCATCTGTACCTGCACACCATTGATCTCAGCAAGAGATAGTTTGTTCCTCTGCTCCTTTGACGTGTGGAGATGAGCAGGTGACTTCCTTTGACCAGTTGAGACGGTACACACAATTTGTATACATTTTGGGGGTGCCTGGGTGGCTCAGTTGGTTAAGCACCTGACTCTTGATTTCAGCTCAGGTCATGACCTCACGTTTTGTGAGATCGAGCCCTGCATCGGGCTCTGCGCCGAAAGCCTGGAGCCTGCTTGGGTTCTCCCTCTCCCTCTCTCTCTACCCGTCTGACATGCACGGTCTCTCTCACTCTCTCTCAAAATAAATAAATAAATAAACTTTTTGGAAAAATTGTGCAAGTTTTGGAGCCTGGCCCTGAGGACACCGTGTGGCTTTACCTTTGCTCTTTGGGGATCCAGTCACCATGTACAGAAGTTCAGGCTAGACTATTGAGTGATGAGACACCACATGACAAAAGGGAGGCCCAGCTGCCCCCCTGTCATGCCAACTACCCCAGCTCTCAGGGTGGGCATGGGGGGCTGACGCCCTGTGGAACAGAACTGCCCAGCAAAGCTCGGCTGACCCACAGAATCATGAGACATCATACATTGCTGTTTTAAGGCACTAATTACATTAGAAAACTGACACAGAAGTTGGTACCTAGAAGTGGGTGAAACAAAACCTCAAAAACATGACATTGGCTTTGGGACTCCATGACAGGTGGAGCTGGGAAGGCGGGGAGGAGACTACAGGATCAGAGAGAAACTTGCTCCTGGAGGCTGCAGAAAGGAGATCCTTTTATGTACCAGCAAAAGTTACAGCAGCCCTGTTCCCTCCAATAATACAGATGATGAACACATAACTCATGAATGCATGGCTCCTCTAAGGAGATTTCCAGGCAGAATGTTGAAAGGGACAGCTGGCTTCTTTTAGCGATATACAACAAGGGATTGCAAGAGAGGGATAAGTTAAAGAAGAAACTGACCAGCTTTCCAGTAGAATTTTGAGGCAACTGAGGACCCAGGATAGTCTCTGCAAAAACTTCTCAAAGTAAGAAATAGTCTCAGGACAAAGATAAAACACAGGGGGTTCCTGCCAGTAAAATATGGCCATAGGATAGAGATCATATCAAGGCTGTAAGACCTCTTTTAAGATGTTTTGAAATGTTTAAAGTTGTTCTTCAGAGACCCTCTCAAGTAGACAAAGGGTTTTAAAAATCTTAAGGGCGCTTTCCCACACAGCCCACCATGTTCAAAGTAGAAGAACTCTGTCTTGGGAGGAACTACGTCTGAATCTTTCACAGGCGCAGAGTAAATGCCAATACGATTCATGGGAAACGTACAACGTTTTCAGGGAAAGTGCTTGGTGAGAGAATCAGTAGCCTGAACTCAGAGACACAGTTCCAGTGGAAAAGAGGTCTTTGGAATCTCAACTTTCCATAGTTGGGAAGCAAACTGAGAAAGCTACTCTGCTGCAGATGTGGTCCATTTCTTCTAGAAAAGGAAAGATGACTCAGAGAGTAGAGCTAAGAGCCCAGAGGGTAGACCGAGAGCCAATGAAAAGGTGGATTAAGGAATTCGTCCCTAGTGAGGTAGCCTTTCCTGCCTTGGGTTAGGGGAAGGTGGTAGCATGTGCCCAGCTGGATTTCCAGATTTTCTATGAACCAGTGACTGCTGTGTGCTTCCCTTTCCTCCCCATTTTGAATGAGGGTGTTTACTGTGGTTATTTCATTGCTGTCTCACTATTGTATGCTGCGTAGGGGGAGGGGAGGCAGGAAAGTTGTTTTGTTTTGGTTCACAAGTCTCTGAATCAAGAGGAAACTGAACTTGAGGAGCTGTTTCTGAGGCCCTTCATCTGTCCTTGGACCTGACTGAGACCATGAGAACCTGGGCTGAAAGCCTGATGTCAAAATGAGCTGAGAATTTGGGGTCCAGGGAGAGAGGGAGCGTGCCTCGCATGTGGATATTTCTGGCCAAAGGTCAGACTAGGATGGATTAAGATAGTCAATAATTCTTTGCATCTCCTTTCCTCAAGAAGTAGAGTCTATTTCCCCTCTCTTTGAATCTGGGCTGTTCTATGACTTGCTTTGACCAACACAATGCAGCCAAAAGCCCATCACCACGTGTAGACATCTGATCACCCTGCTGGATGCAGTGAGAGACCCTGGAGGGTGAGAGACATCAAGGGGGAGATAGATGCCCAGCTAGCCCCCAGCCATCTCTCTTTGTGGTGCCAGACGTGCTATCAAAACCACCCTGGAACCAGTAGCCCTTGCCGAAGCTACTTAGCCAGTACCCCACAGGGCGGAGATGAGCTGTTCCCCCCAAGCCTTGCCCAGTTGCAGAATCATGAACATGTGAGTAGTTGCTGTTGTTTTAACACACTAGATGTTGGGCTTATTGGGTTTATTGCTTATTCAGCAATAGAAAACTGACACAGAGGTTGGTACCAGAAGTGGGATGTGAACTCAGGTGAATATCGGTTCTGCTGGCAACACGTGCCTAGTGGGATTTCAAACCACCATGGCCCATTGGCTGCCATGCACCCTCTGTTTATTCTCTTCTCACTTTTTAATGAAACTGTCCGTCGCAACCATCTCATCCCCGTGTCACCATTCTGTGTTGGGTGTGTGTGGATACAAGATGGGTGCAGATAAATGATCCACTGAGTTCTTCAGTCACCAGATCAAGAAGAGATGTATCTAAGGAGCCTCATCTGTACCTGGGCCTTGAGTGGATGCCCCAGATTGGATGATACTTTGGGGGGATCTTGGGAGAGAGTGGGTGTACTTTGCCTGCTGGAGAATTGTAAGCTTCCAGAGGGAAGACTGTAGTAGATTATCTCCAGAGATGGCCACCAACAATTCCCCCATCTTTGCATGTGTGCATCACTCCTCCCATCAAAAGGAATCTATTTGTCCATCCCCTTGACTCTGGGATGTCCTTGCGACTTGCATCAACCAACAGAATGGGCAGAAGCTACACACTCTGTGAGTTTCAGAGCCTAGGCAACAAGATATGTTGCAGTTTCCACCTCTGCTTTCTTGGGATCCAGCCACCATGTAATAGAGCTTGAGTCAAACCAGTGAATGATGAGAGCCCATATGGAGAGAAAGAAGGATGGAGGCCCAGCATATCCATCCACCCCAGACTTGTGGGTGAAGTCTCCTTGGGCTTGTAGTTGCAGCCATAATCCCAGTTGAGTGTAGCCATATGAGTGACCCCAGATGACACCACATGGAACAAAAAACCCTACCAGACTACCCAACCCAAAGACTCATTAGAAATAGCATATCGTTGAAGGTTAAGTTTTGAGATGGTTTTTTTCCACAGTCATGGGTTATCAAAACACACGTCAACAATTACTCTTTGGGGCTGGGGCATGTGGCCCTCCAACCACTTCCCCTAAAAAGAAATCCACAAGCTTCGACTTCTCTGTCTCTCTGACTTTAACCATTTTAGAGCTTCCAGGGGATAGGCCAGGAGTCACAAACTGTCTGTTGACTCTCTCATGTCTGTAAGACCAGCCTAAGGGGTCTAGTACAGGGGTTGGCAAACTATAGCCTAAATCCAGCCAACTACCTCTAAAAAAATTTAAAAAATAAGTAAAAAGATTGTGAGCTATGGCTCACAAAGCCTAAAGTATTTATATCTGGCCCTTGAAGAAGAATACTGACAATCTAAAATCCCACTTTGGAACGTGACAAACAGGTGGCAGCTCTTCTCTGGGACCATCAGCTAAAAATTAGAATGGAAATATTTTCATCTTAGTGTTTCAGGTGTTTCATAAAGCTTTTGTTTTTTCAATACTATGAGGGCTCTTCTAAAAGGGTCTCTTGGAATGATTTCTGGTCGCAAATAGTTTAATTCATACCAGGCTGTGAGAGACTTACAGTTCTTTGGCGGAGATGGGGGGAGGGTTGGGGATTTAGCTTTCGAAGGATGACAGGGAAGGACAAAGTTGAATCCAGAGACGCTCACTCTTTCTCTTTTTTGTCACCATCAAAGTTGTGATTTGTCACTCAGCACCTGTCCTGTAACTGTTCTCTGATTGTCTGGAGTTCCTTCCGAGCAGATTTCTTTATGATCAGAAGGAATATTTTATGCCAGGAAGAAATGAACCTGCACAGACTTGCTGCCTATTCCCCTGACATGACAGGATCCTCTGTCAAGGGATGTGTTAACTTCCAGCTTCTTCCTTTGATTACATTCAAAAGGCCCCGGCAGTCCTGAGCCATCATTTTGGCTTCCGAGAGCTTTTCTCTCATGTTTGCCATCATCCCGGTAACTAAAAAGAATGAGCCCACGGCGGACACGGGAGACGGATGCTCTTTTTCTCCTTGCGAAGCTCATTTTGCGTGGGGGAAGATTTCTGCAGGAAGATAAAAGAACTTGTCGAAAGAAGCCGGGGTTGTGTTTATGTTTGGATCGACGAAGAGGTGCATTTGCACAGATGGCACTTCCAGATGCTTCACAAGTAGGACCTAGACACGGAAAGCTTCCGCGATTTACCCCTAGGAAGCAGTAGTTTCCAAAACTGGCACCAAATTTCTACCCCGGATTCATCGGAACACTGTGAGTGACTGGGAGGCAGTTTGAATGGCAAACGCTGCTCCGTAGGTTCAAAGAAAGCCACACTGCGTGAGGCTTGGCCGTGGTTACTTATGTGCACAGCATGGTGGTCCAGGTGGGATGTCCTAGTGGAATGTGAGGCTTAACAATGGAATCCTTGGGGTGATACCTGGTCTGGGGGCCCTCCCTCTGCAGAAAGGGACGATGGGACCTATTTCTATGGAGGGGACTCTGTGCGTGTGTGCGTGTGCGTGAGGTTGTCGAGTCGGTGAGCTACAGTCGGGCTCCTGGGCTGGTCCCGACATTCCTGTCTCAGCCGTCCCAAGAGGGGTCTGTGTGCCTCACCTGTCATGACTGCAGAGACAGCTGGGAGGGGGCAGGTGTGCTATGATACTTTATAATCCCTCCTCCTGTGAGCCTAGCAAGCCGACACTGGCCTGCGCGTTTGGCTCAGCTCTGGGGGTGCCGATCGATCATTCCACTTCTGGAGCCCTGAGGGCCAGGCCCAATCTGTGGTGTCTGCACCAGACAGTCACCCCACCCCCCACCCCCACCACTCCTGCCCTGTCCTCAGAAGCTAGGCACAGGGGCTGGGGCCTAGCACCAGGGTGCAAGTTCGCAGCAGGGCCCATGCAAGGAGCTTGCTGGGCCCGAGTCCCCGGTTGCAATGGAGGGACTTCCTCCCTGCAGTTGAGAGAGGATGCGGGTTTAGGCCGGGTGCACCCTGTTGCATGCGACTGTGCTCAGAGCAGGGAGGGCCTCATGCACATCCCCAAGACAGAATGGGGGTGGCGGTAGGCACCTGCAAAACCGCCATCAGAGCTTGCGTGTAGCTACCAGAGTCCCCTTTGCAAGAATCCATCCCTGGCCTTTCCTGCACGCAGGCTGCCACAG
This sequence comes from Panthera leo, assembly GCF_018350215.1. Taxonomy (NCBI): domain Eukaryota; kingdom Metazoa; phylum Chordata; class Mammalia; order Carnivora; family Felidae; genus Panthera; species Panthera leo. Next base: position 130,197,804 of record NC_056685.1, read on the forward strand.
AGGGGGAATGCAGGCCAAACCCCATGAAGATGGAAATTAGATCACTTTGCTCCCAATTCTCAACGCTCCGTGACTCCCTGTCACATGTGGAAGGAAATGGCCGTTCTCTCCCATGACCTGCCCCTACAAGTCTCCGGGCATCCCAGCCACCTTCCCTCTGACCTCACTGCCCACCCCACGCTTCCTCCTTCACCGCGCTCTGCCCTGACGGCCTGCGGATCCCACCACACACCGTACGTGTTCTGACATCCGGGCCTTGGCTCTAGCTCTCCCCTCCTCCCAGAACCCCCTTCCCCCAGATATCTAGGCTCCTGGTCGTCTCTACTGCTCCATGCAAAGATTGCCTCTTGGGAGAGGCCTTCCTGGCCTCCACGTCTTCAGCGGTATCGAGGCCTCCTCCTCTCCACTTCTGTCTTTCCCTTTCCTTGCTCTGCTCCCTTCAAGGCTTTTCTGCGGCTCAGCGGGGGGATCACATACTTACCTGTCCATCAGTCGTCTCCCCCACCAGAAAGAAAACCTCAACGGTTCCCCCACGCCCAACACAGTGCCTTGCAAATGGAGCACTCAGTAAATGTTTGCTGGACGGATGAATCCTTGAGATGGGTGGGAGGAACTCAGCGTCAGTGGCATCCTGGCGTTTCTGACGGAAGGGAGATGCTGGGAAGGACAGGGAGAACTTGACCCCCAGCCCTCAGGACAGACGGGGCGTGGCTGCTCCCACCGCTCCTCAAAGAGGTGCATCTGATACACTGAGTTTAATTTAGCTGATGTCTTGGCTGCAAGCCAGAGCTGGTAAATTTAGTTGGAGGATTAGGGAACGTATAAGATGCATAGCTCCTTAAAAGGAGCTGGATGTCAGGGGAGAAGGAAAGCCGGGCGCATCCTGAAGTTGGCATTGAAAGGGGAGGCACTGTTTGTGGAGCAGAGCACAAGGTCACGCGTGCTGAACCTCCTGAGGGACTGGCATCTCCCCATGCCGGAGGGGTGATGAGGGCGAACCCAGGGACACAGCCCGTTCCTGAGGGGCCCAGCAACCCAGAGCAATCCCTTCAACCCGCTGACAGGAGAGGGACGGCTTTCAAGCCATGGGGCTGCCCAAACATCATAAATAAATAGATCACCCAATGTGACCCTATGAAAATGTAAAACTTCTGCTAGGAAAAAAAAAATCCATCAGAAGAGTCCAAAGCGAACAACAAAATGGAAAGAAACGTATTTGCCACACACACCATAGAAAAGTGCCAGCTGTCCTTGGTTTATAAAGTGCTCGTAATCGATGAGAAAATGAGGAACAATCCAATAGAAAACAAGGGTGCCAGGACATAACAGGAGGGTAAAAGGAAAAGAAATACACGGGGTCAATAAACGTATAAAACTATGCTCAGCCTCATCTAGCGGCGAGGAAACACAAATCAAAATGAAATACTTTACTTGTCAGACTGGCAAAAATCTTAAAAGTGTGATCATATCCATTGATGGCAATGAGAACAGGAAACATAAATTTCCCTGTTGGGAGGGATATTTGGTGATTTCCATGCAAATTAAAAATGCGTAAGCCCTTTGATCCAGAAATTCTACCACTGGGTGGTTACCCTATGGATTTTTATGAATATGCTCCAAAAGAAATATTTCTTTCAGAATATTTTGGTAATAGCAAAAACAAACCATAAACAACTTAAATTTCCATTAGTGGGAGACACTTATGGATACCACGATATATACTGTGGAGTTGTTTCTTTTTTACCATATATGTAAATTATTTTTATTAAAAATGTTTATGAGGTTAACCTAAGTCACAGGGTGATTAACCCACGTTATTTTCTGACTTTAAAAACACCCTATTATGTATAATACAAAAAAATACAAAAACGTGCAACTGGCTTGGGGCAAGCCAAATTCCAGACAAGCAGTCTGAAGATTGCATCTGAATGAGTTTGCCATTGCTAGGTTGTGTGATGATTTGGGGTAAGACGTATCATTTCTTTGGACCTCAGTGTGTTCATTTGTAAAATGGGAGGACTGTTCCTGCTCTGTAATGATTTTGCATGAGTGACTTTACTCTCTGAGACTCAGGCTTTTAATCTGTAAAATATGGATAATAATTTACTCACTTTATAGGATTGTTATGAGGAGTAAATAAAAATAATGCATGTAAAGTATTTAACACAGCCATCTAAGTAAGAGGTGCCAAATAATGATGATGGTGACGATGATGGTGATGATGATGGTGATGGTGATGGTGATGGTGATGATGGTGGTGATGGTGATGATGATGATGGTGATAGTGATGATGATGGTGATGTTGGTGATGATGATGGTGGTGTTGGTGATGTTGGTAATGATGATGGTGATGTTGGTGATGATCATGGTGATGTTGGTGATGTTGGTGGTGATGGTGATGGTGATGGTATGATGGTGATGATGATGATGATGGTGATGATGGTGATGTTGGTGATGGTGATGTTGGTGATGTTGGTGATGGTGATCATGGTGATGATGATGGTGATGTTGGTGATGATGATGGTGGTGTTGGTGATGATGATGGTGATGTTGGTGGTGATGGTGATGGTGATGATGGTGATGATGATGATGATGGTGATGATGATGATGGTGGTGATGATGATGGTGATGATGGTGATGATGATAATGGTGATATGATGGTGATGATGGTGATGATGGTGATGTTGGTGATGGTGATGATGATGGTGATGTTGGTGATGTTGGTGATGGTGATGATGATGATAATGGTGATGGTGAGAGAAGAGAAGATATTGGTAGAAGAGGAGGAAAAGAGGGAAGACCAGGAGCAGAGGAGGGACCAAGATGGGGAGAACGAAAAGGAGGAGGAAAGGGAGGACCGGCTGGAGACCACTATATGCAGGTACTTTATATTCCTTAGCTCATGCAGTTGTTCTAATTATGCCATGAGGTCTACACATAAGGTGACCACTTGTGTGCATTTTATGATCAAGGAAATAGAAGTGAGAATTGTGACTCACCTGAGGCCACCCTCCAGGCAATGATCAAGCCAGCATTGGGCCTGTAATCTTTTTTCTTGATAAAGAGCCAACATTTGAACATGTAACCTTGAATATCTTTTTGGTGCCAAGACTCCTTAAGACTCCCCTTTTCTATGATATGGCACCGGGGCTGGGACTCTGCAAATCCATTTCTGTGCTGCCAGCTGCCTCTTGTTAGGTTCTGCCACTAGTGGGCACTAGAGGGAGACCATGAGGTTGGAGGGGGGAAGGGGGCCTTCCCCTTTCCCTCCCGCTTGCGGTTCTCCTGAGCAGCACCCAGCCTCACTTCTTCACCTTAGCAATGACCCTTCATCTTGGTGGCAGCACCTGGTAACCATCTTCAATTTTTTCCGGCACCCCCCAAGCCCCACTGCATTCCCTCAATGTCCCAGAGTCAGTTGGGTAGTGTCCCCTCCTCAAGAAGTCCAGATCCCAACTCTGTGGGGTCCCATCTCTGAACTTCTAGATTCCAACACCTGTCCACCTATAGCAAAATTTCTCTATTAAAATCACTGGTGTGTTTTCTTATTTGGGGCTGGACCCTGGCTGATGCACAAGGTAAAGTTGATTTGGGGCAGGAACTATTCTTTAGACTACAGTCTTGGGGAAGAAAAGAGAAGGATCAGGTTGTTTGATTTTTGCATTTTGCACCAGATATAAGGCTTCACCAGGAAGAAATGAGACGGATGTTCTCATATGACTTGCTGAGCTATTTCCCACCTCTTGGTTTTGGTTTTCTGTTTTTGCCACCCTGACAGGTAAGGGTGTGAGCATAATGAGGCAAAGGTAGAGCCTGGAAAGTGCAGTGTCCCAGTAGGCAATGGACAGACTTTCCCTGGGGTCTGGATTTGACCCCTCCCAGCACCTCCACTCTGGCCTCAAGGGCTGGGAAAATGTCACTGCTTTCCTTTTGATGTTCCCAACCAAAGCCACCAACTCCTTCCTACATTTATCCTTAGAGTGGTAGAATCAACCTGAAACTGTCAAAAGACTTTCATAAACCCTAAAAGAGGGCAGCTTAGAATTCGCACAAAGAGGGCATGAATTTAAGCAAGCCTTGCACGGCTCACCATCTAGGATTTGGAACGTGCTTGCAGCCTGCCCCTCCAGAGAACCCAGAGAAAGACTGTTTTTCCTCATTGATTAGCTCTTGGCCTGTTTCCATGGAGTCAGTGCCATTTGTCACCTGCCTCCAGGTATGTGACAAAGATGCTGATAATGGTAAGTTCATGTGTTAACTCATTTAGCCACCCTATGAGATAGACACTATTCTTAACCCTATCTTACAGATGGCAACACTGAGCCACAGGGAGGCTAAGTGACTATCCCCATGTCACTCTGCTTACTTACTCTGCTGGTAAGTAGCCATCTGAGATGTGGCTCCAATTAGTCTGGCTCCAGAGCCCCCCTCCTATCCAAACCTCTTAGTTCTTCTCTTAAGGATGCCCTTCTTTTCCAGGTGGTTCACCGTGCAGGGGCACGGCCTCACCCTTGCAAGCTGCCATTGACCAAAAGCTTACTTCTTCACAAGGCTGCTTAGATTGTTGGAAAATTCCTTACATTGGGCTGGCATTTGCTTCTAGTCACTTCCACCTTTTGCTCTTGGGATTTCCTTTTAAAGACACATAGAAGGAATCTATGTTTCTTCAAAACCAGCACGAGTCTCTTTCTGAGTTCTCTCATATTGTCTGGGATCATCCGGAGCTACCACCTCCAAGCAGCATGACCTTGGACAGTTACATACCTACTCTTTGCCTCTGTTTCCTCATCTGTAAAATGGGAATCATAGGAATGTAGACCTCATTGGGTACTTTACATGCAAAGCCCCTTGGAGCAGTGCTGAACACACTCTCCATAAAGGTGGGCTACTGGTGTTGTTTTGCAGCCTTAATACCCCCAGTCTTCCAGATGGGGGTGATATTGAACCTTGCTCAGTGCACAGTGTGGTTCTATGGAAACGGCCAAGCATTTTGTGATCCTGCCCTCTGTCTGTCTGTCTCCACTGCCCGACTCTTCAGACCCTATCAACCCTCCCCTAGATACATACTCACCCCACTACCCAATCTGCCAACTTCTAGTCTTGCTCTGCTCCAACCCATCTTCCCCTTGGCTTCCATGTTGTTCTCAGGGAAACACAAACCTGATCTGGTCCCTCCCCTGCTCAGATCCTCCCGGGCTGCTCTTGGGCTGCCAGGCTCTCCTCGATCTGTCCCTTACTGACCTATCCGCCTCTCCTCTCCTGTCCCCCTTCTCACTCCATTTTCAGCAAAATGAACCAACTCCCAGATCTCAGAGCCTCACCTGACTTTGAGCCTACCTGCCTCCTGCCTGCCACCCCAGGGCCTAGCACAAGGCCTGGTACCCAGCAGGGGCGCTGTTGAGCTCTGGTTGATACATATGTTGGGATAGTCTATCAAGTGAGTTCTCAGTAAGCCAGCCTGGCATCCGTGTCAGTTCATGTCATTATTTTTTCCAGGGGTCATATTCAAAATCCGTAAACACAATTGTCGGGTTTGTGAGTAGTGTCCTGCAGGCCTCCTGATGTACCAGGCATTAACCCTTCAGTTGATGGGCTGTGAGGAGGATCTGGGGGTCCAGGGGGAGGGGGGGAGGCACAGGCACCAAGGAGCAGGGTTTTTTTAAGGTACTGGTAGAAGCATCTCAATATTTCAGCAAAGGTACAGCTGTGCCTGTTTCTCCAGAAAGCTCCTTCCCCATCCCCGGGCCCTGTTCCCTCCCCTCTCTGCAGCCTCCCTGGCCTTGTCTTATGGCTGTGCCCACCCCCCCCCCCCCAACCCACCGCACATCACTATTCAGAGGCTTTTATTTTGAAGCCTGCTCAGGGTCCGGGTGACCCGTTTTTCCCAGAATTTGTCCACGGGGCTTGGAAAGGCTCTCTCCCCACATGGCACTGTGGACACCCATCTGGCCTGGTTCTTTAGCTTAAAGATCCTTCATCCCGGGGGTGCACACTCAGGGTGAGGACAGGGAGCACTCAGCCCGCTCTTCTCATCTTTCCCAGCACACGCTACACAAAGAACAGGGGGCAGCATGCACAGCAATTTGACACCCAAGACCTTCGTCTAAATAGGCTTGCAATTTGCATTGGCCTTTGAGATGAGTTTCGTAACCACGTTAGACAACAAAGGGTGTTGCTGCCCAGGTTGCAAGGATTGAGAGAGTCCTGGGTTGACTGGGAGCCGGGTGACCTTGCACCAGCCTGTGGGTGTCCACAAGGTCAGACAGGAAGACTGTCTCCAAAGGCAAAGGGGCACACGGAGGAGATGGGAACAGAGTGAGCCTCTAGACATGGGGCTGAACACAGGGTATTAATTGGAAGTCGGCATCCCAAATGGTCAGAACATCTTCCTGGCCCTCCTGCACTCAGTGCCCCCTAGCCTGCTCCAGAGGGCAGAATGGGAGCTGCCAGATAAGTTACTGGAGAATTTACTAGAGAAAAAGACTTATGCCTGCTATCGTTTCTGGGAGTTCCCAACACCATAGTTGCTTTTCTGTCCCAACACTTAAATGGACACCTGTCAATCCACAAGCCCTCACCCACACTTGCAGAGCATCTGATCAGCCTTTTTTGTACATATGTCTTAAATACTAGTGAACAACCAGTGAGCATTGGACACATAAGGAAAGCTGCCAGTGTGGAACAGAGATGCCAAACTAAAAAGATAAATGAAGAGCCTGGAAGAAACACTGTCCCTCTCGACTGGACTCAAGAATGAATCACCTGGGTCAGAATGACTCTATTCAAGCCACAGATACATGGGCAAAACCAAATTGCCTGTTGTGCACCACTGGAGATTTCTGTGATTTGTTACACAGCAAAAGCTGACTGATATAATACAAAAACAAAAATAAGGCACTATGACAACTGAATAATCAGAAAACAAGAGAGAGGTCTTGGAAATTTAATATAAGGTAGTTAAAATAGGAATTTCAGCAGCAGATTTGAAAAGTAAGTCACAGAAATATCTTCAAGGATCTAATAGGAAGAAATGAAGAAGGAAAATACGAAGAGAAGAAACAGAACAACCATCCAGGAGGTCTCACATCTGACTTAGAAAATTTTTGAAAAGAGAGGAAACAGAGAAAATTACTGAAAAAAAAAAAAAACAATTCAAGAAAACTTCCCCAAACTGAAGGTCATGACTGTCCATGTAAAATGAACAAGACATAATCCACAAAATACACATCATCATGTAACCCCGGAAGACTGGAGATAGAGAGGGTTCCAACGCCTTCCAAAGAAGAAAAAAGATTTAATACAATGCAACAAAAATAAGAATGCTGAATTCTCATTTACAGTAAGAGGAAACCAATGCATATCTAACAATCAATGAATCAATCAAATATAGCAATATAAGTTTTTGTTTTGAAATTACAGAGGAATTTATTTTTTTAAATTTTTTTAAAAAAATTTTAATTTATTTTTGAGACAGAAAGAGACAGAGCATGAGCAGGGGAGGGGCAGAGACAGAGGGAGACACAGAATCCAAAGCAGGCTCCAGGCTCTGAGCTGTCAGCACAGAGCCCAAAACAGGGCTCAAACTCACAGACTGTCAAATCATGACCTGAGCTGAAGTTGGATGCTTAACTGACTGAGCCACCCAGGTGCCCCGAAATACAGATGAATTTAGAGGAAATAATGAAAGGGGTTTAAGTAGTTCCCTTGGGGTGGGAGCTTTCCAATACTCCTCTTCCTTGCTGTGAACCAAATGCTACACCTTTTATTCAAACCCGGACAAGTCAGCAAACAGAAGTACCAGGTGTAGTTGAAACCATCGGATAGGGTGAAGAGTTGGAAAGGAAGGGTCGTGTAATGAGCCATGCTTTGAGTCCAAAGCTGGCGAGTAGTTTCTTTTTTTTATTTTAGAATTTTTTAAAGTGTATTTATTTATTTTGAGGTGGTGGGAGGGGGAGAGAAGGGGAGGAGCAGAGAGAGAGGGAGAGAGAAGCCCAAGGGCTCTGCACTGTCAGATGCGGGGCTCAAACTCACAAACCATGAGATCATGACCTGAGCCCAAACCAAGGGTCGGACGCTTAACCGATTGAGCCACTCAGGTGCCCCTGTAGAGCAGTTTCCTGCAGCCAGAGTGGGTAGAACCCTTTTGCTTCCACCTTCCTTCCTCCTCCCCTGAAAGTCTGTAAATGTGATCTGGGGGGACTGAGGGGTGGGGCCATGCCCCCCGTGGCATGCTGCCTGACTCAGGGAAGCCGGGGGGTTCCAGTGGGAGGGTATGGTTACAGAGGAGAGAGGACCCCTCTTCCTCCTCTTACAAGAGGAAAGAGGATGCTGGAGAGAGTCTAGATCCTTCTATTAAGTGAAATGGGACAGGATGTCCCTTCCTCTCATTGCTACACTGGTCTGAGTGATCTGAGCACCAAATGCCATCATGAGGGTAAAGCCCACCCTGAGGCCTGCATGAAAGCAACACGTTGATCATGGCTGGTGTCCCCTGGGGCTCTAGGGGCTCCCACATAACCTGCTGGTCTTAAGCACCTACTGTGTGCCAGGCAGATAACATATTTCAATCCTGTGACACCTTTCCAGGGGGTGGTAGGTGGTCTTTTAGGAGCAAATAGGAGTTGGTCAAGCAAACAAGGTGGGCATCATGGCCTGCAACATGGGCTGGAGTTGGAAGAGGAGAGGACCGGGATCGGGGTCAGCCTGGAGCCTGGCTTAAATGAGAACAATCTGGACTCTGGTTCTCTGGTGGCCTGGAGGGTTAGAGGCCTCAGAGTTGGTTATTTTTAGGAGGGCCGCCTGCAGCCAGTGTGCGAGACAGCCTGCAGGGCTGAGGTGGGACGGGAAGACCCGTTAGGCAGCTGCTGGAGCAGGGAAGGCAAGAGAGGAGGGAAGCCTGAATTATGACCAGGCTGTAGGGATGGAGAGAGGGGGCAGCTGGAGGCGGGGGGGGGGGGAGCATTTGGAGGTGAAACACATTCCTGAGGGCGAGAAGACCGCAGTGACTCCCAGGTCTCTGACTCTGATGATGGTGGAGACAGCAAACGCAGAAGGAGGGGTGCTCTGCAGAGCTGGGGAGCATCTGGGTGTAGTGGGGGGCCTGGAGGCGGCTGGACATACGGGCCTGGGAGAGCATTGGGGTGCAGCTGGTAATGGAGACATAGGAGTGGATGAAACGCGCAGCCACGGAGAGCGTAGGGGCGGGGGGCGGGAAAGGGGGGTGAGGAAGTAGATAAAGAGGATCCCAGGAAGGGGCTCCCAGATGTGGAGGGGGAACGGGGGAGCAAGTGGTGTGGGGGAACTGAAGCCTTCAGCGGAGCTTGGGGCTGGAGAAGGTCCCCCAGGGGCGGGCTGGGGCCGGGTGCATGGAGGGCAGGAGGTCTCAGAGCCTCGGGGGTGGGAGCAGATTGCCAAAGGATGACAGCATGGAAAGGAAATTACAGAATTTCCAGGATCTCATGTTGCAAAGCTCTCTGGTTCCTGGGTGTGCAATTCCGTGGCTATGGGGTGTTCTGGGCAATTACTGCTCATTGTGGTCTGGGAGAGAGAAAGCTCTTTCCTTACCCGGGAGGGGCAGAGCCCCTGAGGAGGAAATGCAGTCTACAAGCCCACTCACCTGCTTTGCCCCCTTCTCTGCGTCCTTTCTCCGCCCCCCACCAACACTCGTTGGTCCCATTTTGGACACTGGAGATTCATAGACGAAAGTAGCAGTCCTTGACTCACAAGTGCTCATGGTACATAATCCTTTAGCAGGAAGGGGTAGAAAGTCTAGAAGATGCTCTGATGGGGACTCCCAACCCATACAATCTAGAGGCCAACCCCAGCCTTCAAAGAGCCATTGACCAGTTCCGCATGTTAGGTGGTGCAGAGAATCCAAAAGGTGAAGAAAGCCCATAGAATCGTGAAAGTGGGGAGACAGCAGGGAGAAAGCACTGAGATGCAGAGAGAGGAGAGAGAGAAAGAGAGAGAGAGAGGCCACATTGATCTATGGGATCAAGAACAGGCAGGAGAGAGGAGGAAGTCATGCCCTGGGGGCCAGGGTTAGAGGGAGAGTGTGGAGGGGCTACAGAGCGGCTGCAGGGTGGCGAGGAGGGGGGAGGAGAAGGGGGTTATGAGAAGGGAAGGGTGTCATTCCCTTTTAGTTGCTACATGGAGGCAGAACTGGTTTCCAAAGAGAGCCCTTTGCAGACACGGGGCCCCTGGAGCCACGGCTTTTCTGCTGGTTCCATCCATACCCCACCCCCTACCCCGCAACCTCCCACTTTTGGTGCCTTCAGGAAAGTCAAGTTCTGACAAGTCTAGGCTGTGCAAACTGCAGTCGGGGGGTGGGGGTGGATGGGCTCCTTTCCCAGGGCAGAGTTTTAGAGGCAGTGGCATCATAGTAGGGGTAGACCCACCCAAGGAGAAGATAACCTTGGGCCAGTGGCTCAGTGTTGTCCCCACCAAGGAGTCACCATCCTGAGCTCCTCACAGACTCTCTTACCCACAGTCTCTGTGAATTGTTACCGGGGGGACTCTTGGCTCTTAACTCTTGTTCAGGGGTCTGCAAACTACGGGCTGAGGGCCACATCTGCTGCCTATTTTTATAAATAAAGTTTTATTGGAACACAGCCATACCCATTCACTTATCTATGGTTTACGGCTGCGTTCATGCTACAAAGCAGAATTCAGTAGCTTTGACTGAGACCAATGCCCCGCAAAGCTTAAAATATTTACTATCTGGCTCCTTAGAGGAAACATTTGCCAACCCGTGCTCTACTGTATGGATGAGGGCACAGTTTCAGCTGCTGTAACAAAGGTCAACATACCAGTGGCTTGAACACAAAAGAGATTTCTCTTTTTCATGAACAACCTGAATGTAAGTCGTCCGGGGTTGGGTCAGAGTCCCTCTATTTTGTTGTTTTCACTGTCCTCCATCCTTGGCCTCTGCAGTCAGCAGAAAAGAAACCAAAGGGTGGAGAACATGCCCTCTCTCTTTGAGGATGCAGCCAGGAAGTTGGGTCCACAGCGTCCCCTCGCATCCCACTGGCCAGCGCTTGGTCATGCAGTTGTGGAGTTGCAACATGGAGTTGCAAGGTAGATCAGGAAATATTACCTTTAGCTGGGTGCCCACAAATCCACCACCACTCTGGGACTCTGTCATCAAAAGAACATGGCGAGCATGAATTCTAGGGGGTGTTTAACAGTCTCTGGTCAAGAAGAACAAAAGCATGGAGTGAGGAGGGGGAGGAATTTGCACTCTCTCTGGGAATAAAATTTGCAGCGTGTCCCAAATGAGCGGATGTCAGTAACTGATATAGCATGCTTCCTTCTCTCAGTTCCTTCTGTAAATATTTACTGAGTCCTCAATTATATCAGGCTCTAGCTGGATGCCTTTTACAGAGAAAGATACTGCCAGTCAGAGTGGTTGGGTGAGTTGCCCAAGGGCCCATCCTTCTGCTCCCAGCATGGGCTCCTCCTGCCTGGTGGTCCTGCTGCCCTCGGGACGCCCCAGCCCAGAGCTGGCCTTGTGACCAGCTAGGCTGGCTGGGTGTTGGGAAGACAGAAAGCGCACAGGTTATTTTAGCAGTGAGAATTTAATAGAGGGGATTGGTTGAATAGATCTTGAAGGACTGAGAAGCAAAAGGGGATATTGAGGTCACCAGAGACAGTAACAGCTTCCTATGGCCATGAGAACAGAAGGAAGAGAGTGGGGTTATCACAACCTAGAAGCTTGAAGGAAGAGCAGATGGAGAGGCTGTTGCTCAGTTGGCATGGGTGCCTCAGAAGTTTGGAGAAGGGCCCTCACGGAGTTGGGACTCAGAACTTCCGCCCTCTGAGGAAGGGGTTGGGCAAGGCTCATCCTGGGGATGTGGAAAAAATTAGAATTGTTACTGGAACCCACTGTGGCTTCCAGGGCAGTGCTGTTGGGTACGGTGAGCAAATAGAAAGGAGCGAATGCCTCCCTCCTCTCCATCCTTCTGGTCTCCGGGTAGTGGCCACGATTGGCAGGAATGAATGGGAATCAGGCGATAAAGCAGAAATGTCATTTGGAGGCCCAACGCCAGCACCAGGAAGCGGAGCTGAGACGAGATAGTTTAATAACCAGCCCAGAGGCCACGACTGCATTTAGACCCCCAGTGTTTACAGACCTGGAGCCACCGTCTCTGAGCCAGTGTAGACCTAGAAACTAAGCACAGCTGCCGGTGGGAACGTAAAACGGTACATCCACTTTGGAAAAGAGTTTTCTTTATAAAGTCAAATAGTACCTACCATATGATTCAGCACCCCACTCTTAGATCTTTGCCCAAGAGAAATGAAACGCGCGTCCACACAAGCCTTAAGGCTTGAGTGGTTTTTTTTTAAGTCTATTTTTAAAATTTATTTCGAGAGAGCAAGTGGGGGAGGGGCAGAGAGAGAGGGAGACAGAACCCTGAGCAGTACCCCGAGCTGTCGGCGCAGAGCCCCATGCGGGGCTCGATCCCACGAGCGCTGTGAGATCGTGACCTGAGCCGAAGTCAAGAGTTGGATGCTTAGCCGCCCGAGCCACCCAGGCGCCCCCGTGGTAGCTCTGTTTTTAATAACCCGAAGCTGGAAGCAGCCCTAATGTCTACCAGCTTGTGAAAAGGACAAGAAACTGTGGCATAGCCATAGAATAGAACACTGCTTGGCACTGAAAAGAATAAATTGCTGATGTACCCATCAAACATCAATGAATTTCAACGGCCTTCTACTATGTGAAAAAAGCCAGACTCAGAAGACCACATAGTCTGGTTCCCTCTGTATGAAATTTTGGAAATGACACACAGAATGACAGAAGGCAGATCGGTATTTGCCAGAGCCCAGGGCAGGGAAGGGAGGAGAGTGAATGTTGCAAGGGGCGCAAATCGTGTCCCCGTGGGAATAACGGAAGTGACCTACATCAAGGTGTGGTGGCTACATCAGGGTCAAGACCCACTGACGTGTACACCATAAGTTGGTGAGTTTTAGCATGGGCAAATGACACTTGATAAAGCTGATTCTTAAAAAACTGAATCAGAGGGGCCCCTGGGTGGCTCAGTCGGTTGAACGTCCGACTTCGGCTCAGGTTGTGATCTCACGGTTCATGGGTTTGGGCCCCACATCGGGCTCTGTGCTGAAGGCTCAGAGCCTGGAGCCTGGTTCTGATTCTGTGTCTCCCTCTCTCTCTCTGCCTTCCCCTACTTGTGCTCTGTTTGTCTCTCTCAAAAATAAATAAACAGTTAAAAAAATTGAATCAGAAAGCTTTAGTAGGGGGCACTTACCCCCAATGCTACCTCCTGTGAACCACGGCCCAAGCAGCAAAGAGATCTTTAAAAAAGATCTTTAAAAAAGGTTAATCAGATTACCACACTCTTTATTTAAACACTGTAAATGGATTCTCTTTCCTCTTTGAACGGATTCCAGAGGATTACTGTGGGCCCCGCATCCCTCCGCCCTCCTTACGGACCCCGACACTTGCAGGGACCAGAGCCATGGGACAAATGGAGGCCCATGTACGGTGTCTCTAAACACCTAAAGCTGAGATCAAGCCAAGAAACGCCACTACAAGTCCCGTCCTACCTTGACAGGCACAGTCTCATGAAAAGCTGGAAGGCCAGGTTCAAATTTAAAATTTCATGGGGTCCTTGGAGTTCTGTGCCCGAGGGGATGGCATGGAGAGGCCAACCCTGAGCCACAGTCTCCCCTCCTTCTTTCGCCCCCCACCTCCCCGCTCCATCTGAACCTGTAAGGGTCCCTGCTAGGCCTCTGGGGACATTTGCGTTTGTAACCCCCTGGGGGCTGAAAACAGCGCTGGGCACGGAGCCAGGGAAACTGGATTCTTCTGTATCTCCCAGCTTCTCCCCAAATTGTGCTTTGATCTGCAGGCATGTATGTGTGTGTGCGTGTGTGCGTGTGTGGGCATGTGCGTGTATGCATGCCTGTGTCCGCGTACGCGTGTGTGCATGCACGTGCCTGCATGTGTGTGCATGTCTGTGTGTGAGCATGTGTGTAGGCATGCATACGAGTTTATGTGTGCATTTCAACAGCGGCGTGAGCTCCCTGAGGGTAGCCACTGCACCAGATTCCTCTTTGTATCCTTTATACCTGTGCAAAGTAGATGCTAACTGAATGCCCGTGGAATGAACAAAGGAAAGACTGCCCAGTGTAACACAGTTAATAACAGTGTGTTCTGTTTCTTAAAATTTTTTTAATGTTTATTTTTGAGGGACAGAGACAGAGCACGAGCAGAGGAGGGGCAGAGAGAGAGAGAGAGAGAGAGAATCCGAAGCAGGTTCCGGGTTCTGAGCTGTCAGCACAGAGCCAGACCAGGGCGCTCGACTCAGGAACCACGAGATCATGACCTGAGCCGAAGTGGGAGCTTAACCGACTGAGCCACCCGGGGGGTGGGGGGGGGGGTGGGGGCGGCGAATAACAGTATGTTTTGGAGTCATCCAGATTTGAGGTCAAAATCTCACCCTGCCAGCCACTCACAAAGTCACTTTGGTTCAGTCTCCTCATTCAGAAACCTCGGTTTCCACATCTCCAGACCAGGCATAAAAATATGACCTATTTTATGGGGGTGGGTGTGAGGATTAAGCAGAGATAACCGGAGCTGATGTGTCCCGAGCCGGACTTCGGGCCAGGTGCTTCGCAAGGGCTAACCCATTTCCTGCAATTTTAGGGTGGACGGAGGGGTAAACCGTAAACTCGGGGCATCTCAGTGCATATTCCTGATCAGTGGAGAGGAGGTTCCGGATCCTTAGCCTCCGGGGGTATCTTCTCCTGAGTCCTGCTCAGATTCCGACCGATGGGTCCCTCCGGCGAGCGTTGCGGGACCCCGCGCGCAGCGCGCGCTGCTCGCGCGGCTCACTCACAATTTGACCTTCGGTTCCCTCTACTGCTGCCTTGGACGTTTCTCCTGTAGGTGGCGCTGCAGAGCGGGAACCGGGATGTTGGGTCGCGGCGCCCCCTGGTGGTCCGTTTCCGTCAACACTTCGACTAACTTGCAAAGCCGTTTCCCTAAAGTCAAGCGCAGCGAGGGTGTGGGTTAGATGAACGTGGGGGGCGGGAAACTAGAATTCAGTGTGATAAGTTTTGAGACACAAAGGAGCAAAGGTGCGCACGAGAGCTAGACCAAGAGGGGTCCAATCCGTACCAAGCACATTGTCACCAATAATAACAACATTAACAGTCGTTACTTTACGGATTTACCTCCTACGTGCCGGCCTTGGACTAAGCACTTGGCATTCGTGATCTTATGGAACACACCTCCAGAGAGCGTGTATCACGAGAACAATTACTTTTATCTGGAGCCAGGCACGCGCTAGGAGTCTGGCGCGGAAGAGGGGCTCACTCCGTTCGGAAAAAAAATGATTAACGAAGCAATCCTAGGAAGCCGGTGTCGTCTCCACTTAGGAAAATGAACTGCCAGCCAGCCACAGGCCAGAGCCAGGGCACCTGAGCTCCAGACCCAGCCCTTTTGCGCCAAAGAGAAGGCAGAACCCTCTGCCTTCAGGGAGCTTGCTGTCTGATTGGTTTCACCCACACCCTCTGTCTTCAAATACCTCTCCCCCGGGCCTGCCAGGGGTGGCTATTCGTGGCTCAGGGAGGAGGGCCAGTGAAGCTCCCCTCATAAATTATAAGCAGAGACACATGTGGGTCAAGAGTGGGGAATTCAGTGCCTGAGGGATCCCCAGGAATCTCGCTCAGTCTAATCTGGGATTTTCCTTGTCCTCCCTAGGAGCGCCGCTGACTCAGGCAGCGGGCATTTGCGGAGCTCCCCTCAAGAGCTCCTGGTCCTGCCTCCTCCCCAGCCCCTGGCTGTCACTGTGCCCCATTTCCCACCGCCCAGAGCTCTCGGGCCTGACCACGGCTCCTCGGAGGAGGCGTGCCTCGTCTCTAAGCCGAGGGCTATGCTTTATCCTGTAGACGCCAGCACTTGAATCCGTCATGGTTGGGAGTGCTGTGCTTTTTGGGACTTTTAGAGCCAGCCCTGGGTCCCATCCAGTCCTCTGGGAATCCCTCGGGGGTGGCCTGAGTGTCTCGAACCCTTCCTTGGAGATGCGGATCTGAAGGGAACCCTGGCTGTCTTTCGTAAGGCAGCGACGCCCCTTCTGGAGAGGCCCCGGCCGTTTGTTTTTGAGTTCTTGAAGCTGCTTTCTTCCAGCATTTATTTCGTCCTCTTTGTCACTGTCAGACGGTCACCTGACTGTCATTTGCTTCCCACCGCCCCCAGCAATTTTCTTCCCGATCAGAATCTCGGGGCTGTTTAGGTTTGGGTTTGCTCCCAGAGTAACCTGGGGGAGGGAAGGCCCGTGGCTGCTTTCTTCTAGGAATGAAATATCTGAGCTTCGGTGCCCGGGGCGGGAGGCTACCAATCTGGATGGTTCAATGACTCTGGTTTGTTTACGCACGGGCTGTGGGGGGAGCGGAGGTTATCAGAAGTCAGTTGTGGATACGCGAGAGGTCACAGTCAGGCGTTTCTTTGTACCTCCCCAGCAAGGCTCCATAAATACTTGCTTAATGGAATGTGTGAAGCGTTTGGCTCCCTCTTCCTGGCTACTCCTCTGCCTCGTTCTCAGCTCTCCACCCCTGCAGCAGGACGGGAGCCTAGTGCTGACAGAATGTCTGGCCTCAAATTACACCGGATCAGAGCTCGGGCATAAAATTAGCAGCAGCTAATGTATGAGGAGCCAGAGAAATACCCACATTCAGCAGAACCACGGGAAGAGCTGGCCCCCCACAGCCCTGGGGGCCTTCCCTGGACAATCTCCCACCCCCCCCACCGCCACTCCACTGCCCTCCCTCTCCCTGCCCCCCCAAATGCAGAGGCTGCTGCCCAGTGGCTGAGTCAGGACCACAGAAGGCTTCTTGGGGTGGAGGGAGTGGGGCATGGGAAGCCAAGACCTTGAGAAACCTGGGAAAGTGAACTTGAGGGGCTTGCCTTTCCTGAAACACACCCCCCACCCAAACACACACACACACACACACACACACACACACACGCTGAAAACTATGAACGAGAATAAGAAATTCCCATGTGTCTAGGTACTTTTCATACATGTTTCTCATTAATACTTAATGCCACCCTGTTCAGTAAGGCTGTTTTACAGATGGGTAAAGAAGATCAAAAGGACATATTCGTTGCCCAAGTTCATGTGTTATAAATGCACTCATGTCTGTGCTCATTATGTGCCCACTTAGATCCCATCATCTCGATGTAGCCTCTCATATAATCTCCCTACTATGCTCTACACTGCATGCTTTAAAAAATTTTTTTTGAATTTATTTAGTTTTGAGAGAGAGAGAGAGAGAGAGCATGTGGGGGAGGCTCAGAGAGAAAAGGAGACAGAGGATCCGCAGCAGGCTGCGGGCTGTGAGCGCAGAGCCTGACGTGGGGCTCGAACTCACACACCCACCGTGAGATCATGACCTGAACTGAAATCAAGAGCCCGTCGCTTAACCGACCGAGCCACCCAGGCACCACAACACTGCGTGCTTTTGTGTGGACATGACATAAACGCACTCACACTTCCCTACACGGAGTTGGGTGCGTTTACATACACATTCATAGGCAACGCTGTGTGTCTCCCATCACGCACATGTGATGATACCTACAGGCATCATGCCAGTGCCGTGTGGCACTTTCTTGCTAAAATGGTCCCCTTCCCGTCTTTCCTGGCCAGCTTCTTCCTGACCTCAGCCATGGCTGAATGCTTACAGCTCTTGGTGCTTACAGACACCCGTCCCGGCTCCTACTTCACATTTAGTTGTTTTACCCCACGGACCAGGAGCCCTAAGACATCAGTGCCTGGGTCGAAGTCGTTGTTTATATTATTTCTAGTTCCGCAGGTGTGAATTCTTCCGTGTGTTGAGTCTGTAAGCTGTCTTTTGCAGTGTAGGTGTTCTTTACATAATTTGTACTTTTGATCTGTGAGCTCACAGGCAGTTTTGTTGTTGCTCCTACAGGTTCACGGGCTCCAGAATATTATGATGTAACGCCTCAGCTTGGGATTTCCACGCCGGGTGGGGAGTTTGGCTCTGGGCCTCACGCCGGTGCACGTTTCCGGCTTGAGGCTCTGATCTGGCGAACGTATCCCTCGTTCGACCCATGACCTGGGAGAGTATCTCTATTCTTAGGGTGACCCCAGGCTGATAGCGGAGACATTCTTTTTTTCTTTTTAATGTTTCTTATTTTATGTTTTGAGAGAGAAGGAGACAGAGTGTGAGTGGGGGAGGGGCGGAGAGCGAGGGGGACACAGAATCTGAAGCAGGCTCCAGGCTTTGAGCCGTCAGCACAGAGCCCGACGTGGGGCTTGAACTCATGAACCATGAGATCATGACCTGAGCCGAAGTCGGACGCTCAACTGATGCTTAACCCGGTGCCCCTGAGAGCTGAGCAATTCTGTTCCTCGAATCAGTTCTGACACCTGGTTTCACACTAGTCAGATCTGACTTCTTGGTAACAGCAGGAAATGTAGCCCAGACCTCGTCCCAGATCAGGCATTAAAATCTCCACCCCGATAACCCATATCCACCCTTAGTTTTCCCATGGAGTGGGAGGCACCAGCCCCTCTCTCTGACGTAGCTACTTCCTCTCTTAGAACCTGAACATTACACCTTCTTGCTTTTGAGCTGGGCTCCATATGTTTAAAATACTAAAAAAAAAAAAAAAAAAAAAAAGTATTCCCCAGCCTTTTTCATATGTCTGGAGTAGGATGGGAAATTTCAACTTGGTTTCATTCTGCGATCTTATCTCTATTCCAAATGCCTCGCTCAATAAATCGTTGTTGATCATCTCTATTTTTTTCCCTCTCTTGTCCTCTCCTCTGTCATCCTCCAACTGCCCCTGCCTCCCAAGCAGTCCATAAGGGACCTTGGTTTCAGAAGAGCTCTTGGCTGGATAAAGGGAGGCAGATTCTCACTGAGGCAGGGCTGTGGAGCTGGGCCCAAAGCATGTTCCCTCCTGGGGACTCTGGTTCCACCCTGAGCTCTGTTTGGGGCAGAAGGTCCCTTAGGGTGGCTGGGTGGGGCAGGGACAAGGTTCAGAGGAAGGCTCGAGGCTACCAGCTGCCCTCCCTTGCAGCAGCCAGACAGCACTTGGGATCCTGAGAAGGGCTCCTGTCCCCGGTCCCTTTGTCTGGGAGGTAACAAAGGGGCTGTTGTAGACGATCCTGGCTCTGGGCTCCACGCAGATGGCTCTGCCCCCACAGACCCCTGTCGCAGTCCTAGGGGCCCTGATGTGGCATGGGTTTGGGACAGATGGAGTCAGAAGGGCCCATTCTGTGATGCCCGTGGATGGCCAGGCATGGTCCCTTTCCCATCTACACCCCCTCTCTGCTGTCTTTCTGCTTTGTGTCGGCAGCACATGAGTGAGCGTTGGGCGTGAATGCGAGTGTGTGTGTATGGGACAGGTTGGGGTTCCCAGAGAGCTCCCCTCAGACTCCAGTAGCCACACCTGTTAGAGGAGCCACAGAATCACCAACTGGAAGCTTTCCATTCGTCCCCTGAATATCCGCTGAGTGCTTGCCATGTGCTTGGTGCCGTGCTAGCCGGGAATGCGGTCGTTAAATGCATAAACACGCAAGTAAATACGAAATCGTAATCGTTCCAAATGCCCTGAAGTAAAAGGACAGGGGTGTAGGAAAGAATATGATGCGAGGGGCTTAATTTAGGTGAAGAGTCAGGGAAACGCTCGCTGAAGAGGTGGCCTCCAAGGCAAGTTCCAAAGGAGGCCAGGAAGAACATTCCAGGAGGGGAACAACATGCACGAAGGCCCTGAGGGGCAGCCACCATGGAGCATTCTAGATGCTCCAGCGTGGGGGTGTGGGAAGGAGAGAGCCAGGGAGCGGGGACTGGGAAGCCAGCAAGGCCTTCAGAGATTGGAAGGCAGAGTGGGCCAGGAGTCCAGACTTTCTCCTCAAGTGCAAGATGAAGGAGTTGAAGAGTTTAAGCAGGGAAAGACGTGATCAGGTAACATAAATCTCACTATGGCTGGCAGATCCAGAAAGGACTGGCTGGTTGTGGCAGGCCTGGGGATCTAGGGATGAGGGAAGTATAACCCAGAGCTCCCCGGGGAAGGAGAGGACAGAAGCATAAACCGACACTCACCCTCTAGAGGACAGGTAACTGTGAGTGTGTGCTCTGCGGGGGAACCCAGGGAGGCTTCCTGGAGGGGGTGGCATTTGCCCTGGGCCTGAGGGATGGCAGGCAAGGTGGAAGCCAGCATCAAGGCCTAAGGAATAGTTTGGGCAAAGGGTCGGCAGTGAAGGTGAGAGGGTTGGGCGTGACGCGCCAGAGGAGGAGAAGTCACTCTCCAAGTTCATGAGGCCCCTTGGTGGTTGAGTCACCGCCGGGACCCTGTCTCTGATGGAAGGGAGCGCTCCGGTGCCCCATGGAGGTCTGGCACCAAGAAATCCTATCAAGGAAGTTCTCAAAGCCCCAGAGTCAGTGGATTCCTGCGAACGCAGCATCCAAGGGTGGGCACTTCCCCAACTGCAGTGAAGCTATGGGGCGGGGAAGAGGAAGTGTGGGCCCCAGGCCAGACCTAGAGAGCCCAGAGGCGGAGCCTCTTCTAAGTGACAGAAGCAGGGGCGAGGCCTCCCCAGGGCCGTCTCCTGGGACCGCCTGGGACCACAGCAGAGACGCAGGGTGGCTAGAGGCGAGAGAGGTGAACGCGGCCTGGGCCTGCCTGGGTGAGAGACCCTTGCCACTCACGCCCCGGGAACACTGGCGGCCATGGCCGTGGCCCAGCAGCTGCGGGCTGAGAGGTGAGTGCAGGGGCAGAGCCCTCCCCGGGCCTCCTCGCTGTTCCTCGCAGGCCTTGGGGGACAGAGGCGGACCCTCCTGCAGCCCTTTATTACCAAGGTCAAAAGTTAGGAGGCTGAAACTGAGTCAGAACCCAAGTGCTCGGCCACGCAGATTCTTAGAAGTGTTTTTCAAGGAACCTTCCAGTTTTTGCTCACTTCCCTCAGGCGCAGATGAAGACGCCGAGGCCCAGAGAGGGGAAGTGACTTTCCCAGGGTCACACAGGAGTGTCGCATCTGGACAGGATCAGGTGTCCTGGGGCCCAGGCCGGGCTCACTGCTTTGCATGGCTTTTCATCTTCTGTTCAAACAGAATCACAGAATCTGGCTTCTTCCTCTTTACCCAGGGCCTGGCTCAAATGCCAGAAGCCTTCTCTGACAGCCCCCTCGTTGCTCTCGGACCGCCGGCCTGGTTTCCTTTTTCCGCACGGTCCTTAAACTGCTTGCAGGACATTCTACACTCACTCATTTGCTTCTGTCTCCCTGGCATCCCCATTAGAAGCAGGCTCCGTGACAGTATTTGTCCCCTGGTCACTGCCCTATCCCCAGCATGTACCACCTTTGAGCTGGAGAATGTCCCGGGATCCTTCGGGTCCGGGTGCTGTCATTGCACAGATGAGAAAAGGTGAGGACTAAGGAGGATAAAGTACTTACTCAGGGTCACATGGAGCCCGGCCTCATCAGGGCTTAGCTTCATCTCTCAGCAAGCCTGTGCTCTGAGCTGTGGGGGACCCGAGGACACAGGGCGTGGCTCCTGCCCTCGATGGGAGCAGCAGGTGACATCAGAAAAAAAGCACGCTGGGTGGCGGTGATGGGGCGGGCTTATTTGGGGTCCAAGCGGGCAGCAAAGGGTCCACGGCGGCGTCTGGGGTTACAGGTGGAATTTCCAAAGGCTGAAGGTCAGAAGAAAGCTTGTCTGTGTGTGCGCTGAAGGAGGGGTCGCAGAAGCAAGGGCTTGGAGGGTGGTGCAAGGGCTGGGTTTTCCCACCGGATTCCAGATTCTTCCTCCACGGCTCTCACTGGAGAGGAAGCTGAACACACAGGAAGTGGCTGTAGCGTGAAGCTCGTGGCACTTCCTGTTTCTTGGGGTACGTGTGTCAGAAGACAGGACGCCCCCCAAAGAGCTGGTCCCCCCAGACTGTGCTCCCTTCCTCCCATCCTCTGTTTCTGTCCAGCCACCCTTACCCTCCCCAGAGGACGAAGGGGCGCCCGCCTCCCTCCCTTCTCGGGGCCATGGAGCCAGGTCCTGGGCCTCCCTGCCCCTCGGATGCCCTGGACGTGCTGTGCCTGAGGCCAGAGCAGAGGACACGAAGGGAAAGCAAGGGTACAGCCGGGCTTTCTAAGACCTGAGACATCCAAAGTTGGAGAGGACTGCCTTGGGGTAGTGAGATGGGTCCCAACAAACATGTTTTAACCACTTCCTGAGTGCGGGAGCCACAAAACCCGAGCTAGCTGCCCCCTGAAGGTCTGTCCAGGCCTCAGCCCCCTCCCATCCGGGATCCAAAGTGGACTTTTCGCGAACGACACGAGTGCGTATGAACCCGGAGCATCCCCCGGCCCCAGAAGGCCCTGGGTTGACTTCAGCTCTGAGGGGTCCCGGCTGAGGTCTCCAGGGGAGCAGGTTTTCTAAGGTGACTCCCAGTCAGGATCGCTGCTCCCCGCCCCCCAACTCTGCCCTGGTGCACAGCTTCCTGGCTCAGCCCCCTGCACACAGTAGGGTCACTCCCATGCTGACCCCCAGGGCACTTGCTAAAACACAGACACGGGAGCGGCCCTGTGCAGCAGCGAGTAGGGTCCCTGCTTTCGTGGGGACTCTCAGGCTGGGCTCGTCACAGATGAGACCTCCTGACCCTCCAGGGGTCCCCGTTTAACAGAGGGAGGAAGGAGCCCAGGCACAGAGGGGAGTCTTCCCAAGGTCCCCGCTGGCAATGGCCGAGCAGGGACTCGGGGGTCACCTTCCCCCCCGCGCCTTCCCGCTCTGATGCCCATGCTGTCCCAGTGTAACCCCTTCCTCGCCCCCACCGCCCCGCCCCCAGCGCAAGGCACAGGGCCTTCGTGATGGGCCCTGCCTGTCTCCCTCGCTCCGTCTCTCCTTCCTTTCTGCCTCTCGCTGTGCGTTCCAACGGTGCTCAAACTGCCCCCCGCCCCGAAGTTCCTTGAACTTGCCCCCTCCTGCCTGCCTGGAGCCTTTGCACTCAGTTTCCCTTGCCTGTGGTCCTGTAGCTTGCCTGTGGTCTTCGTCTCCCGCTGGCGCAGCCCCACTTCTTCTGGGAAGCCCTCCCTGACTACCCTCGGTCTGCGCGAGCCGAGCCCTCCGACGGGTAGAGCGCCCTGCTCTTCTCTCTGGTGGACGTAAGTCCCATCTTCGAAGTACCTGCTTGCCAAGCTCTCTTGCCTGCTTCCCTGCCGATTCTCGGAGGGACTATAATAATGGCCGGCTCTGTTACAGCTCAAAACACCGAGTGCTTTTCCTTCCCGGCCTCTCTGACCATTGAAATGACATCATCATTCGTTCCGCGTCCAACTCTGGGTCCATGAGACCCAGAAGCCAGAAGCCACGTCCTAACGTGCTTAGGACAGTGTCTGAGCTCCCCTAGGTGCCGACAAGGATGTGCTGTTATTATCGTTGCTGATGCTGTTGTTGTGATTAGTACCTCAGACGGGGAAACTGAGGCTGGGAGGAGGGCTGGGATTTATCGAAGTGCCTGCAGCGAGCTGCGGGGGCAGCAAATGAGGGGCAGGGTGGCGGCGTTTGGGAACAGAATTCTAGAGCCACACCGCTTAGGCTCAAATCCTAGCCTCTCGATTTCCTTGGGCAGGTTCCGTAGCCTCTGTGTGTGCCTCAGTTTCCCTGTCTGTAAAAAGGTGTCAGGAGAGCATCTGGCGCGTAGCACACGCTCAGGAAACAGTTAAGTGTAGTAACTGTTACCCAACCTTCCCGATTCGCTGCCCAGAGCCATTTCTACGCTCTGGTTCCTTCCTGTCCCCCTGCCATTGCATTGCAGATGAATTACCCGTGAAGCACACAGCCTCAAGGGAGAAAGTGGAGGAAGCAGCTTCTCCCAAGGGTGTTGGCCGCGGGGGCGGGGGGGGGGGGAGCATGTGTGGAAAGTGAGTGGGGGGGAGGGGCTGCCAGTGGTCACTGAGCTGCTCAGAGAGTGGTGGGGATTTCCTCTGCCTGCCCATTGTCACCCTGAGTCACCCCCCCCATCCCTGATGGCAGCCACCAGCGTCCCGAGGTAGCCGGAGGTCCCACGCAGCCCAGGCCCCATGGGGACCAGCAGCAGCTGCGACTGGGTGTGCAGACTGAGAAACTGACCTCCTCTGAGGGCGTCGGAAGTGGTCGCCCCGCCCCCACTCCCACCCTGTCTCCCAGCTGCTCTGAACTCTGTGACCCCTGGCTGCTTTCTCTGTCCCCTTGGCTGGCTGTTTTCTCTTCCTCCAACGTCCCTCTCGGCCCCCTCTGCTCACGGTTTGCTCTTCCAGGGGGATCTTTACCGCGAGTCACGGGCACGCGGTTCTTAACCTCTCCCGCTGCAGCAGAGAGAGACCCACGCTCAAGCCCTCTGAGCTCCGGAACCACAGCGGCTCTTGCCAGACCTTGACCTGGGAGCCCAAGAGAGTCCCGCGTTAGCGTGCCCGGAACTGAGTCCAGCAACCCTGCTCCCCTCCCACTCATCCTCGTCAGAATATGGGTGACACGTGGGCATCACTCTTGACCCTGCCCTTTCATTCACCTCTGCATCCAAATAGTCCCCAAACCCTGCTGGCCGTATGCCAGGAATGACTCACGAGTTGGTAGTGTGTCTGTTAGAAATGTATGAGGCTGCTGGGCACAGAGAAACTGAGGGTAGCTTAAACACACAGGGGCTTATTTTTTTTCACATGACAAGACGACCAGAGGTAGGCCACAGCTGCTCGGTGACCCAGCACCAGCATCCCAGAATTCCTTTGGTCTCCTCGGGTCTCTGCCTCATGGATGCAATATGGCTGCTGTGGGTCCCCACGGCACATCTGTGTTTAGGGCAGGCCGAAGGGGAAAGGAGAGGAATCCCTGCCGGCCCGTCCCTTCCTCTGGATCAGGAAAGTGAAAGCTCTCTGAGAGGCCCCTGCCCCAGATTTTCTCTTAGGTCTCATTGGCCAGAAATGGTCCCGTGGCTGGTCTCAGCTGCAAGGGAGGCTGGGAAAATAGGAAGGAGGTTATGAGGTGCGGCTCAGACCAATCATGGTCTGTCACCTTGAGGCCAGGCCCACCGCCACCCTAAAGAATTGGGGCTTGATTAGCAGGAGGAAGCAAGGGACACAGCAATGAGACAGCGTCTGCCGAGGGTCGTGTCTCTGCGACTGTTCTTTCTGCCTGTCCCCGCTGTCTGGCTCTGTCGCCATCGTCTCTCCATTGCACCGAGGCACTGCAGGGCCTCACAGTGGTGCTCTGTCCCTCTGGCCTCTGTCCTTTTCCTCTCCACACAGCTGACTCCACCCACAGAAGCCCCGAGCCCACTCCTCGGGCCTTGAAACCTTCGCATATGCTGTTCCCACTGCCTGGAAGGCCCTCCCCTGGTGGATTCCCCTTCGACCTTCTCTTCAACGACCTTCTGGACCTGGCTCAAACGTCACCTCCTCCCCAGGCTGGGCAGGATGAACCATTCTCCCTGTGGGACACGTGCTGACTTTGTTTACTCCCGTGACCCGGGGCCTAGACCCGGAGGACGTGACTCGATGTGCGGCTCCTGGATGAATAGCGCAGCCACAGAGCAATTTGCTAGACTATGATACGGCTGCTGGCATATGGTCCCCTCGACAAACGGGTTCACTCTCAAGGTCAGGTCCCGGAAGGGGTGTTGACACAGGCGACGGGCCGGCGGGCTGCAGGTGGTAACCAGGCTTTCTTTCCCTCCCGCCTCCCTCAGCGACTTTGAACAGCTTCCCGATGACGTAGCCGTCTCGGCCAACATTGCCGACATCGAGGAGAAGAGGGGCTTCACCAGCTACTTTGTAAGAGAGACCCTGACCTTCGGCCTCTGACCTCTAAACCTCCAACTCTCATCCCTTAACTTCTAGCCCTGGGCTTTGCAACAGGGTGATTTGCCTCCAGGGGACATTTGATAGTAAATGTCTTTTTGTAAGACTAGTTTTTTTTTTTTTTTTCAAGTTTATTTACTTTGAGAGAGAAACATACACAGAGAGAGAGAGAGAGAAGGGGAGAGAAATCACGTGCGCACACGCGAGCAGGGGAGGAGCAGAGAGAAAGAGAGGGACAGAGAGAATCCCAAGCAGGCTCCTCGCTGTCCGCGCAAAGCCGGGGACGGCGCTCGATCCCACAAACCTTGAGATCGTGACCTGAGCCGAAACCCAGAGTCGATCGCTTAACCGACCGAGCCACCCAGGGGCCCCTGGTAGTAAATACCTGGAGACATTTTTGATGATTACCACTTGTGGGGGGGGGGGAGTGTCACCGGCGGGACGGAGCCCAGAGAGGCCTCTCAGCACCCTGGGGTGCACAGCACAGCCCCCCCCCCCAGAGAAGGGTGGCCCCCAGTGTGATACCGAGGTTGAGCAACGCTGCTCTGATCCTAGCACCTTCGAACCCCGCCCCCCCTCCCCCCCAGTCTGGCCCTGGCCGCCCTCCACCCTGGCCTGTGTCCTCTCCAGGTTTTTGTCATCGAGGTGAAGACTAAAGGAGGATCCAAGTATCTCATCTACCGCCGCTACCGCCAGTTCTACGCCTTGCAGAGCAAGCTGGAGGAGCGCTTTGGGCCCGAGAACAAGACCAGCCCGTTCACCTGCAGCCTGCCCACACTTCCGGGTAGGCCCCTGGCTGCGGAGCTGGGAGCCCGGCCCCGCGACACAGCCGCCACCCGCCGCCGATCCCTCCAGCTCCATTTAGCCCCCACGCAAACCCTTCAGTCCGAGGCCCCTCCCGGCAGTCGCGGGCTGCCCCCTCCGGCCTCACGGCCCTCGCCCTCCTGTGCTCCGATGACTTCGCGGCCACCCTGTTTCAGCCATCCCCGCCTTGTCCATCCCACGGACTCGCGAGCGCCCCCTCTCGCCCGGTCCGAGAGCTGCCCTCTGACCGCAGGCCCCTTCTGGGGCCGGTTTCCCGGAGCTTCCGCTCCCTCCTCCTCCCCTCTCCTCCCGGAGGCCGGAGGCCGTGGGCGCCTCATCGCTGTTTCTGGACAGTCCCCTCCCCCCTCGCCTCCTGGCCTTTCTTCCCGGCTCCGGCTGCGTACCCCGCACCCCGGACAGGCGCAAATCTCCGGCCACGGAGCACCTGCCCTCTTGAGCCCTGCAGGGGTGTAGGGTGCCAGGTGCTGTCCCCCAGGGGCCCCCCGGCTTCTCTCTTCCTCCTTCAGAGCCAGTTCTGCTCACGCCTGGCCCATCACTTCTCTGGGGCTGCCAGGGACAGGGACCCTCCTGCTCCCGCACCCCCCCCCCCCCCCCAGGGTCCAGCACGCTTTGTCCCCCTCTCTGTGTGTGGCTTTCCCCTGACAGCATATCCGTGGCCTCCTGGTACTCTCGCCTTCTCCCAGTTCACTTCCAGCCTCACCCCTGCTCCTCCAGCTCCTTACAGAATCTGTCCCCCCTGCTGCCCCTTGAAAGGTGGGCCTTCTGTGCGGTGCCATCTCCCCTCCAGACACCCTCCCCCGAACCAGGTAATCTGAACTCTGACCTTAACTGCTCCCTTCTTGCTGCTGAGTCCCAGCCGCCTCCCGACCCCAGACCTCAGTCACTGTCCCCCTACTACTAGCTGGACACCAGCTCCTGCCCATCTCACAGGTGGCAGGAGCCAGACATTCACCTTCCGGTGGGAGTTCTTCCGGTAGACGGTTCTACCGGGGGGGGGGGGGGCCGCCTAAGGCGCCTGGAGAGGACATGTGTCTTGGGTCAGCCATCATCTGTTTCCCGATCCCCCTAAACACGCTGCCTTGCTTTTGAGGAAAGACCCCTTCATCTACCCAACAAATATTGATTGATTTGGGCCTCGTTGGCATCTTAGGAGCCCCCTAAAAGTTCAAGAATTTTGATGCCCAAGTCCCACCCCCGGAGCCCCTGATTTAATAATCCCGGGTGAGTCCTATGACAGTGAGATTCTTAAATGCTCCTCGGGTGACTTCGATGTGTAGCCTGGGTTGAGGACCCCTGTGTTAGGTCGTGGGATCCAGTTGAGAACTAAGCAAAGTTCCCCTTCTCTTGGAGCCAGGAATTGTGTGTGTGTGTGTGTGTGTGTGTGTGTGTGTGTAGGAACAGGCAGTAAAGAAACAAGTAAAATATCAGCTGGAAACAGTGCAACCCAGCTGAAAGCAAGCTGAAAGGCGGTGTGGACTGGAGGGGCCTCTTGAGCGCCGCTGAGACAGTGGGGAGGGTTCCTGGTCTCGGGGGGGGGGGGCGGTGCAGCTCGGGGCCCAGAGACCATGTGCTCGGGCCAGGCTCCCAGGACAGCTCTTTGCACTTCCTCAGCTAAAGTGTACATGGGTGTGAAACAGGAGATCGCTGAGATGCGGATTCCTGCCCTCAACGCCTACATGAAGGTAACCGTGGGGCCGTGCCGCCTGGGCACCTGGGAGGGCATCAGGGAGGGCACCTGGGAGGGCATCTGGAAGGGCACCTGGGAGGGCACCTAGGAGGGTATCAGGGAGGGCACATGGGAGGGCATCAGGGAGGGCATCAGGGAGGGCACCTGGGAGGGCATCAGGGAGGGCACCTGGGAGGGCATCTGGGAAGGCACCTGGGAGGGTTTCAGGGAGGGCACCTAGGAGAGCATCCGGAAGGGCACAGAGAGGGAAGTAGCCCATGTACCATCCCTGAGCACAGCTGTGGGGTTGCTTCTCCTGCTCCAATGGCCCCCATCTTCAATCCTTAAAGGCCTGGCCTGGGGGGAGATATAGGTTGTGTTCTCAGAGCTCCAGGGGGTGGGGCAGAGGCAGTGGAGAAGGTACAGGAACCGCACTGTGAATCGACCAATCTGATGTCTGTGCCAAGTGTCCTGATAGCGAGCTGAATAGGATCGAGTGTGTGCCCCCGAGGTACCTGCTGCCCAGTGGGGGACACGGAGAGGTGGGTCACAAAAGCACAGAACCGTGGCCTGTGTAACGGAGGCGTGAGGGACGGGGCCCCAGCTCTCTCACATGACCCCTTTGTATGAACTGGAGAAAGGCCCTCCCTTGCCAAGGCACGGGCTTGTGTTAGCTGCATTCATGAGCCTTGCCGAGGTGCCCTTGGATACTCCCCAACCTTTAAATTGTCTGCATCCCTAGGAGATGGAAGCAAAGAGAAAGAAACATCTTGAAGGCTGAGACCAGGCTGGTTAGGAAAGCCCTTCTACCAATCAGGGCTGTGCAAGAAAGCGGCGGGTTTCCTCATGAGGTAGTGAGCACCCTGTCACTAAAGGCATCCAAGCCACGGCTTGATGGCAACCTTAGGAAACTCCAGAGGGGAGCCCTCCTCCTAGCACAGAGGACCCCTCACAGTCAGTGAGGCCTCCCCCTCCTCTTCTGCTCTCATGGCTGAAGAGCACGGAACTAGGCGTCTTCAGTCTTCGCTCTGACATTGACCGTTTGGGTGATTTAGGCCAAGTAACTCATCCTCTCTGGGCTTGGGTTTCCTCACCTGTGAAATGCGGCGGTGCCTCCAGCTCTCTGGTCTCCTGGGGGAGGAGTGATGTTGGGAGCTTCCAGAATGTGAGAGATCATAACTCCTAGCGGAGTGAGCGGCAGGAGGAGCGCAGAGGAGGTGGGAGGCAGGAGGAGGTGACCCCTGCCCTCTCCAGTGGCTGCAGGAATCCTGGGCTCTGGGCAGAGAAGAGGGAGGGTGGGAAGCCCCTCGGCTGCCGCACCGGAGGCATCTCCCCTCAAGGGGGCGCTGTGACACCTGCTCCCTCAGGGTGGCTGGAGGCTCCTGTCTTCCTGCAGGGTAGGAGAGGGGTGAGCTCTGGGGGGGGAGGGATGAAGCTGTGGAGCTGGGCCTCTTGGTCGCACACCTGGGCTGGAGGGTCCCCTCTCTGCCTATCTCTGTGTGATTTGGTTCCTTAGAGCCCAGGGGCCCATCAGTGCAGGAATCTCTGCTACGGTTCAGGGCCGGGGAGCTCACTACCACTCTTCCCTGCTCATCTCCTTGGACAGTTACTAGAAAAATCCGATTCCTTGTAACTTGCATCGCTGTCTCACCACTGTCCGCGTGGAGAATATGGATCATGTGATAATGACACCTGCCTGGAAGGCTGTGGGGCGCTTTGCCAGGAGGCTCTTGATATACATTTGTAGGGTAGACGAACAGGCTGATTTACCTCCCTCAGTTACTTGTGAGTTGGATGCTATTATCCCTATTTACAGACGGGGGAGTGGAGGCACCGAGAGGTGGAGCCACGCATCGGGTGCCATAGAGCAGCCAGAGAGGAGGGCTGAGATTTGAACTCACGTCTCTGGGACGCCAGGGCTGTGCTTTCGCCCTCCGTGCTACGTTGTGATAGAAGTAACAGCAGCGATGGTCATGTCCAACTTTGATGGGGCTCTTGCTAGATGCCCGGTCGTGTTGTAAGCGTTGTGCACCTGTTCACTTCTTTAATCCTTACACCATCCCCCCACAAGGCAGGTGCTATTAGCATCCACCTTTTATGCATGAGCATATGGAGGCACGCTTGGCCAGGGTCACCCAGCTGGTGAGTGGGACTTGATCCCAGGGGTGGCCTGGCTCAGTGTCTGTACCCTTAAACCCATCTCTGGGCTGCCTCCCAGCCCTCCCCATGTGACAGCTGTGTCCTGTCTACGCTCTGCAGTCCTGGTTCCTCTGGAACCTGGTTCCTGGTTCCTGCTGGCCCCTCCCCATCTTGCTGCCTCAATGGGATTCTCGGGAGGGGGCTGGGTGCCTCTGGAGCCATGGCACCCAAAGCTGACCACAGAGCTCCTGGGGACCTATGCGTTGTCCAGCTTGAGGGGGGGGGGATGACCCTGCCAGATTCTGGGTCCTCTGCGTCCTCACAGCCTTAGGACCTTTGCGTTGTGGCCAGTGTACCCAGCATCAGATGGAGTGAGAGTCCCGACTCCTCGCCTTCCCAGCTCTGCCAACTGGGTCGGGCACTTTGCTTCTCCAAACCTCAGTTTCCCCAACTCTGATATGAGATGAAGTATCAGAAAGCATTTTTTAGGCTGTAATGCCACCAACTGTGGTTGGTTTGGGTCTTTTGAGGCATCCTTCCTCCCACTATCGTCTCATTTTCATCTCGAGGATGGGGGTCGGTGGCAGATGGCTCTGGGGGCCCCAGCTCTGTCGCTTGCCAGGCCAGGGGGCCTTGGGCAGGTCCCCTAACCTCCCTGACACTAACTTTCAGGCTTTTTATGAGACGGGGCGAAGCCATGTGGTGTGGCACTGAGCGCAGTTCCTGGACAGTCACCGCCACGTCATCGTACCTGTCGTCACCATTGTTGTGTCTGGAGGCCTTTAAGGTCTTTCCGAATGAACTGTTCTCAAGCCAGCTGGTCCCCTCCTGATCTCAAGCCCAGGAGTAAAGCTTATGAGATGTTACACGTCTTGGACGAAATGAAATGTGTCCTGTTGCCGTGCTTGGGCAGAGCCAGCGTTAATAGAGGGGGGGCGGGGACCAGTGTGGGGGACGGGGATGGAGCAGATAGGCTGGGATGTCCAGACCTTTCTGCTGACCACCCACCTGTGCTGTCTCCTCTCTCCAACACAGAGCCTCCTCAGCCTTCCCATCTGGGTGCTGATGGACGAGGACGTCCGGATCTTCTTCTACCAGTCATCCTATGACGCGGAGCAGGTACCCCAGGCGCTGCGCAGGCTCCGGCCACGCACCCGGAAAGTGTAAGTGACCAGCCCCTGTGCTCTCTGGGCCAGAGCCCTGGGCCACCTCCTCTTAACCAGGATCTCTGCCCCAGATGCCCCTGCTGCAAAGGTACTTCTTTTCCCTGGAGGAAGAGAAGAACCAGAGATCAGTTCTATCCCTGAACACCCCAGGATGTTCAGGTGGTCAGATGAGCCTGGAAAACCAAGCGCAGGGCCTGGAGGGATAGGAGGCGGGTGCATTTTGATGTGTGTGACAGGGCGGACCGGAGGACAGGGGCTGGACCACTGACAGGGAGAGTTTGGAGCCACAGCGCCCACGGGGGATGCCGCAGGGCTCTGGGTGCCTGGAGAGAGTGGGGAGAGGGAGGGAAAGGAGGAGCTGCTCTCTCTGCAGACCTTCTCAGAGCCTTTCCTGGGATGCCCTGCCCCACCCCCCCCCACGCACTCCGTTGCAGCTCCTGGTGTATCACACTGGTCCCCAGGGGGGCGCTGCTGCTCCCTCTCTGATTCCAAACAGCCCGCTACTCCCTTCCAGCCCCCTCCTCACCAGGAAATAATCATGGAGAATCCAAGCCACTGAAATAAGGCTGGGTTTCGAAAGCCAGGCTTCTGCTGCTGCTAAGAATTCCAGGGACAGGGCTCCTGAGCCCTGGCCTCCCTCCCAGCTCCTCCCTCCCTCCTCAGGCCGGTATCTCTGAGTGTCCTCTTGGTGCCTGGCCATCTCTGCACGCACGCAGGCAGGCATGGTCTCAATGTCACCTGAGCCGCGTGGCCCTCCCCCAGAGCCCTGGAGCAGTGCACCTCTCCAACCCGTTTCCTTGGTTGAAAAATTAGAGGTTGGGGGTGGGGAGTAGTACGAAGAACAGATGTGAAAGCGTTGGTAAGTTAGAGCACTAAGCAAATGTGTGTCTTCCTCCCCACCTCCTTGCTGAGCCTCTGTTTCCTGGCCCGCAAAAGGAGATACAATCCCTCCCCCCAGCGACAGCGGGAACCAGGGAGTGAGTGTGATGGTCAGAGGAGCAATTGTAGCTGCATTTTTGACATCCTCCCCCTCCCCTGCCTTTCCCACCCCTGATGAGGGGCTCCTCTGGGCACAGAAGCAGGGAGCCAGGCCCTGAGAGAACCAGGAGGGCTGACAGGCCTCCCTTCTCTCTCCACAGCAAGAGTGAGTCCCCACCAGGCGCCCTCTTTGACCGCATGGCCGCTCCGAGAGCAGAGGTAACCCCCCCGGCCCCGGGGCCAGGCCTCCCATCTCACCTCTGGGCTCCACCTTCGGCCACTGTGCCCCCACTCTGGGTGCCCTCTGTGTGCCTAGGACGGGGCTGGGTGCTGGGAGCAGGAGGGGATTCGGCCTTAGCCCCGAGGGCGCCCGGCCCAGCTGACAGGAGCTGGTATGGGGAGCATGAGGGGAAGGCGGCCATCCATCATCCATTCAGCAAGCTTTCCTGACCTCCTCCAGACCAGCCCCACCCTGGTCTGGGGTGGGGACTAAAGCCTCAGAAATGACTCACACAAGGCCCTGCCCTCAAGGAGCTCACAGCTCCCTGATGACACACGTGTGGAAACAGTGTGGACTGGGGCCCACACTGGGCGGCCGAGGAAGGTGCTCAACCCCGGGGGTTTGGATGCTTGCCTGTCTGCGCTCATCCCACCAGGTCTGGAGGGAGCACGTTCTGGAGTCAGAGAGACCTGGCTTCTGATCCTGGTTCCTCCATGAACAAATGAGTGGTCTCAGACAAGTCACTTATCCTCCTTGAGCCAGTCTCCTCAACCATTCACTGGGACCCTGAGGCGTGTGGAGCACGGTAGTAGGGATTCACGGAGTGCTCCCTCCGTCCCGCCTTACTCCACTCTTCTCCCAGGCCCTGTTTGACTTCACTGGGAACAGCAAACTGGAGCTGAATTTCAAAGCTGGAGATGTGATCATCCTTCTGAGTCGGATCAATAAAGACTGGCTGGAGGTGAGGTTGGGGGTGAGGCTGGGGATGATGTTGTTTCGGGTCTCCTGGCGGGGGTCAGAGGAGGCAGGGTCAGGGAAGGCCCCAGGGAAGAGATGCCGTCTGAGGGTCACCCGGGAAGTCCGAGCAGCTGGGTGGAGGCAGCCCGAGGAACACCGCCACGGGGAGGCAGGTGTGTGAGCTCAACAAAAGATCCCGGAGACCACACCTGCCTTCGGTTCTGACCCCAAAGGACAGTTGCTCCAGGCCAGTCGGTTGACCTACTGAACCGACGACTGTCTTGGTCTATCGCAGGGTTTCTCCCCGGTGGCGCTGTTGACATTTGGGGCCAGATTGGCGTGGGGCCATCGTGTGCCCTGCAGGGCGTTCCGCCGCATCCTTGGCCTCCGCTCACCAGATGCGGGCAGCACCCCTGCAGATGACAGTCAGATCCCTCCAGACATTTGGCTCGGGGTGGGGGAGGTTGCAAAATCAGCCGCCACTGGGACGCGCTAGTGGGTCGTCTGGGGGAATTGTCCTAACCGTCGTGCGGCAAGAAGAGAGAGTGATACAGAGCGTAAGCTCCGGGGTCGGCCTGCCTGGTGTCCTTTCCTAGTTGTTTTTAACTAGCTTTGCGTCCCTGGGAACGTTGCTCAACCCTGTGGTTTCCTTTTCCGTAAATGGAGAGAGCTGGCAATTTCTTCCTAGCGGTCCTGGGAGGGCCGGCCGAGGCGCAGCTGTTCGGGGCTTGGCCCGCAGAGGGCCTCCGCGTGTGGCATCTGGCCGGTGCCGGGGCTGCTGGGAAAGTGAAATGAGACTCTGACGCCAGAGTCCGTCTTGACTGTTGCTTCGTCCCCGCAGGTGGCATGTGGGGCACCCCCAGGGATGATTGGTGGATGGAGATGGGAGGTCCTGGCCTGCTTCTGGCCATTCCAGTTGGATCCTGCTGCCCTTAAACAAAGTTCCCTTTGGTCGAGGCTCCTGAGGCCGGGGGGCGTCTGAAGGAGATTGTGGAACGGGCCCCGGGGGTTCTCGAGGGGGAGGGGAGGGTCACTGGTGTCCAGGAGCTAGACAGGGGCAAGGACCGTTGGTCTGGCCGACTGGGCAGCTTTGATCTTAGCCCCCGTCCTGGAGCCGTGTCTCGGGACTCAGCGGCTCTTACAGCTGTTGGGCATTGCTGGCCACTCTCCAGACCCAGAAAATGTCTGTTGCCTTCCTGTTTTCTGAAAAGTTCTGTGTGTGAGTATGCTGGCCGACTTCTGGCCTCAGGTCAAGGGGAGGGTCAGGGGAGGAGCGAGGGGGACTACTTGGAGCCTCAGTTTACATGTCTATGAAATGGGATGTGGATGATGTCTCTTCCAAAGGCTTGTCAAGATTAAGAGAACATGTGGCAGTGGCTGGGTCTTGGCCTGGAGCTCAGGAGAGAAACCTGGGCCGGAGAGAGAGTTCTGGAAGTCTGATCTAGAGCAGGCGCTCGGTGCAGGAATGAGCGAAGAGAGCCACACCCCTTGATCTCCCTCCTCTGTTCTGTTTTCCTCCTTAACACCCGTGGCCATTGGCTCAGCGTGGAGCTCACCAAGCTCCCTGCACGTTGACTGTCACCCCCCATTATAATGTGGCTCCCAGAGGGAGGGTAAGCACCCACCGTCCATTCTTTTTTTTTAAGTTTTTTTTAATGTTTATTTATTTCTGAGACAGAGAGAGACAGAGCATGAATGGGGGAGGGGCAGAGAGAGAGGGAGACACAGAATCCGAAGCAGGCTCCAGGTTCTGAGCCATCAGCACAGAGCCCGACGTGGGGCTCGAACTCACTAACCGTGAGACCATGACCTGAGCCAAGTCGGTCGCTCAACCGACGGAGCCACCCAGGCGCCCTGAACCCCTCATCCATCTTGAGTGCCCAGAGTGTGCCACCTGGCTGGTGCTGGTGACGTCTGTGAACCAATGACCGAATTAGGTGAAAGCAGCTTTCCAGATGAAGCGAGATCTTGACTATTGTTCTATTTTGGGACAGAAATAGAAGTCTTCTTGGGGTCAACAGCACGGTGACCTGGGTCACTTATTCTCCTACCTTTGCATATGACCTCGTCTGCATAATCACAAGGGTGCCGGGTGGGGGGAGGGGGCTCGAAGTTGGGCGCTGCTGTCTCCCTTCCCACTGTCAAGGCGGCCCCTTCTTCCCTCCTCAGGGCACCGTACGGGGAGCCACGGGCATCTTCCCACAGTCGTTCGTGAAGATCCTCAAGGACTTCCCGGAGGAAGACGACCCCACCAACTGGCTCCGCTGTTACTACTATGAGGACACCATCAGCACCACCAAGTTCGTGGCCTGTCCACCCTCCCTGCCCCTCCCCACTGCTACCCCAGCCCCCCGCATCGCACTCTGGGCTCTGAGACCTCCCCTCACCCACCTGAAAGCCTCCAGGGGCTCCAGATAAGCCATGACTCGGTAACAGGATGCCAAGACCCAGAGGGGTCCCGCCAGCCTCGTTCCCATGTCCCTCTTCCGGCCTGATGCCCCCTCACCGCTGCCTGTTGTCCCCTTAGGGACATCGCGGTGGAGGAAGACCTCAGCAGCACTCCGCTATTCAAGGACTTGCTGCGGCTCATGAGGTGAGTGGCTGGAGGGGGACGGGGTGGCAGGGGGGGGGCGTCAGAGACCCCGGAGGAGAGAACAGAGGGGCAAACGCAGTGTGTTAAGGTTCATCTGCTTTGCCTTCTTGTTTCGGCCCCAGCCCAGCCCCGCAGGGCAGATGTCAGCTCCCCATGACAGAGCCGAGCGGGGGTCCGCAGAGACGTACGGGGCCTTAGACGAGGTCACACGGCCTGTGAGTGCGGATTTGTGGCTAGAGCCAGCTGGCAAAAGACCTGGGGGCTTGGGGCCTCCGCCAGCAGAGAGGACCACCACCTCCCAAGGTCCAGTGTGTCCACGGACCCTTCTTTTACAGAATGGAAATAACATTGGTCAATTCCCGACCATGAGAGTCATTCCTGTTAATTACATGTATATGTATATATATATATATATATACATATACATATACATATATATGTATATATATACATATACATATACATATGTATACGTATACATATACATACAAATACATATACATATGTATACATATACATATACATATACATATACATATACATATATATATACACATATACATGTAATTAACTTCAGAAATGGCAGGAGGGTATAAAGAAGCAGAATCACCTCGAGCATCGCTCCGCTCATCATTAGGCGCGCATTCAGATGTTTCCAGGGCACATCGCCACCCCCTAAATGTGGCGTTAGCTGGCCACGTGGTGTCATTCTGGGGGTGCGCCAGAATGAATGCAGCCACCCCTCCTCGGCTGTTTATGTTACCCCCGCTTCCTTACGCCCACAAATCATGCTGTGGTTCTTGCGTTTGGTGATCTGCCCGATAGTCCCCTCAGGATGAGTGTGTAGGGGTGGAATTTCGGAATTAAGGTGTTGGCAAGTCTGTTAGGTCTCCCATCCCTTTGTCGTATTCCCCATAGGAAGGTTATATCACGTGAGTTCGAGCCCCGCGTCGGGCTCTGTGCTGACAGCTCGGAGCCTGGAGCCTGCTTCGGGTTGTTCTGTGTCTCCCTCTCTCTCTCTGCCCCTCCCCTGCTCACACTCTGCTGTCTGTCTCTCTCTCAAAACTAAATAAACATTAAAAATATTTTTGTAAAGGTTACATCACTTTTCACTTTCGCCAGCCAGGTCCACCCCACATCAGACAGTCCCAGTCCCTCAAGAGACCTTCCCCCACGGCGGCACACAGCTCTTGGGGGCTTTATGCTCTCTACTGTGTGCCCGGCCAAACCCACCCCTCGGCCTCACGTCGGTTCTTAACTCTTCACATTTATACACAAGGCACTTCAGGCCGTGCCACGAATTTGTGGTGAAAGCCTCTTCTCCCCTGTAGGTCTCAGTGTCCCCATCTGTGCAGTGGGAGGTTGGAGCCCATGATAAGGCCTGTGCCAACCTCTGACCCCTTCGGATTCTTAGATCCTGGCTTTAAACCTCCGTCAGCCTCCTCTCTCTGTCCCTACGCTTCGGCCTAAGGCCGCTGGACCTCTTATTAACTGTGACCATTCCCACCCAGGCAGGAGTTCCAGAGGGAGGACATCGCCCTCAATTACCGGGATGCCGAGGGGGACCTCGTTCGGCTGCTTTCAGATGAGGATGTGGCGCTCATGGTGAGACAGGCCCGAGGTCTCCCCTCCCAGAAGCATCTCTTTTCCTGGAAGCTACATGTCACCCAGAAGGATGACTACAAAGTCTACAACACTGCCCCCTGAGCTGATGGGGACTAAACAAATAATAAATAAATAAATAAACTTTAAAAATAAATACAAGTATCTTTATTTATTTTTGGGAAAGAGAGAGAGAGAGCAAGCAGGGGAGGGGCAGAGAGAGAGAGAGAGAGAGACCCAAGCAAGCTCTGCACTATCAGCACGGAGCCCAACACGGGGCTCGAACCCAGGAACCGCGAGACCATGACCTGAACCAAGATCAAGAGTTGGACGTGTTACCGACTGAGCCACCCAGGGGCCCCTCAAAGTATCTTTCAAGTACATTCCTCAGGAAGAAGACAGCGGATCCTCGAGGGACGGGCTGAGCTGCATGAACACATGATAAGCAAAAGCAGCGGTAAGTATCATGGACTCGTCTTGCATTGACTGAGCCAAGCTGAAACCGTGTTTCCCAGAATGTCCTTCCCCGTGTGGATCCAGACGGTGCGGCCCCTAAGACACGTGGCGCAAGAGATTCAGAAGGGGAGCGCAAAGCAGCAGGAACTTCTTTTTAGTCCAGAGATGCCACTGCAGTTCATGCACACGGGTCCTTCTGTGCTGCTTCACGCTTTGGAAATTCAGAACACAGAAGTCAAAGAGAAGATCCCGGAAGCAGTGAGAGAATATTGCAATGGCCACAAAAGAACAACACTGAAAACGACAGCAGGCTTCTTGGTAACATGCTCAGTGTCAGGTTCTCGATCCCGGGCTGGGTGTGTGTTTAGCTCCCTGCCACAGGGCACCAGTTTCTTTGGGTTCCTGTTTGTCCTTGCTTCTCTCACGGCACATGCATCTTCTGTCTTTGACTGCCCTCATCACTCGACCGGACACAGATACAGCAGCATCATATAGAAGGTTTGACCAGGGGCACCTGGCTCACTCTCTCGGTTGGGCATCCGAATTCGTCAGGTCACAATCTCGCGGTTTGTGAGTTCGAGCCCTGCGTTGGGCTCTGTGCTGACAGCTCAGAGCCTGGAGCCTGCTTCTGATTCTGTGTCTCCCTCTCTCTACCCTTCTTCCTCCCATGCTCTGTCTCTCTCTGTCTCTCAAAAATGAATAAACGTTAAAAAAATTAAAAATAAAACAAATTTAAGGTTTAACCAGCTCCCATGATTGAAGAAGATTAAATCCTCAAGGTAAATCTCTCGTACCCTTTTCCTAGTGGTCCTGCTTCTCTGATGGAATCCTGAGATACACATGCATATAAATTCAAATAAATATTCTCAATATAAGTGAATAATAACTTCTCATTTCCATGGTTAAAAAAGGACAGAATTAAAATACTGGATGATAATAATCATACATGTACTGGGAGAGGTGGAATTAAAACGTTCCAAGGTGCTTACGCTATCCATAACCAGAGTTAAAATTTGTTTAACATTAGGCTTTGCCAAATTAAGCGTGCATGGTAAAATTTCAATGAAAATTATCCAAAGACTAGAAAGAGAACGTATGTATTTCATTTACATCAAAATGAATAAGAAAAAAGGAAATCAATTTAAAAGAGGCAAGAAATGGGGCGCCTGGCCGGCTCAGTCAGGGGATCGTGGGACTCTTGATCTCGGGGTTGTGACTTCAAGCCCCATGTTGGGTGTAGAGATAACTTAAAAAGAAAACCTTAAAAAAAAAAAAGCGAGACAAGAAAGAGGAAAAAAGAGGTAGATTTCAAAAGCCACTTGTCCAAATACATCGTTTTGATACTTGAAACGTGTATGGACTCAATGCACCAATTAAGAGATTGTCAGATTAGAGTTTTTAAAAACTAAGTCCATGTAACTGTCATACACATGAGAGACTCACATAAAATCTAAGGATGTGGAAATGTCGAAAGCAAAAAGTATACAAGAAGATATTCCTGACAACTGCCAAGCCAAAGACAGCTTAGTGTCAGGGAAGGGGATGTCTCTACAGACCCACAGTCTTTTTTTGCATAAATTTAGTGACAGCCCTTGACCCTAAACAGATAGCTACGCTTACCAGCCACACTGGTATACTTTGTTGCTTTGGAGAGGAGGTGTGATTTTTTTCCTTTAGTTTTGACTTTATGTTAACTGAAGTACCAAAATGTCAAAATCGGAGGTAAAAAAACTTTTGCTGATACCCAAGCTGCTGAAAACTGCATTAGGGGGGTTGCTATGATATTAACTGACTGGAACTTTGACACTTTGAACTTTGAACTTTGATCAGTTGACAGTGGGGAGGAAACTGATGACGACCCACCAGTTGGTTACACCCTATGGACTTTTCTTGGTATGCAAAGGGCTGCAGGTACACACAGGATACTTTTGGAACTAACCGGGAAAAAGCCAACATGTGCCATCTTGGAAAAGTATATACAACTTGCTGTTCATTATCATGCAAACAAGGCAACAGGGGTAACCAAAGAATTGTTTTCTGATTGACTAGTAATGGCTTTGCACCAGGGGTGCAAACTCACTGCAGGCATTCTAGATTGGAAAAAAAGAATTATAAGATGTTATCATCATTTCTGGAAAACTGCTCTGCACGCCTCCTTCCTGAGCTTCTCACGAAAACCACTGTTTCAGCTTTTATGTCTCCCCAGTGAGATGTGCCCGAGTACAAAGAATTTTAGAGCAAAGATAAACACTTTTTGTTTTCAGACTGTGCTGTGCGCTTGTTATAATCACAGAGCCTAAGACTCCATGACTTCTTAAAAAGAATTTACTCTTAAGAATGTTATTTACACAGTTGCCCGTGCTTGCAATGATGATCACAAATCAACAATTCCCAGACACTCGACAGAACTGCTGTCTACAGCGGTATTTGAAAAATGAACCTGCCTATAAGGGCTTGGGAGACTTTTTATGTGACTGATGAGAAGATAGTAATATCAGACTTCGTACCTGCACAAGAAGTTTATCAGCCTAAAATGGAAGTAACGAGGAGATGATGTCAAAGAAATGGTAAACTCTATGGTTCATCTATCATTCATTCTTGGCGTGATGGGGAAATTCCTGAAGTGGTGTTACATACAGATAAGAGTTGACCGTGACCATGAAGGTGCTGATGATATGAGGGACACAGATGAAATCATGCCCCTTGCCAAGGTGGTGAATATTTGTGATCGGGGAATAGCCTTGAACATTCTGCAATTAGTAACGTGTAGAAGGTAAAATGGCAAACTGCCCAACTAGAAATAGACTTCTTAGGAAGAAATTGAAGTTAACAGATACTCACTAAAAAGAGCATCAATTGCAATGCTGCTTCTTCATTTGAGAATCCTATTCCTGACTCATCAAGTATCCAATAGGAAAATGATGGCATCCTCAAATTAGGATGATCCAAGGAGTGTTTAATAAAGAAACTACTTGCAAAGGTAGATGCGGCATGTGGGAAACTAGAAAGGATGGCTCAGTATCCCGGAGATAGGACTACAGACCTGTTACATTCCTGGGTCCATAGGAATAAAAGGAGGAAGTGTTTATAAAACTTGGAAGGAGAGAGTTGTGTGCAGAGGGCCACCTTGAGACGCACAGTGACCTTTGCTTGGTGGACATAACCCACAGTAACCCTTCAGGGAAAGAATGAGAGAAATAAATACCCTATCCTCTTCCTCCTCCCTCCCTCCCTCTGATCTCCCCCAGAAAGAGTGTTTCCCCATGGCCAGAACTACCTGGAAGCCAGAGTACTAGGCTATTATCATCCACTCAGGTAAGGTCCCTAGGGCAGAAAGCAGGGTAGAGAAGAACACAGAGTAGAGAGGAATGGGCAAATGAAGATGTCTGGCACAATCTACCTATTTTGCCTCTCTTTTCCTTCACCCAGGTGAAAATTCCATGCCCCCTGGATGGGGAATGTGGAAAGTTTCATCAGCCACAATATCACTGTAGGGCAATATCAACACAGACATACACCCAACTGAAACCTAAAACATTCACTGACACAGGTATTCTTTATATAAAATGGGGGGGGGGGGAGGTGTTGATTTAAATA
Source organism: Panthera leo (assembly GCF_018350215.1). NCBI lineage: Eukaryota > Metazoa > Chordata > Mammalia > Carnivora > Felidae > Panthera > Panthera leo. Next base: position 130,239,592 of record NC_056685.1, read on the forward strand.
ACACACATGTGGTTGTTACAGTCATAGGTCATAGGTTCTAAACTGGTAGCTCAAACTATTTCCTTCCACTATTCATTTCATTGTTCCCTTACTCTCTGCCAGCACACTGGCCAGATAGGGGCCTTTATTTGGTGGAATGACCCAACACTTCATTCTATGGGATCTGAGTTCTTGGAAGTCTTGTCTTTATTGAGTTGCCTCAGTATTCCACTGTCCAAGACTAGAGGGTAAGGAAATAATATAAGCACACACACGAATCACTGTAGTTCCAGATATCACCTCCTTTGTGTAGAAACAACTTAATCTCCCCTCAGGCAATAGGCATCAATAGCCCCACTCATTACAGTGACTCCTTTCTCTGCCTGTTGACTCACTGGCACAAGGAGCCCCAAATGGCTCTGGTTTTTAAAAATGTGACTTTATGGGGCGCCTGGGTGGCTCAGTCGGTTAAGCGGCCGACTTCGGCTCAGGTCATGATCTCGCGGTCTGTGAGTTTGAGCCCCGCGTCGGGCTCTGTGCTGACAGCTCAGAGCCTGGACCCTGTTTCAGATTCTGTGTCTCCCTCTCTCTGACCCTCCCCCGTTCATGCTTTGTCTCTGTCTCAAAAATAAATAAACGCTTAAAAAAAAATTTTTTTTAAAAATAAAAATGTGACTTTACCATAACCCCCAAGTTTCAATACCCCCATTGTTACTCAATTGTAAATGTTCTTTAAATTCAACTATGATTCTATTCTTTGAGCTATCAGTGACTCAGAAGTGTGTTTTTAAATTTCTAAATATGTGGAGCTCTAAAAATATGTTAATGGTCAAATATAATAATACAGAAAGTGCAGAAAAAGAAAAATACCTGGAAATTAATAAGCTAAGCTACCAATAGCAGAAGTTAAAAAAGGAACAACAGAATTACTGTGAGAAAAGGAAGAAATAACAAAGATAAGCACAGAAGTCAACGTCAACAGCAACAGCAAATATGATAAAAAAAAAAAAAAAAGATGGGGAAAAAAGATAAAAAAGATTCTAAAAATGGGTTCTTTGGAAAGACTGGCAAGACTGATAAAAAGCAAAAGAAGGGATAAAAGAAAACTGTTAGGAATAAAAAAGAACCACAATGACAAATAAAACAGAGATTTAAAAGAAACGTACAGAAATCCATCAAAAACCATAATCCTAATTTTTAAATTTTAGACAAAACAAATACTTAGAATAGTATATCTTGGCAAAAAAATTTTTTTTCAGGAGAACTAGAAGCCTGAATTTTCCCTTAAAACTGTTAAATAAATTGAAGCAGAAGTATTGTGCCTCACTAGGTATATACTCCAGGCTAATGGGCAAATTCTACCAAACATTCAAGGAGCAGATCATGCTACTTGGAAAAAAAAAAAAAAACCTTCCAGGAAATAAAAGATAAAATACCTCCCCATTCATCTATGCAGCCAGAATTATCTTGGTGTCCAAACAGACAAAGATAGTACAAATAGTAAAAAGTATAAGCCAATCACATATATGAATATAGATAAACATTTTAGCAATGAAATTCAGCAGGGTGCAAAAAAGAAAAAAAAGAGAACACAAATGGCTACATTAGGTTTAAGTCAGGCATATGAAGGAGGTCTAGCATTTAAATCTCTATACATGTTCACCACTGCCTAACATTAATGGACAAAAACTGTATGGTCACCCCAACAGATGTGGGAAAAAGAAACTGAAACTATTGGAGATCCATTCACGATTTAAATCACACGAGTATTCACATATTTGCACAACTCTTAGTATACTGGGAATAAAGAGACTTTCTTAAACTCATAAGACTGTCTTCAAGAAAACCTACAGCAAACATCATTCTTAATATGAAAATATTGGAATATTAGCAGCAGTTTCTTCAAAAGACAGAAAGAAGGCAAGAACACCCATTGCTGCCCATCTATGCAACACTAGAAGTCTTAGCCAACTCAGTAGGGCAATAAAAAGAAATTAAAGTATAAGGACTGGATGGCAAAAGCATATCTGTCATTATTCACATTTGATATAATTGTCTTTATAGACAACCCAATAAAATGTATAGGCAAATTATTAGATCTGATAATAGAGTTTATCTATGTGGTAGATTATAGTAATACTAAAGTTAATTGCCTTTTTACATATCAACAATAAACAATCTGAAAAGAATTTCACAACATCAACCAAATCTTTCAGCTACTTGGAAATAAATCTAAAGGTATACAAGACCTGTATGCATAAGATTACAAAACTCAACTGAAAGATTAAAGACTAAAATAAGTGGAAAGACAGCCCATGTTCATGGATAGGAAGCTAATAGCGTACAAAGATGTCATTTCTTCTCATTGACCCACAGATATTCATGGGTTGAATGCAATTAGAAAAAACACTCCAATAATTATTTTGTTTGTTTTTGTTGGTTTGTTTAAAGTTTCATAAATTTATTCTAAAATTTATGTAGAAAAGTAAGGGACTTGTATTGGCCCATGTACTCCTGAAGAAGAATAAAGTGATGAGACATGCCCTCCACAGAGCAAGACTTCTTATAAAGCAATGGAAATGTAAAACAGTGTGATATTAGTGCAGGAATTTACAGTTTAGCGGTGGAACAAAATAGAGAGCCCAGAAATACCATGCACATATGGTATTTGATATGTGAAAGAGGTACTTTTGCAAATCAGTGGGGGAAACCAGGAACAAAATTTTGAAATGGTGCATAGACAAATTGCTCAACCATATAGAAACCCAACACAAAAGAGATTAAATCCCTAATTCAAAGTATCCCAAAAGGCAATTCTTGATGTATTAAATCATAAGAGGGAAAAGCAATACTTTGAGAAGATATATAGGATACTATTTACCTAATCTTGGGGTAGGGAAGGATTTCTTAAGCAGAACAAAAATAAATAAATATTAATACATTTGACTACATTAAACTTAGGAAGTTCTGTTCATCAAAAACACAAGGGAAAACATAAGCCAAATTCTAGAAAACATTTGCAAGACATATAACTGACAAAAGATTAGTGTTCAGAATATATAAAGACTTCCCACATATCGATAAGAAAAATACAGACAAGTATATTTTAAAATGGGCAAAAACATAAATAAGTATTCCACTAAAGAGAAAATAAATAGTCAATACATATATGAAAAGACACTGAGTAGAAATAAGAGGAATGGAAATCAATCCGATCACTTTGGAAAACTGTTTGCCATTAGTTTGTAACATTGAACATTCATGTGCTTTGTGATCCCAAAAGGATCTGTTGCATGTGATCAGGAGACATAAGCAAGATGATTTTGCAAACCACCCCCACAAATGTAAACAACCCAAACGCCAGTCCAGAGAGAACAGTAGCTTCATCCATTAATTACAACACCATGGTGAAACACACGTTAAATACGTGAAAGATGTTCAGAAACATAATTGAAAGAAGAAATCTAGTCTCCAAAGATATGATTCTATTTTCATAAAGCTCAAAACCTATGAACCACAAATAGCAAACACAAAATTCAGGAGAGTGGTTACTTCTGGGAGGGAAGAAGACAGAAACATACAAATGACTGTTACTACATTCTAGTACTTGGGTTTGAGCAATGCATTCTCAGCTGTTTGTCATATTATACTTTATAGCTTACATAAACATTACACATATTCTTATCTATGCATCAAGTATGACATTAAAGATATAATTTAGATTAAAAGTTTAAAAATTGGTTTCCATGGGAAGTTCATATTCTGCAGCTTTCAGAACTTAAGCTTCATCTTGTGTGAATTAAATTATTTTAAGAGCATTCACTCCCTCCCTGCCTTGGGTCACTTTGTACCTTTTTAGATGTTACGTGACACTGGTCAGTTCTTTCTTTCCTGGCTCCCGATGGGTCAGGAGGGAGGATGGTATTTCCCTTCTCTGCAATGGTTGGATGATGCCAGTATTTCCCAGAGGGAGTGCCCAAGGCTGCAATAGGCCATCTAAGAACATATTGAACGACAGTATGTTTCCTCCACATTCCAGCTGACAGGTGTGATGGAGCGGAGGCTTTCCTGAAAGATAGGGCAGGGGGAGGCTGTAGACTGGGGAGGCTGGCCTTGGAGAAGAAAGGCCGGGCAGGAGTCCAAGTCAGCACTGGTGTCTGGGAGGGATTCAAAGCTCTTCCCAAGCTGAAAACTTTGGGACTTTCCACCTTTGCAGTTCTGGTCAATGTTCCATTTCCCTGCAAGCAAGCGCAGTAAACCCTGACCATGGCCTTGGCTTAGAGGTTTGTCTTTAGGGGCAAAGATGAATGGGAGTAGAGGAAGGAAGGGCGGGTGCTGCTGGGCACCGTGGGGGTGGGGGAAGGGAAGTTCATGCTAAAAAGGAAAGGGAGGCAGCTCTCCGCCTGGAGGCCTCTGTGAAGAGTAGGAAAGCGAGGGGGACCCTGTGGTATGTGGGTGAAAGCATGGGTCCCCTCTCTATCACTTCCTAGCTGGGTAACTTGGGTAAGAGACTCAGTTTCCTCATTGTGAAATGGGCTAATAATAATAGTATCTTCCTTTGTCACAGGGTTTTGTGAGAATAAGGAGATATATTGGGGTGCCTGGGTGGCTCAGTCAGTTAAGCTTCCGACTTTGGCTCAGGTCTTGATCTTGCAGTCTGGTCTGGGGGTTTGTACCCTGCATCAGGCTCTGTGCTTACAGCTCAGAGCCTTGAGCCTACTTCAGATTCTGTGTCTCCCTCTCTCTCTCTGCTCCTGCCCCACTCGTGCTCTGTCTCTCTCCATCTCTCAAAAATGAATGAACATTAAAAAAAAAAGAATAAGGAGATATATCTTGTTCATTTGCTTGGCACATAGCAGCCACCAAATAAATGCAGACCTAATAAAAAGACCACCTAAAAAGAAATTTAACGAGAAACAAAGTTTTTGAGGCGGGGACTGGCAAGGCAGGGAATAGGGGCACAGGGAGAGCTGGCTGGAGCTGGAGGCAATCCCAGACGCTGGGGCCAGATCACACTCTCCCAGCACCCCCTGCCCAACCTGTCCCATAACAGTTCCTGTAAGGGAACACAAAGACCATCCAGGGACCATGGTGAGGCACTGATATTATTGTTAACTGGGTTTTTACAAGCTATGTGCTTTCCCTCCCATGACTGACAAGAACTCATGAGTTTCCTGTAAGACAAGATTGACTTGTTCACCCATATGACATTTAAACAATGTACACTTGGACCCAAATAGCACCAGTTGGGATGTTTGGTTTGGGCCTTAGGTCCTTCCTGCTTGGAAATTGGGGCCTTTGAGAAGCAACGTTTGTTCTTGCAGATCTTTAAGTTTTATAACCTCTATCACCTAGGCAGTTGGAATCCTAGAATCCCCATGACCAAATCATAGAAACTTTGGAGATCAGTGTGTGTCTGTGTGTGTGTGTGTGTGTGTTGGGTAAGAGGAAGGCAGAGAATACCAAAGCAAAACCAATGTGGGATGGAGAGACCAAAGTCTCACAACAGGACAGAGCATTTCTGAAGCCTGAAGTAGAAAGACACCTGGGAAAGCCCAGAAGCAGCGCCACTTGTCCCTATGTCCCGGGAAGAAGGAGGCCATCTGGTAGGCACCATGACTGCTAGCCTTCTCCCCTGTCAGGGGTGATCCAAGGATGAAACCAGATAAAGCCAGATGCTTAATTAACAATTGTTTATGTTTAGATCTCTCAGGGCAAATAACTGGTGTAATCTCTGTCTCTGGATTATAATTACTATAATCTAGAATAATTATTATATTAATTACATTTACTGTATAAGACCTAGAAGTCATTGTCTGGCACTTAGAGCGTCAGTATTCCAGACCGAAGTCTACCACTAACATACAAAGTGATCAAGTAGACAATCCCATGGATTGTCCTCTCTTGTTCTGCTCCCATACTCTTGGGTTACAAAGTGCTCTGTGCTCAACTGCCCTTATTTCCAGGAAATAATAACAATGAAGATAGCACATATTATGAGTGTATTAGGTACCATGTCACTCCTTATTTGCACTTCTCATTTAGTCTTCAAAACAACGCCATAAAATAGATACGGGTATCACCTTCACTTTATAGACAAACACTGAAACCCACTCAGAGAGGTTAAAAGACTTGTCCAAGGACTCGGAGCTCTAGGTGGTAGGGCCAGAAATCAACTCCCTAGTTGGTGACTCCAGAATCCATGTGCTTCAACTGTTGGCTGCAGTGTTGTGGAAAGAAACAGGCTCTGAGTCACAGCTCTGCCACCAAAGGAAGGAATGGCCAGGGAGCCAAGGAGTGGATGGTTCCATCTTGTGAAATGGTGACCTGAGGCAGTGGGGGCAGGAGTGAGCCACGTGCTCGAGTCAGCAGTGATTGGCGGGGGTTGACTGGAGCACTGGCAATGCCAGCAACACAGAAGGGCACAGAAGACTCTGTGTCATGAACTTCAAATGAACTGGGATTGTGGAAGGAATGGGGAGAAACCATCCCCCGCTGGAGAGAGCTACCATGTCCTCAGGGGAGGAGTCAGAGGTTCGAGTCAGAGGTCAAGCTATAGTAGTTCCCTGGGGCTGACCCAACAAAGTACCACAGCATGGGCAGCTTAGCCAACTAAAATTTATTGTCTCAGTTTTGGAGGTCAGAAGTTGAAAATCAAGGTGTCAACAAGGTTGCTTCTTTCTGAGGGCTGTGAGGGAAGCGTCTGTTCTCTCTTCTTCTTGGCTTGCAGAAGGCCATGTTTCATGTTCACAATGGTGCTTTCTGTATGCGTGTCTGTCTCCAAATTTCCTCTTTTGATAAGGACACCAGTCATATTGGATTAGAGGCCCATTTGACCCATAATTACCCCAGTCTAACTTTACTAACTCTGTATGGATTCTATCTCCAAATGAGGTCGCATTCTCAGGTTCTGGGGGTTAGGACTCCAACATATGAATTTTGAGGGGATGCAATCCAACCCATAACAAGAGTAAAGAGAACAGTCAACAAAGAGACCAAGAGACAGTGGGCCTTTACTAGACCATGAGTTCCCATGGATACAGGGAGGTGTTTAGAAAAGCTGAGGGGTCAGACAGACGTATGATTAGGAAGTATACAGAGCCCTTTGAGATAAAGGCTTGGACTTCTGGCAATGACTGGGGTGACCCAGGAAGTTGATGTGTTGGGCTTACCCTAATGGTCTCTTGGGGAAGGTGGTAACCAGTTCCAACTAGCCTAGGACCACCAGACAGCCACCCCTTCTTCCACTCTCCGTAATTCAGTGCCAAGTGGGGAGGGAAAGCCTCCTTAGCAGCTTGCTCTCTCAAGAATCATTAAGGTGAGTGGGTTTCCTCCTCATGGAAACAAAAGAACAGGAATTCTCCCCCAAGGCCATCAAAGCAGAATCAGCATCACTGGGCACCACTGACCATTCTGTGCAGGGTAAGGGCAGGGTGTATGTAAGTTCTGGAACCTTTGTGACTTCCCTCAATGAACCAGAATTATTACCCATGTTTCTCTTACAATCAGGAAAACAAAAATCTTAAGAATGTAGAATGTCATCATGGAAGTTTTGAAGCATCCTGACTTAGTGGGTGTTGGGGAAACAGGAACCCCTGAGGCTGCAGAGGGAGTAGGAACCTACAAAAGAAGCACTTGCAGAGAAGACTGGGCTAGAAGGAAGGAGCGATGCTTGGGGTCAGGTTTCTGGGGCAGCTCCCAGATGGGGGAGACCCTGATTGCCTTGAACACAAGGGCTGACGGATGGCCCTGGACCCCAGGGCTGTTGACCCCATACAGACTGAATCTACTCAGCTGTCCTCATCTACCTCCCCACCAAATCCCGACCTCTCCCTGCTTCGTCACTTGAGACTGTCCGGTGTGAGAGAATGCGTGTGTCCAGTCAGCACCCCCACTTACATACTAATCACCCCAAGACACATGTTCACCACTTCCTCTGTCATACTCAAGAATGTGTCAATTCAAAGGAAACAGTTACACAAGAAGTGGGGGGAGCAGTCTAGAGAGGAGGAAAATCTCATGCAAGGAAGATGCATTTGAAATTGAGAACAGAGTCTGAGAACTCCATGAGTTGCAGACAAATCCCTGCAACGGTCAGGTGGGGTAGCAATTCCCAGGGTGGAGAAAGGGGCCATGTGGGCCTCAAGCTCCCTCTCATCTCTCTGTCAGCTTCCCCAACCAGGGCTAGTGCTCTAGGTTCACCATGACTGTGCAAGTTCTTATCCCAGCCTGCCTTCTCTGAACCCAGCACTCTAAACCCACCTCTTCTGGTTCCTCTATCCGCACCTCCACCCTCAGACTGTGCTCAGTCAGAGGCAGTTTTAGGCCTTGAGTCACACTAGGAGGATCTGTCTGTCTAGGTCTCTCTCTGAGATGCCTCCCAGAGGTCCTTGCATTCTTGCCTGGGGTGTGGCCTTCAACCCCTCAGAACAGAGTTCTCAGTAATGTTCCTAGGTCCTCCTTTCCCATGGCTGAGCCACTGGAGCTCATTCCCCAGCTGGAGGCTCAGATCCATTATCAGCCCTAGGACTAGAGCTGATATAAGACAGGAGGGATTCACAGGGTCACAGCTGTTCCTTAACCCTCCTTGAGACTCTGTTCTCACCCCTGGGTCTAGCCTTGTTTTTGAGAGCAAGGGCCCACTTATGCCTGGTAGCTGAATTCCCACATACCTCTCCATGCCAGAGTCCCTTTCCTAAAAAGCTCTAGATGATTCTCAACTTTATAAAGAATAGCTACAAAAACCTACCATTGACATAATACTTAATGACGAGAAACTTGAAGTTTCTCAGGTACAAGGCAAGAATGTCTCTGCTCACTACCCCTTTTCAAGATTGTACTGGAAGTTCTAGGTAATGCAATAAGACAAGAAAAGGAAATAAATGGTATACAGATTGGGAGGGGAGAAATAAAACTGTTTTGTTTGCAGATGGCATGATCATCTATGTAGAAAATCTGAAAGAATTTTTTTAATCTCCTGGAAATAAGTGATTAAACAGGTTTCAGGATACAAGGTTAATATATAAAAGTCAATCATTTTCCTATGACCAGCAATGAACTAGTAGAATTTAAAATAAAAAACATAGTACCATTTACATTAGAACCTATAAAAATGAATATTTAGGTGTAAATCTAACAAAATATATATAGAATCTGTATGAGGAAAACTACAAACTTCTGATGAACAAAATCAAATAATAACTAAACAAATGGAGAGAGATATTCTATGTTCATGGATAGGAAGACTCAATATTGTCACTATATCAATTCTTTTCAATTGATCTATGAATTCAATTCAATATCAATCAAAATCTCAGGATGTTATTTTGTAGATATCAATAAGCTGATTTTAAAGTTTATATGGAGAAACAAAAACCCCAGAATAGCCAACACAATATTGAAGAACGAGTTAAGGTACTGACAGTAGCTGATTTCAAGACTTCTTGAAAGCTACAGAAATCAGGATAGTGTGGTATCAATGGAAAAATATTCAAATAGATTGATGGAATAGAATAGAGAGCCCAGAAAAAACCCACATAAATATAGTCAACAGATATTTGACAAGGAACAAAGGCAATACAACGAAGCAAAGACAGTCTTTTCAACCAGTAGTGCTGGAACGGCTGGACATTTACATTCTAGGAGGACGAGGAGGAGGGGGAGGAGGAGGAGAAGAAGAAGAATCATCTAGACACAGACCTTACACTTACACTCTTCACAAACATTAAGTCAAAATAGATTATAGACCTAGATGTTAAAAGCAAAACTAAGAAAGTCCTGTAAGTTAACATAGGAGAAAATCTAGATGACCTTGGGTTTGGTGATGACTTTTTAGGTACACCAAAGGCACGATCCATGAAAGAAATAATTGAAAGCTGGACTTCATTCAAATTAAAAACTTCTGCTCTGCAAAACACAGTGTCAAGAGAACGAGAAGACAAGCCACAGACTGGGAGAAAGTACTTACAAAAGACACCTCTGGTAAAGGACTGTTCTCCAAAATATTTAAAGAATTCTTAAAACTCAACCGTAAGCAAGTGAACAATCTGATTTTAAAAATGGGTCAAAGTCCTTAACAGACTTCACCAAAGATATACAAATGGCAAGGAAGCATATTAAAAATGGCCTGCATCATATAGCATCAGGGAAACACAAATTAAAACAACAATGAGGTATTACCACGCACCTATTAGAATGACCCTAATCCAGACCACTGGTAACACCAAATGCTGGTGAGGTTGTGCAGCAACAGGAATGCTCATTCATTGTTGGTGGGAACGCAGAATGGTGCAGCCGCTCACCAAGCAGTCTGAGGGTTTCTTCTAAAGGAGTAAAAAAAAAAAAAGTATGCTCATACAGAAACCTGCAAACAGTTGTTTGTGGCAGCTTTATTCATAAATGCCCAAACTCGGGAGCAACCAAGATGTCCTTCAGTAGTGGATAAATAAACTGTGGTAATCCAGACAAATGGAATATCATTCAGTTCTAGAAAGAAATGCCCTATCAAGGCATGAAAAGACATGGGAAAACTTAAACTAAGTGAGCCAAGCCCATTTGGAAAGTTTACATACTGTATGACTCCAGCTATGGGACATTCTGGCAAAATTAAAAGGAGACAAGGGGTATAAAAACTTCTCCAAAAAAAAAAAAAAAAAGAAAGAAAGACCAAACTATGGAGACAGTAAAAAGGTCAGTGGCTGCAAGGGGTTGGGAGAGGGATGATATATGGAGCACAGAGGATTTTTAGGGCAGGGAGACTATTCTCTACGATACAGTAATAGCAGATGCATATCATTATACATTTATTCAAACCCGTAGGATATAAAACACCAAGGGTGAACCCCAATGTAAACTGTGGACTCTGGGTGATAATGATGTGTCACTGTAAGTTCGTTCCTCAGTTGTAACAAGCGTATCACTCTGGTGGAAGATGTTGATAGTGGGGAGAGGAGGTGGGAGTGGGGTATGGGGGTAATGGTAAATCTCTGTATTTTCCCAATCTTCATGCGAACCTGAGATTGCTCTAAAAAAAAAATCTTAAAAAAAATTTTTTTAAGCTCAAGATGGAGGCCTGCCTTGTCCTGCCCCTCCCCAACTGGCCCCCATAATCCTGCTGCTTCTAGGCCCCAGCCCAGAGGCATGGGTCCCATCCCCCTTGTTGACTCCCTTGTTGTCCCTCAGAACAAACCTGCTTTCCCTGTCACTGTAATCAGCCTGAGGTGGGGACACCCCTCTTCTTGGGCAGCTATTACTGCCTGGCACCGGTAATTGCCTGAAATCTCTTAGCTTTGCACACTTCTATCCGGAAAAACAGACCCATCGTTCAGAAGGGAGCATGGCTTATCAGGCAGGGATTTTCCTGCAACTCCGCACTCGAGGGCGGTTGTTTTATCTGTCTCTGCACAGATGAAATGCTGACGGGCCCTTATCTTCCTCATGACTTCAAACCACACGGTTCAGTTCCTGGTATCTCCTTTACCACCTTGCCCACCCTTGAAAAACAGCAGGTGGTTTCAGGGCAGAGATTTGGGTTTCATCTCCAGTTCCCGATCTTGGGCTCAGAATGCCCTGCTGGTGAGGAAATGTACGTTGGGTGCTTTTCTGGCCTTGGAAGAGTGGTGCAGGGCAAAGCCACCGAGATTGTCCATTGAGGGGCATGGGCAGGGAGGAGGTAAATTCTCCAGCTACAGGATGTCAGACCAGCTTCTCCTGCCAGGAAAGCCAATTCCTTCCACAAGTCCTGAAAGACCATCTTCCATGTGTAGGGCTCAGCACTGGCCAATAGCAACTGCCCTCCGAGGCTGCGTCTCTCCTAGACTTGCTGCCCTCCTTCCATCCACCTGGCTGATAGCCACCCCTCCCAGAAATGTGGGGCTACCATCACCAGACACTGTAGTTCTATCCTTTAAATATGCCACAAATCTACTCACTCTTCTGTCTTCATTGTCACCATCAAAGTCCCAACCAGCATCATTTTCCTCCTGGCGATCGCCTGCTCAGTGATGTCCCCAACCCCAGTTTATTCTCAGCATGGCAACCTGAGCCACCTGCTTAAAAATCAAATCTGATCATATTAATCTCTGCCTGAAATTCACATAGCTTCTCAGTGCCTATAAGATAAAGCTCCAAATTCCTAGTGTGGTTCCAAAGTCCCTCAGAACCTGAGCTGCCACCATATCTCCATCTCCTGACTCCCCATTCTTCCCCTCTCCCTCTCTGGGCTCCACTCCCTGCTCTTCCCAATTCCTCAAATGTCTCTTCTCAGAGACTCTTATCCAACACTTTCCCCCACTCGCCAAACAACTCCTGCCCACCCTCAGTTTAAATGAAACCTCCTTCAGGGTGCCTTCCCTAAATCTCCAGACAGCCCTGCTATCTGCTTCTCATAGCAGCTATGCTTTTTGTTTTTCAAATCTTTGAAATGTTCATCATCCTTTTGCTCATTATCTCTGTCTTTAACAAAACTTTGGGCTTCACAAAGGCAGGATCATGGCTGTTTATTCGGTGTTCTGTTCTCAGTGTCCTGCACAGTGCCCAAAAAGTTGTAGGAGTTTAATATATTATTCAGTTAGGGTTGTATTAGTTTGCAATGGCTTAATTTTTTTGTTTTCATAATAAATCAGAATATATATATATATATATATATTTTTTTTTTTTCAGAATGTATACAGAATGAATCTGGATACCAGTGTTGGTCCAGTACCTTGGTAATGTCAGGGCCAGTGTGTGAATGGTTCTCTTGGCTTTTCCCTCTTTCCTGTTGCTCTACAGTTGGAAGATAGCTACGCTCCAGGCTTCAAGTCCAAGTTCAATGATGGAAGGAGGGGGAAGAAGAGAAAGGCAAAAGATCATCTCCTTGTAAATTGATCTTTTTATTTGTAAAGAGGAGCTCTCCTCCACAGACCATCCTTTTTGTTTTGGGTCAAAACAGGGCAAATACTCATCCTTAAGCTAATCACTTCCCAAATAGAAGGAGACTTCCAGAACTGCTTTATGAAATCATTTTTCTTCTTCATTATTTTATTTTTAAAATGAAGGTTCTTCTTAAGGGTTGCAGTAAAGAACCACCTTCCTTGAGCACAAGAGATCCTCTTAGAGACCTAAAAAAATAATGGTTCTGTTAGAAGAGAAGAAATAGGGTGAAAACAATATAGATATTATCTATTGTGTTTAGCAACTTAAAGCAATGAACATAGTCTCAAAGTTTCTATGAGTCAGAAATTTGAGAGCAACTTAGTTGTGTGGTTCTGGCTCAGGATCTCTTAAGCAGTTGGCTGGGGCTACACTCATCTGAAGGCTGGACTGGGGCTATAGGATCCACTTGGAAGTTGGTTCATATGTTTGCTGGCACGACTTCAGCTCTTTGTCATGTGGGCTTCTCCATAGGGCTGTTCATAACATGGCAGCTGGCTTCTCCAAAGTGATCTATCAAGGTGGGGGTTGGAGGTGTATAAGGAGAGAGATGGAGAGAGAGTGAGAGAGAACGAGTGAGCCAAGATGGAAACCGCAGTGTCTATTATATAAGAAATGACACACCATTTCCTGCTCTCTTCCATCAGTCAGACAGACCAGCCTTGCTGCAGCGTGGGATGGGACTACGTGAATATAATATTCAGGAGATGGGCATCATTGGGGTGATCATGAAAGCAGCTAAGGCAAACCTGTAGACAATACAACAGACCTTGGTTGCCACAGTGTGTGTTTGTTGAGTAGAACTGCACTGAAAGGAAGGAAATGAATTGGAATGAAGCGTTCCTGTTTTCGAGGGGAAGAGAAGGAACAAATTGAAAAAGCTTAGGCTCATTTCATGTCTGCTATATGCTAGCCATGCTATATAGGTAATTTCACTGACTTTTCCCAACAGTGCTATAGCAAATAGGTGGTGATGTCGCCATTGTCCAGATGAGAGCATGAGGGGGGTCAAACCTCAGCATGCCTTCTCTACAGCTGACACTCAAAAGCCAACCTAACCCACAGCTGGCTATCTACCTGTGATATTTGGATTAACTGAGTCTGTTTGATTCTCTTTCATGACCTTGAACAAAAGAAGCATAGTGAGAGAGTGAGGATCTGGTTGTGAGGCAGAAGCTGAAAACCACTCCACGGTGGACACTGATACACCACTGAGATGCCCTGTCAATTGACTCATACCCCAGGGGCTGGGGATGCTGTTGGCTCAACTGGCAGCCCCTTTAGGGACATTTCAGCAAAAGCTATGATACTGGAGGTATCCATGGTGGGGAAAGGTGCATGTGGCAAGCCCCAATGAGAATATCATAATGGCAACCCCTGGAGTCCTGGGCAAGGCTATGCCATCTACAGTGAAGAATTGTATGTTTTTTGAAAAATAATCTTTTGCACACTGTGGGGCCCTAGCAGAGACATTGCTTGATTATGGGACACCCCATGGCCATGTGGCCACAACTGGCCTTCACGAATTGGGTTCTGTCAAACACACCAAGTCACACCTGCACACCTGGGGCAGGCCCAGGGCATTGTATCATCAGATGGAAGCAGTCCATCTGGGATCAAGCATGAACAGGACTGGGAGGCATAAAATAAGCAAGCTGCATGAACAGGTTGTCTGTCAGCACCAATGCTCCTCTCTTAGCTCATGCTAAGCCTGCATAGGGTGGGAAGGTCCCTGTTGGACAAGCCAACGGAGGAAGAAAACACTAAGCTTGATTCATATATAGGTCAGAGGATATGTGGGTGCCAGCAGAAAGGAAATTGTGGCTGTACTGCAGCCCCACATAGGAATGGTCTTGGAAACAGTGGCAAGGAAAAATCCTCCAGTGGGCAGAGTTTTGGGCAAAGGATTTGACCACTTCCTTTGCAAGAAAAGTAGAATAAATATAGACTTACGGGCGAGGCTATGATTAGATCAAGAATCACAGCTCAGCTGCTGCTGCCAGCCCCTGCTTCTTCTCCTTCCTTCTTACAGGTTTTGATCCCAAGAGCACATCTTGTTTTTAAAGTTTTTACTTACTTGTTTTTGAGAGAGAGAGGGTGGAAGAGAGAGAGAGCGGAAGTAGGGTAGGGGCAGAGAGAGAGGGGACAGAGGATCTGAAGTGGGCTTTGCACAGACAGCAGAGAGTCAGAGAGCCTGATGTGGGGCTTGAACTCATGAACCTCGAGATCATGACCTGAGTGGAAGGCAGACGCTTAACCGAATGAGCCACCCAGGCACCCCACCAAGGGCACATCTTAATAAACACCCTGCAAAACACCAAACTCTGTCTGAGAATCTGGCTGTCGAGGAGCCCAAACTGTGACATAAACAGCGAGGCAGCAGAGACTCTGAGATGGAAGAGGCTGTGGGACACCATGAATAATAGTTCAGGGAATCAGGTGGGAGGTGCTCATGGGCACTGACAGGAGGAATAGGGACAGAGATAAGGAAGGAGTGGTCACCGTGGTGGTAGGTGCTGCTGCTGAGTGGCTGGCAGTGAAACCAGAGTCTGCTCAGACTTTCAACCACCTGCAGCTCCCCTGTTGCCTCCCCAGTTCGGTAACGCTTGGCTCTGTGGGTTCCCAAGAACACCCATCATTGCCCCCGAAGTGTCTGTACTTACTTATTCCTAATAAAAGAATTTGTGCTGGATACGTAGTGTGGTGGGTTAAATGGTGGCCCCCCAAAAGATATGTTTACATCCTAACTCCCAAAACATGTGAATGCGACCTTATTTGGAAAAAGAGTTTTTGCAGATGTAATTAAGGATTTTGAGATGAGATCACCCTGGATTATCCAAGTGGGCCCTGAATCTAATGACAAATGTTTTTATTTCTTTTAATTAAAAAAATTTTAACCTTGTTTCTTTATTTTGAGAGAGAGAGAAGGCATGAGTGGAGGAGGGGCAGAGAGAGAGGAGAGAGCGAGAATCCCAAGCAGGCTCTGCACCACCAGTGTGGAGCCCCATGCAGGGCTCAAACTCATGAACCATAAGATCATGACCTGAGCTGAAGTCGGATGCTTAACCTACTGAGCCACCCAGGTGCCCCAGGACTATTCTTTATTCTGAAGTTATATACTTCACTGAAAACAGCAACATTCTTTCTCTGGTGAGACCAACAGTGGTAGATGGAGTGGTGACTGCTTTTGACTTTTCATCCCATAGTTCCTTGTATTTACCAAACATTCCAGGAAGGGAACTAGAAGAAGAAATACCAACCCTGATTTAAGAACCAGTAATTGATAGCAAGTTAAGTGAGCAACCTTGACCCAGGAGGGAACTGACTGGCCTGTAGTTGCTTTTGAAAATGTTCTTACCTAGCACCACCTCTCCACACAGATGTTGACACCCCCCCACTGGTCATTGTAATAATTTGGAGAAATGTGGGGTGGGGAATGTCACTGGTGGGCAACGTTCTAAATCTGAGATCTCCAAGGTAGAGCCCAATGTAGGGCAGATGTCAACATGTTATTCCCAGGATCCACGTCTCATACATTTCTATGAGGGTTAATGATGGGAAAAGATATCTGGGTGGGGAATTAAGGACAGAGGAATGAAATGAGTTTGAAGTGGATTGGGGAGAGAGAGTTTGTTTCGCATCTGCTTTGGAGGCATGGAAACCTGCAACCATGGTCTGTGCCTCCATGACACCAGCCACAAGGCTTCCAAGGTGGGAAAGACCAATTTGCAACCCAGTGATCTATCCTTGGGGGAAAGTGGGCCTGGAGAAATGATGTCCCTGGGATGGACACGGGCCGGCAGTAGTGCCCCCATGGCCCCCTTTGCACAAGGCTGTGTTGGGGGCAGAACTACTGGAGGTCTCAGGGCAGAGGGGTTGCATCTGAGCCCCAGGCAGGAAACGCTGAAATGCTGGGGCAGGTTTCAGGTATCGATCAGAGGGAGCAATCTGTGATAGGAAAGGAAGGAAAACATCAAAGAGTTAAGCAGATAAACTCAAGATTTTAATTTAAGTAGGTTAAGTGTAGTAGTTTCAGTCATGCCTGGCTCTTCAGACAGATCTCATTTGGAGAAAAAAGACACGGCGAGGCCAGAAAACAAGGCAATAATTGAGGATTGGCTTACATTCTCCTACCTTTGGGAGTGAGGGGCCCTGGAACAGAGCTCCAGCCTGGCCAGGTAGAATCAACGAACTTACTCAGGGCCACCCTGCACATGCTCCACTCTGGCTGCCCTGGGGTAAATGCGTTTTAGGGAGAAAAGTCAAATACAGATGACAGAGACCGTTGTCAAGGTGAGGCAATATGTGGCATCAGCCTTTGCTCCTCTAGCTTTCATGTGCCCACGCATCCCCCGAGGATCTCGTTAGAATGTGGATTCTGGTTCCCTGGGTCTGCAGTGGGGCCTGAGATCCTGCTTTTCTGACCAGATGCCAGGTGGTGCTGCTGGGGGTTGTCCAGGAACCACACTTTGAGCAGAAAAGGCCTGGTTGACATCACCCTAGGAGAAGACCTGGGAGGGTTTGTGGAACAAACAAAGACGTCACAAAGGGGAAAGAATATATAGTATGTAAAGGGAGTGCAGTGAGGCCCTGTCAGCTGCAAGCAACCAAAAAAAAAAAAAAAAAAAAAAAAAAAAACAAAAACCACTGAAAGTAGCTAAGCTTAAGATAAAGAGCCTGGGGGTTGGGCAGCACCCTGTGAATCTCAACAGGTCTCAGGGCCTCAACCTCATCATGAACTCATGTGCTTCCCCTCCTCCTGCTCTAACGGCTCAGAATGTGGGTGATGGTGGCTAGGGTGGCCCCAGATGTCACTAGCAGAGGCCTGGGGGCATGTCCAGATGCAAGAATGATATTTTTCCTCACAAGGAAAGGTTTACCCACATGCCTCATTGGGCAGACTGACCACATACGCCCCTTTCTAAGCCAATCGCTGACAAGAGGAGAATCATCATGAGTAGTTTAAACCAATCAAGTTCTGCCTTCTTGGAACTGGGAACAGGAATGTATCTTATATCCAAGATCTGGTTGATCCACAGTCTTGGTTCTTGGGGATTTATGGCTATTGTTTGTTGTTTCTGTTTGCTGTCTCCCATGGTGGCTTGTTTTCCTTGTGAATTAGGTGATAATTAGTTATGGGCTTGTGTATCGAAGGATATGTAGAAAATCAACATGATTTGGCCAAAGACAATGGTGTTTTCTACAAACATCTAACTAGAGCTTGGGGCCCGAGACACACTTGGGGTTGAGCTGATTCGTTGTGCCTCCTGATGACTGGTCATGTTGGTGTTTATAATAAGTCACGTGGTTCCATGTCTGCTCTGTCACATGTGCTCCTTCTACCAGATGGCTTCCCAAGGGAAATCATAGAAGGCAGGAACCTAGGATAAGCAGAGAAAGGTGTTCTTTCTCCTAACATCTTGTGCTGGGGCTCAAGACAATATAGGCATCCTGCCTTTGCCACAATTCCAAGATCGAGTCCGCACAGAACAGGCCAGCATCATCAAAAATGGCCATTCTCAGCCCGAGGAGCTCTCATTGATGGTGTCTTTCCTTGGGCTTGTGACCGTATTTCCAGGGTCTCTGCACCCACCACAAGCCTTCTGTTCCTTCTCTTACCCCAGACCTTGGGCCCTAACCCAAACCCTCCACTGCCTTCTTCCTGCTATGCCCAGGGACCCTCCAGATTCCTGAACCTTAGTTATGCTGAGCAAGTTTCTGGTAGGAGGGTAAAGGCCTCACCTTTCGTGAACAAAAAGGAGCCTGTGGATCTCTCCAGAGGTCAGGGCTGAAACAGATTTGGGCTTCACAGCATGTGTGCGAATGAAACTCTCTAGGGGAAACACAGCTTGAGATGAGCCAAGGGTACAGATGGGCCTTGGAAACACCATCGCTTAAGGGATGGGCAGAGAAAAAGGAAGTGATAAAGGAGAAATAGAAGAACACAGAGAAGTGTCGTGTCCTGGAGGCACAAACATGTGTCGAGCATAGAACGTTCAATAGCATCGAGCTCTGCTTCCACAGAGCTGGAAGGTGACTCCAGATCTGGCCATATGGAGGTCCTTATTGGCCTTGTCAAAAGGAAGGTTTAGAGAGCAGATTTCTCTGGGCTAAGGGATAAGTGGGAGGTAAGAAGTGGTGACAGTGAGTGTAGACAAGGCTCTTTATAAATGGTATCTCCTCTGCCCAAGGAGATGTACCCTGATCGTCCCATTTAATAACGCAATCTGCCCTCTGCTCGCCCGACCAATTCCTTGTCCAGATCTACTTCTTTCTTCCATAGCACTCACCTCCTTCCAAAATACTATATGCATTCTATCCTTTGTTAATTTATTATGTTCCTTGTTGAGTGTGTATCTCCCTTGCAAGACTGTAAGAGTCCTAAAAACAGAGACCCTTGTCTGTTTTATTCACCGATAAATCCTAAGTGCCTAGAACAAAGAGTTGGCACCCAGGACACGTTCAAAAATATTGGTTGAATGAAAGAATGAATGAATATAAAGATGGGATTGAGAAGAAAGCCCAGGCAAAGGAGGGTTTTGTGTTTAAAGATGGCAGCAGCCAGATTGTGTGTATGGCTTGGGCAAACTCTCAAGTTTGAAAACAAAGGAGAGAGTAATGGGAATTAATGTCTCAAGGTCTTGGAAATGATGAATTTCAGAGAACACTTGGAGAGAATGATCTGGTTTGGGGAAATTGTGATGCTGGGAGGGTAGGTTCATTGAGTGTCCTAAGCAAATCTGCCAGCCTGAGTTCATGTCAGCTGGAAATCCCAGCGCCGATGGTCTTTTTGAACAAAGGAGTGACAGATCACTGTGGTGACAGCTCAGGGTCTCTGTGTTGCACGGCTCAGGAGACATCACTCACAACCCCGTAGAGCACAACGTGAATGGTGTCCTTGGAAGTCGTGCAACATGGCAGCCCCGTGAGAAAAGGTTGGCACTGAGAGGGGTGCAAGGCAGGACTGTCTGATGGGAAGCTCTTAGAGACACAATAAGGCCTGACGAGGGAGTGGCACAGGGGATGGGTCAAGAGTCACAGAGGCTGAGTTTCTGCCAGAGCAGAATTCACACAAATCCAGATCTAATAGCAGGTTGGAAGGTAAGAGGGTGAGAAGTACTGAACGTAGGTTGTTTATGGAAAGACCTCGGGGATGGGACGGCTGTGCTGGGCAGATAATGACCTGAGGTTTTGGTAGTTGCAGTTACTCAAGAAAGAAGGAAGTCCACTTAGATATCTTCAATTTTTAAAGTGTGATTATAGATAAATTACCAGAGAAGACCCCTAAAGGGAATTCAGTACTTTGTCCCAAAAAGGGGGCTATTGGAAGAGTCAGTGACGTTTGAGATTGGCCACCTGTGTCCTACCGAGATCATCTTTGGGGGGCTATCGGAAGAGTCAGTGACGTTTGAGATTGAGGTAGGGAGGCCACCTGTGTCCTACCGAGATCATCTTTGGTGCCACGGGCTCCAATTGCATCCTGTCCACTCCATTCAATCCAACCGTGTTTCATTCCATTCAACAGACATCAGTTGAGCATCTACAACTTCCCAGCATCAGAAACAAGGAATAAATGGGAAGGTCCCTGATCCTGACTGGCTGTCAGGCTAAAAAGGGAGAGAGAAAAGCAACTACAACAGAATGTGGAAGATGTGACACTGAAGTTTCTGCAGGGGATTGAGGGAGGCCAGAAGCAGATGTTTGGGAGGGTTAAGGCTCTTTATCTCCCCAACTTTCCTATGGAGATGAGGCACAGATGAGCTTTCCTTGGTCATCTTTCTTCCCCAAGCCCCAGGAGCTGGGGTGTGCAGGGGCAGGAAAGGGTACAGGAAGCTCAGGAATTCACATTTGCTCCTAGGATCTCTTACTGCACTCAAAGTCATAGAGGTAGCATTGGACTCAACTCAACCACTAACTGGCTGTGACCTTGGGGTGTTCTCGCTAACTGTGAGCCTAGAAGCGAGGGTGTGGGTCTAGTTCTATGTGGAAGCCCTCTTGACTGCCTGGTGCCTTCCTTAGCTAGCCATGTCAATGAGTAGACCCCAGGGATGATGAGTTCTGTGCAAAAACCCTCACCTCCAAGAAGGTGGCCCAGATATCCCTTTTCCTCTGTCTGGCAAGAGTCTCTGTAAACTCCAAGATCCAGCTCTAGGAGGGCCTCCATTGTGGAGCCTTCTCTGACCTCCCAGGAGATGCTTCCACTGTGGTAGTGGTGGCGGGGAGGGGGAGTGGTCTCAGTGTGTAAGAGGGAGAGGTTTGCACATCACCCTCCCTAGATTGTGAATTCCACGTGGCCAGGCACTGGGGTTTACTCCTCTTCATGTGTTAGATAATGGCAGGTGCTCAATGCTTATTGAATGGATAAATAAATGATTGAACGTCAACATTTTATATCCCCCCTCACCACCCAGAGCCAACGTCACCCTCCCTTGCCACCCTAGGTAAAAGTCACCCTCTTTCCTCATACTGTCATCAAGGGCTCTGAATATCTACTACAGAACAGGAACCGGCAACCACTTTCTATAAAAGACCAGACGCTAAATATGGCTTTGCAGGCTACAGGTCTCTGTTTCAACAATCATGGTAAAACATAGAGCAGCCAGGGACAAAACATGAGTGAGGGAGCATGGCTGCGTCCCAGCAAAACTATTTATGGACCCTGAAATTTGAATTTCATGTAATTTCCATATGCCACAAAATATTATTTTCCTGTTGATTTTTTTCCAACCACTTAGAAAATGTGAAACCATTTTTAGCCCATGTGCTGAACAAAAACAGGCTGTAATCCAGATTTGGCCTGCAGGCCAGCGTGTGCCAACACCTACCATCGAACTTATTTAGATCTGCTTGCTCATAGGCTTATTTTGGTGTCTCCCATTATTCTCTGAAAAGAGTAAACTAAGTAAGAACACAGCCTTTGGAGATGGCTGGGCCTATATTCTAATTCTGATTCCAGACTCCTTCCCTTCCCTTCCTTCCTTTTCAGTCAGTCACGAGGGTGGCCTGATAATGGCAGGAAGATGCCAGAACTCCTACGAGGGGGGTACATCCCTTTCCTAGGGTTGCCAGAACATGCCAGAACAGGGCACTCAAAACAACAGAAATGCACTGCCTCACAGTTCTGGAGACTAGAAATCCAAGATCAAGGTGTCAGTGGGGCCATGCCCTCTCTGACCGCTCTAGGGGAGAATGCTTGCTTGTTCCTTCTAGCTTCTGGTGTCGGCCCACAATCCTTGGTGCTTCTTGGCTTATACAGGTACCACTCCCTGTGCGTCTACACGTCTTCTTCCCTCTGCACATGTCTCTGTATCCAAATTTCCTTTTTATAAGGACACCGGTCATATTGGATTAGGGTCCACCCTTGTGACCTCATTTCCACTTAGTTATCTCTGTAGAGCCTCTACTTCTAAGTAAAGTCAGGCTCTATAGTACGATAACGGGGGTTGGTTAGGACATCAACGTATCTTTTCCGCAGAAGGGGGCGCAATTTGGGTATCAGAGCAGGGCAGCAGCCCTGCAGGGAAGGGGGCTGCGTGCAGGTGGGCGAGCAACCGAGTAAACATAGTGAGGACAACAACAGTGTGGTTTCTCACAGCCAAGAGGCGAGGTGCAGGCTGGAATGGACTCTGTGTCGTTCCATTGGAAAGGAGTGTCGATGTGAACTTGGGATTTTCAAAAACTGATAGATCGACACATAAAGAGAGGTGTGAAAACAGGGTTCATGCGTGCATACATCCGTTCATCCACTTCCTGGCTCTGTCCACTGTGAGGGCCTGAGCAGCAGTGAGCCCTAACTACCATTCTCCACTAACTAAACACAACACAACACAACACAACACCAAAGAAAGAAACAACTAGAATTCCTTGGAGAAATGCCGGAGCCTAAGGCTGGGGCAGGAGAAGTCCAAGATAAGATGGGCGTATCTTACAGTGCCCGAACATCAGGAAGGCCTTGAGGACTAAGGGAGATATGTCCAAAGGCCACAGGAGCCACTTTGAAGGAGCTCCTACTGGCCAAACCTGGGCTGATCAAAACATCCAAACAAATAATCATAGTGATCAATGGTATCCATTTAATAAAGCAGGAAGCCATGGGTTTACATTGATTAAATAAGGGGCTAAAAACATGGGAAGAAAATAAAGTTCTTTCTTTAGTTAGTTAGTGCCAATGAACAAACGTAGAAGGAAGGATACACTCAAAAGGGGCAATCGTTATGATAGTTTGCAATTGAGTTAAGGAGCATCACTCCTTGCTAAATCAGCGGGTGGAAGGAGGGGGATGATGGGATTTCACACAGTCTCCAAAAACCTCTCCACAAAATACTCATTGGTTAATTCAAAAGGTCGGGGGAGCTTTGCGCAGTGGCAGTATCGTAGCCAATGAGGTTTATCCGAGGCGCGATTATTGCTAATTGAAAACAAAAGGTCGGGGAGTGGGGGGGTGGGGGCAGGAGGGACTAACTTGACAATGGAGAAGTTTGGGCAACATCATCTTCATCACGTGAGCAGAGTGAACCTCCCCAGCAACTGGACAGAGCAAACTTGAGAGCTGACAGGATGCCCTGAGAAGAATCCAGCATCGCTTCTCTGTGATCCTGACCAAAAATTGTAACCTGGGTTGAATCCTGAGGAAAACCCCAGACCAGCCTAAACAGGGAACGTTCTGCAAAATGCCTGGCCTGCAGACTTCACAGATGGCAGAGGGAAGAGAGGGGCAGCCATTCCAGGTTGAAGGAGCCTGTAGAGGCGTGACGTCTACACACGGAGACGTGTTGGATCCTGGGTTGGATCCTTTGTTATAAAAGGCGTGACTGAGACACTGAGGCTTGAATGGCGTCGTGACGTCATTCAAAGGGAGTATTGAGGTGTTTTGTGCCGCCCTTAACGCTTTCTGTATTTTGAAATTGCTTTGGAATTAAAGCAAAAAGAAAAAAATTGACCGTAGTAACTACAGTGTTACCATAGACGACCTATGTTCCCTTTGACACGTTACTTCACTTTTTATGTCTCAGTTTCTTCATCTGTAACATGAAAATAATAATGGCTACTTAAAGGATATTGTCAGGAATAGAAGAGATCGTGTGAGTGAAGCACGGGGTCCATTGTCTGGCCACCTCGGGAAAAGGCTCAGCCCAGGACCATTGCCAGTGTCGTGTTCTTGTCAGCATTGTCCCGAATTTCATAGACTCTAAGATGTCACCAATGGTAAGATGCGTTCTCATTTTATAAGCCACCGGGAAATTAACAACATGCCCAGTTAAGCCGACAAAGTGATTCTTCTCATGTACAGTGTTTAATATTTATTGGAAGAGCTGTTTAGTTTTTTTTGTTGTTGTTGCAGAATAATTAGCACACAGTGTTAATATTAGTTTTAGGCATACAGTGTAATGATTCGGCAATTCTAACTATTTCAACAGAAGTACCATACGATCAGCAATTCTGCTTCCGGATACGTTCTTTTTTTTTTTTTTAATGTTTTTATTTATTTTTCAGAGAGAGAGACAGACAGACAGAGCGCGAGGTGGGGAGGGGCAGAGAGAGAGGAAGACACAGAATCCGAAGCAGGCTCCAGGCTCTGAGCCGTCAGCGCAGAGCCCGACGCGGAGCTCGGACTCATGAACCGCGAGATCACGACCGGGGCCGAAGTTGGACGCTCAACTGACTGAGCCACCCAGGCGCCCCTACATCTGGGTACGTTCTTAAAAGAATCGAAAGCAGGGACTTGGGCAAATGTTGGTATACTCCTGTTCACAGCAGCTTTGCTCACGACAGCTGAACAGCCCAAATGGCCATCAACAGATGAATGGATAAACAAAATGGGGTTTCACCATACCGTGGAATATTATTCAGCCTTTAAAAGAAGGACGTGCAACAATCTGACTCATGCAACAATGTAAATGAACCATGAAGACATGAAGACAGGACAGTGAGTGAAATAGGCCAGTCACCACAGGACGCATATCGTAGGATTACACTTATACGAAGCGCCCAGAGATTCATAAAGATTCATATGATTCAGTTTCGTAAAGGCAAGGAGTAGAATGATGGTCGCCAGGGGCTAGGAGGAGGGAGAGTGGGGGAGTTACTGTTTCACGGGTACCGACTCCTGGTTTCTGAGATGACGAATGAGTTCCGGAGATGGACGGTGGTCAAAGGGAATTCACCCAATTCGCCCAACGGTGTGAAATGTACTGAACGGCCGCTGAACCGTGCACTTCAAAGTGGTCAACACGGCAGATTTGACGTTATGTATCTTTTACCACAGTTGTAAAAACAAACAGGCAGTCAGTTTACAGTGAGAGAAACCAGAGTAACAGTTACCTTTGAGGGGTTGTGATGGGGAAAGGGCACAGAGGGACCTCCTGGGGTCTCAGAACGTTCTATAGTTGATCTAGCGGTTATACGACTGTGTAGGTTTATAAATATGCATTGCGCTGGACACTTAGGACTGGTGCACTTCAGCATATGGAACTTGAAGATATTTCAAATGCACAAACAGTAGAGAATTTTTTTTTTTATTATATGAGCCGACCTTCCTAAGTCCCGGGCAGAGAGGAGCTAGGCAGTTGTCCAAGGCGGAAAGCAAGCTTCCCGGGAGCTAGGTGGGATCCGTGCATTACCTACCCCTCTCGTCAGAGCCATGCTGAGTGACCACACACCCCATCTCGCCTTGTGGGATCTCCCACAATCCTGCGTGTGGCCCGCATTTCTCTCCCCATCACCCAGCACGTGCCCCCGGCACAGAGGAAGGTCTTGGCGACTGTATGTGGAATAAACGAATGAATAACTCTGAGCACAGCAGGGTTGGGGCAAAGGCACAGTGAGCGAGGCACATCCCCGGACGCAAAATTTAAGGGGCACCCAAACACTCAGTAGCTAAGATAAATAACATTTTAGCGCGATGTTGTGAAAAACCCTCAACAAGGTGTCAAATTTTAGTTTATTTCCTTTAGTTTAGAGGCGCCCCTCAAGAACATCATCGAGCTTTTCTTGTTCTATTTCCTTATCTCGTTCTTGTTGCCTGGTTTTGTACCATTGGCAACTTTCTTTTAAAAGCTGCAGGCTGTTGGGGCGCCTGGGCGGCTCAGCCGGTTGAGCGTCCGACTTTGGCTCAGCTCACGATCCCGAGGGTTCGAGAGTGCGAGCCCCGCCTCGGGCTCTGGGCTGACAGCTTGGAGCCTGGAGCCTGTGTCTCCCTCTCCCTCTCTCTCTCTCTCTCTCTGCCCCTCCCGCACTTGTGCTCTCTCTCTCTCTCTCTCTCTTTCAAAAATAAATAAACATTAAAAAAAATTAAAAGGTGCAGCCTGTTAAATTCTGATGTCCTGTATTCAGGCCACCTCCCTGCTGCGTCCCGGTCACACACTCCCTCACCCTGATCGGCGCTTGTCACACAGGGAGCCCAGAGGCTGGGGGGCGCTTGGCCCACCGGAGGAAGGGGTTTGACCGGCTTGCTGTTAGGAGCTCGGCCGAGCTGGGACAGGGAACGCAGCGGCAGGTACCAGAGTAGCCAGTTACAGCCACCGGCCGCAGGGAAAGGGTAGAGCCTTAACCACTAATGGCTGGAAGAAGCCGGACGCGTTGCACCTGCAGACAGCGTCTTTTCCATTCCCCCCATAGGGTGGAATGGAGGGTGCGTGGATCCTCTCACCGTCGAGGAGGCCAGAACAAAAAAAAAGGCTCTGGCCATTTTCCCCGAGCCTGGGGTTGGGGGAGGGCGAGGGCTCAGAGTGGAAAGAATGGGGTGTTGAGTCAGAGCGGGGGGAGGGAAACATGTCTTCCGGGTGTGCCCCTTTGAAGAGGGCCTCTCCCAGAGGCCTCTGATGCAGATATGTGAAAGATCGCGGCCTGCCAGGCACCCTGAGTCCTTGACCGCAGCTGCCCCAGAGGCCCCCTCAGAGAAGACACAGTGTATACCCCGAGTCTGGTGTGCAATAGCGGCTTTCCCCACAGGCCTGCCAGGGAAGCCTTCCTAACTGCCCACGGCTCGTCGACCAGGAGCCCGGGTCCTCACCACGGGCGTCCTGCCCTCTCTCTCGGCCCCGCTCCCCCCGCTCTCTCTCTCTCAAATAAACAAACTAAAATCTCACACTTTGTTGCGGGTTTTTTGCCCCAGTTTTTCACAACGTCGCACAAAAATGTTATTCGTCGTAGCTACTGAGTGTTTGGGTGCTCCTTAAAATTTTGCGCCCGGGGACGTGCCTCGCTCACTGTGCCTTTGCCCCAACGCTGCTGTGCTCAGGGTTGTTCGTCCGTTTAGCCCACGTACTGTCGCCAAGACCCTCCTCTGTGCCCCGGGGGCACCTGCCGGGCGACGGGGAGAGAAATGCGGGCCACACATAGGATTGTAAGGGGTGGGGGGGGCGGGGAAAGACCACCCTGCGCACTGAGGACTGCGGGACAGGATGGGGAGGTGCGAAACAGGTCACCAGGGGAATCAAAACAATACGGGCTAACCCTCGGGGGTTGTCTGCAGCACCTCATTTGGTTATCTCCACAGCCCTTGAGTGTTTGTAGATGCTCACGGGGGGGAGTAACGGGGTTGCTGGGGGGGGCGGTCCCGAGACCCGGCAAGGTCACACGCCAGTAACTCGCATAAAGTTACACTCTGAGCAGGAGTACAGGTGGGAGCCGGCCCAGCTCCGTCTGGCTCTGGGCTGTCCCCTGCCCTGGTTATCGCAGCCACCGCCCCCCCGCCTCCCCCGGGGGGCGGCACGAAGCCACTGGTCGCTGAGCTGACCGAGGACGCGCGGGTGTGTCCAGGGGGGGGGCGCTGCTGGCACAGGGAACAGCATTGACAAAGTCAGCGAGGCCCAGAGGAAACAAAAAATCGGTATCTCGGTGTCCACAGTTCTAAGAAGCTGGGCAATGTTGTGAGGAGTCACTTGTGCAGACACAGGCCTGGCCGGTGTCGCTTCCTCTTTCTGCTTCTGTTTCCTAACGACGACGTCAGCATAAATAGGAAGCGTGACAGGCTCCCTGTCGCCTGGACACTCCAGCAGAAGGCTTTGCCGTCCCACCAAGAAGAGGTACGGGCTGGCTTTCAGGGGCGGGCTGGGGAGCGGTGGGGGAGGCCCAGGCTGTGGACGGAGAACGGGGAGAGGCGGGGGGTGTGGGGTGGGCGGGCGCGCTCGGGGACTCGGGGGGGGGGGGGGGGGGGGGGGGGGGTCAGGGCTTGGTCTCTTGGGAAGATTGGCCAGGCTCCTCGGGCAGCCGGGGGGTGAGCAGACAGCCAGCGGTGCCTGCTTCCTTGAGCGTTGTGCGAACAGGGCGAGGGCCTCCCGTTCGGGATCCAGCCGTCCTGGCAGGGAGGACTCCCGGGGAGGCGGCGGTCACACACCCACCTGCGTGGCGTCCCTCTTGGCTTTGCCGCTAAAGTGTCGCCGAGGTGTTAGTGGCAGTGAACCGGTTTCTGCCTCCTTGTCTCTGGAGCGGGAAGAACACATCAATAGTCCCTGGCATCCTGGTTTCATATATATTTTTTTAATGTTTATTTATTTTTGAGAGAGAGTGAGTGAGCAGGGGAGGGGCCGAGAGAGAGGGAGACCCAGAATCCGAAGCAGGCTCCAGGCTCCGGGCTGTCGGCCCAGAGCCCGACGCGGGGCTCGAACCCGCCAACCGCGAGATCGTGACCTGAGCCGAAGCCGGACGCTTAGCCAACGGAGCCACCCAGGCGCCCCTCTGCCGTCCTGGTTTAGAAAAGGAGAGCTGGAGAGTGAGGGCGTGTGTGCGTTTCCATGGGTGTCCGTGGGGATGCAGGGGTGCAGAGAGACTGGGAGGCGAGGGGGGAACCTGGAACTTTGTCATGCTCCGGCCCAGAGCTTGGCGTGGCTTTGGAAGCTCCCTTTGGAAGATGAGAAAGGGCTCGGTCTCTCTCGAAGAATGTGTTTTCCCCCCTCGAAGAATGTGGTTTTACTCTCAACACCCCACCCTGAGCCTCCGTTGCTCAGTTGGGTTCAGGCACAGGTGTGGGTGTTCCGCACCCAAGTCTGTGAGCTGGTGGGGGATGGGGGGGTTGCGTCTAAGGGGGTATCTACCTCAGGATGTGTGCAGGTGCGTGCACTTGCCCTGTGGATGGGAGCGCGAGGGCTTCCAAGGTCCCCACCGGGGTGGCAGCCTGTGCGGCCCCGCCAGACGGGTCCCGGCGACAAGTTGCAAATGTACAGTTTTGAGTCTTAGGGATCCTGCTGCAATTTTGTATCACCGGGTCCTGATTTTCTCTACCTCTCGCCTTTCGTGCTTCCTAATAGTTTTATAACGAGTGAAACCTTTCCCGTTAGCTCTCGGCCCCTCCTTTTTTTCATTTGCCAGTTTCACTCATGTCGTGTGATACGCACCAAATACTACAGAATAGTCCCTCACTTGTTTAATAAGCGTGTTTCATACTAAGCGAATACGTGGCTATCTGCTTTATCAGCCGTTAGAATGATCCGGAATTGTGTAGCGTAAGAGACAAAGCGCCAGCTATCCCTATCTCCCGGCCTCACATCCTACTCTATACCATATGTGTCCTTCCAAATCATTTTCTAAGTGTGATGCAAGTATATAGCTTTCCTTTGTACATAAACAGGAGTATAAGCAGACATATTGCTCAGGGCGCCCACGTGGCTCAGTCGGTGAAGCGTTCCACTTTGGCTCAGGTCGTGATCTCGCAGTCTGTGGGTTCGAGCGTCGGGCTCCGTGCTGACAGCTCGGAGCCTGGAGCCTGCTTCGGATTCTGGGTCTCCCTCTCTCTCTGCCCCTCCCCTCTCGTGCTCTGTCTCTCTCAAAAATAAACATTTAAAAATTAAATATATACATATACATATATATATACACATATTGTTCTATGACTTATATTTTCACCTAATATTACATTTGGGACATTCCACAATAACACATATCGATTTAAGTCATTTATTAGCCCTACAAAATAAGGCAGCATGTATTAGTAGGGGCCACACCACAAGTTACCCAATCCCATACTGATAGACATTTCGTTGTTTTTTGTTGGGGTTTTTCTTCCCCCCATTTTTTCCACACCCGTGGAGGTGGCCCAGATGCCTAGAAGAATTACTGAGCAGGAGATTGTGCATCCAAAAATGTAATAAATATTGTCAGATCATCCTCAAAGCAGCTGAATTAACATACACCCCCACAGGGGTGTATAAAAGGCTCATTTCTCTTTAGGAAAATGATCAGTCTTTAGACTGTATCCGGGGCGCCTGGGTGGCTCAGTCGGTTGAGCACCAACTTCAGCTCAGGTCATGAACTCACGGTTTGTGAGTTGGATCCCCGCATCGGGCTCTGTACTGATGGCTCAGAGCCTGGAGCCATGGTCATGGTCTGTCTCTCTCTGTCTCAAAAATAAATTTAAAAAAAAAAAACATTAAAAAAAATTTAGAAACTGTGTCCAATGGATGGAGGAAAATTATCTGATTCTTGCTTGGAGTTTTCCTTTCCCTGATTATGGGTGAAGTTACTCCTCTTCCATATGTTCATTGGCCACCTGGGGTCCTTTTATGATACATATAGGAATGTTTTGTCCATATCCCGGGTTTTTTGTCTTTTACATATTTACTGTAGGAGTAGCTCATTTATTAAGCACACTAACAATTTATTTGCATAACGTTTAAATTATGTTTCCAGATCATCACTTGTCCTTTTTCTTTACCATGTGGAAGATACTTTCATACAAAAGCATGTTAATTGCCTTCCAAGTTCAATTTGGGTTTGGTGTCTTGTTAACCCCTGAGGTTAAGGAAGTACCTGTAATGCTTTTTATCATTTTAGTTTTGACTTTTAGAACTTTAATCCACCCAGAATTTGGAGGGGTAGGCAATTTGTAAAGTAATTATCTAGCTTTAAAAAATTATCAGCTAATTGTCTCAACATCATAATTATGAGCATGTGGCCCATCCTTTCCTCTGTGATTAGAAATGCCGCGATTTCTTCCCAAATTCCTATTTGGTTGTTTTCCTTATTGTTTTCTAGTCCATCTGTCTGCGATCATACTCCTCGTCATTTTTCTGGCTAATAGAACCCGTCTCTCACGTTCGGCTTGTTATAATCTAGAGCTGGTTTGTCAAGCCTGTTAAAACCCCTTTTGGAGTTTTGACTGAGATTGCGTTGAATTTAGAGATTATTTGGGGGAGATGGCAGTAGTGGGTGGCCTTCCCCTGCTTGTGCCCTTGACGGGGACGACACGCACATTCTCCTTCGATGCTGACGTCACTACAGACTGGTAGTAGATGCCCAGAAACACCAGCGTTCCCTTCAACGCCTCATTTGTCGAGGTTCACCTGTCAGTGTGTTTAATTGGGAATGGCTTTTGTGTTACTGAATATTAAGAAGCCTCTGTCAAGATAAGCTGATCCTTCTTTCCCCCTTTAATCTGTTGGTCTGTTTCTTTTAATCATGAAGAGATTGCTTCATGGCTCTTTGTCTGTTTCTGGAATAATCCCCAGGTGGCCATGATACATTCTTCTTCTAGAAGTCTTTGTCAGATTGCCCTATGACATTCTTTTCGTCTGGAATGAATTTATGGTTTGCTTTGTTTGTTTGTTTGTTTTTTCATTTCCAGTTTTTATTCCTACCAGTAAATTTCTTCATGAGTTTGGGAATTTTGGTGTGCATGTTTGTTTCGAGTAAAAAGGTGTTTGGTTTTTCTCTTCTCTTTTTTCCCCTCTTCCTCCTTCTCCCTTCCCTCTCCCTGTCAGCCTTTTGCTCCTGTGCTTACCCCTCACTCTTAGTGGCTTTTAACCCTTACCTTTTTAACACATGTACATAATGTGTATTTTCCATCAACATTTGGGCGTAATTAACACACTTCTGTGCCTCCAAAACAAGACACGAACCCTAACAAGCTTTCAGTTCTCCTCCGCTTTCTGCCCCTCACCTCACAGCCAGCTCCCACCTTCCAACCATCTGCATTGTTATGACATAATTAACTCACTTTCACTTTATAAGTAACAATTCTTCTCTACTTAGTATAAGTCTTATTTGGTTTCTTTTCTCACCACTGATTCCCGTATTATATGCTATCTTCCTTGAACTCTTTTTTTTCCCCCTGAAATATATCCCAGAGCCAATTGTGTTTCTTAGAAAAGATCTGAAAATTTTCTTTGTCTTTACTCCATTTCCAAATGTTGCGTTTTTCTGTCCATGAGCATCAAAGGAAGCTTGACTTTTAACGATTCTAGGTTTAAACATATTTTCCCTCAGTGTTCTCAAGACATCGCTATCTACTTAGAGTTCAAGGTCACTTGTAAGAAAATCTGGCCAACCTGACCCTTGTTCCACTGAAAATAATGTTTGTTTCCTACTGGAACCTTTTGGGAGTATTCTTTTATTCTTGGATGACCGAGAATTTACCAGCACGTGACTGAGTATGGCACTGTTAAAAATTAAGTTTGTCCTTCCCTTTAGCGGACCGTTGTCTCCTTTAAGCCCTGTGAAGTTTTCTTCTATTTCCATTTGTATCTTTTTGGTCGTATGGAAAATCTTTAAACAACAGTGGCTTAACAATATGGAGGTTTATCTTTGTCCTCACATAAAAGATGTCCGGAGGCAGGCGCTCCCAGGCCAGTGTGGTTGCTCCAGAGTGACAAGAAGGACCCAGGCTTCCCTCTTTCTGTTGTGTATGGTTCCATCCTCAAGGTAACCTCACGGTCCAAAATGGCTTCTGGAGCTCCAGCCATCACTTCCAAGTTGTGGGCTGGAAGAAGGAAGAAATGGGCCCCTCCTCCCCTGGCCAACTCCCTTTAAGAAGCCTTTTTTTGGAAGGCACACCCGATGCTTCCGCTCACTTCTCCTTGGACAACTTAGTGACATGACCACACCTAGCAACAGAAGAGTGTAGGAAATAAAATCTTTTATTCTGTGTAGCTCCAAAGCCCCGCTGAAGCCTGAGCTTCTGTGACCAAGGGAACAGGGGGCAGTGCACACACCGTCTGCCACTTGCTTTGCAACCTTAATACGATTTAACGTCTTACATTGAAATTTTTAATGACCCCCATATTTGGGTGTGGTGTGGGACAGCGATTTAGGTGGACACGTTTTACAGTGTTATTCATTGTCTCTTAGCCCTTGTTTTTTTTTAATTATTATTATCTATCCCTTCACGTTGATTCACGACTCCTCCTTCCTCACGTAGGACGTTCTTGGGCAGGATAGAATTGCCTGCAGGACGTCCATTGACGTGTTGTGTATGTGTGCAACACGCTTACTTATCAGATCTTTACAATAAATTTTACTACTGGGGAGAGCCTCCTTATTGCTAAACAATCTCAGTAACTGTCCTCAGAGCGATTTTTTTTTTTCCTGAGGTCCTACAAAAAGCCATGTTGGTAAATTTTGTTTGGAATTGTGTTAAACCTATAACTTATCTTAGGAGGAATCGCTCTCTTAGCACACGTAGTATTCTACGTGTGGTGAGACCCAAATAAAAGCTCTGGAAGTTTAGGCTAGTCCCAGGTAGGCAAACACATAGACTCAAGCCCTTACTGCAGGGCATGGCCTCCAGCTACAGAAGCTGAAATGGATGAATACGTCCCCCCCTCCGCCCCCCCCCCCCCCCCCCCCCCCCGCACAAGCTCCAAGCAAGCCTGCTTGTCTTTCTGGAGCCTTTATCCGACTAACCTGTCTATGAACATCACCGCATTGGGTTCTTCTCGCGTGAGATACGTGTATCTGTGCCCACATTACCGACGCAGAGAACAAGGTTCAGGGAGCACTGGTGGGTCAGCACAGGCCGCTGGCGGGGGGAGAAGCAGAGCCTGGGCTGAAGGTCAGGTCTGCTGAGCCCAGAGCCGTGCTTTTCCCAGTAAGATAGTTGCTGCTTCGTGTGTGTGCACATGTGCCTCTTGAGTGAAATTTCAGACAATCTTAGGGGGAGAAAAGGAACCACTGTCCCCTGTTCTGCTCTCCTGGGTACTTCCCAGGGCCAGACAGAATGAAAAGAGGAAATCCCCGGCCTTCTGCAGAGAAAAGGGAACAGGCATTCTGAGGGTGGTGTGGGAGGGTTGACAGTAAACGGAGTGTGTGTGCGCACAGTGTAAGTGAGCGTGTGCTGTGATCACGCCCAGGGGAGGACACTGTGGCCCCCACACCCTGCCACCCCTCTAAAGCGGATCGGGTCAGAGGCCGGCAGGGAGCTCAGAACAAGTCAGATACCAGGCCTCCCTGTGAGGTTTTTCCATCGCCAGGGGACTGCATAGGAGCTTCTGATGCACGACCGAGGGGTGGGGGCGGGGGTGGGAAAAATCTCACTTCTTCAGAAGCCACTAAATGTATCTCCCTCAAAGTCACGCCCCAGGCACTGAGGCTAAGGGGAAAGGACTGTCCTGGGTGCCAGGCTGAGGTGGCAGGGGGCGCCAGAGGCCGTGCGTCACTCCCGGCTTCACCCTGCAACGCGGGTCAAGTCCAGGGAGTGCAGGACGGAAGGGGGTCACTCACTCTCAGCTGATCTCTCTTCCGCAGGCAGAGTCCCTTCGCAGGCGAGAGGGCTCACAGGAGCCGGGGACATGGGTCTGGCCTGGCCTCCAGCTGAGCAAGCATACACGACTCCGGGTCACTGAGGACCCCAGCCCCTGCCCAGACCCGGGCCCACCTGAGCCGGCCACCCGTTCGTCCAGAGCTGACCCAGAGATGGTGCTGACCCGGGGGCTCCTCCCTGTTGCCTTGCTGGCTCTGTTCTGGGGGCCCGGCGTGGCGGGGGCCCAAGGTGAGCTCCGTTGCTGCCTCCCCTTCCCTGTGACCCTCCTCACAGCTGGCCCTTGAGCAAGGCCACGCCCACATGTGCCCAGAAAGCCCCAGACCCCTCCCGCCCTCCCTCATTCTCCCCCTCCCTATCCTCTCTGGAGCCCCGCGCCCCCTCCTGGATTCTCCCTCTTCTCCAGCCTCCTGAACGGCCATCTCTGCTCGTGTGGCTTCTCTGCCCACCTTCTCAGTGTGGCATCCCAGGCGTCTCCCCTCTGGGCCGGTCGTTCCAGCCTTAATTCCGACCCCCCAGATACTCTGTGCCTCGGGTGGCTTTGACCAGTCCCCTCCTCGGTGCCTTTCTTCCTGGGGCCCCTCAGACTGGCGGTCTCTCCCTGCTTCGGCCCCAGCACCCTCCTCCTGCTCGGAAGCCCCTGCTGGGATGTTCCTCTGGCTCTTAAGGCACACGAACCCCCGC
The DNA here is from genome assembly GCF_018350215.1 of Panthera leo. Classification (NCBI taxonomy): domain Eukaryota; kingdom Metazoa; phylum Chordata; class Mammalia; order Carnivora; family Felidae; genus Panthera; species Panthera leo. Next base: position 130,274,636 of record NC_056685.1, read on the forward strand.
TCCCCAAGGGCTCCCAGAGAGCATGGCTTCTCTGATAACCCCGAGAACCACATTCTCTCTTCCCACCATCAGGCCCTGCAGCTGACCAAGAGACCAGGACAGGGAGGTCCCAGAGGGCTCTGCCATGCTGCCACTCTTCCCAGGCTGTCCCAAAAGGGGTCCAGGGCCGGGCCCATGCCCGATGCAAGCATCCCTCCTGGGGTGGGAGAGAGACCCTGCGCCAGGAGCAAGGGCACAGCAGGGGCTCAGGAAATGTGCTGTGACCCTACGAGAATATTGTGTTTCTAAATTTGTTTTTTACATTTATTTTTGAGAGACAGAGCCTGAGCAGGGGAGGGGCCGAGAGAGAGGGAGACCCAGAATCCGAAACTGGCTCCAGGCTCCGGGCTGTTGACCCAGAGCCCGACGCGGGTCTCGGACCCGCAGACCGCGAGATCATGACCTGAGCTGAAGTTGGACGCTTCACCGACTGAGCCACCCAGGCGCCCCTAGAATGTTGTGTTTCTACCCAGGCAGCGGGGCCCATGGCTAGGACCCTCACACCCGCAGAACCCCCGTCCTCCCCGCGCTGCCCAGGGTCCCTAGGGAGCTCTGTCTAGCAGCCAGGGGCCCCTACAGGACTCCGGGAAACCCTTCCCTAGCTCTCAGCACTCCAGAGGGGATGGGGGGGTGACAAGGGACATCCAGATGTGACCCCCTTTCTGCCTCTCCCCGGGCAGAGACCATCCCACTGCAGACCCTACAGTGTTATAATGACTACCACAGCCACATCACCTGCAGGTGGGCAGACACTCAGGATGCCCAGAAGTTCATCAACCTGACTCTCTTCCGGAGGCTGAATGAGTAAGTGCCACCAGGGCTCAGGGGTCAGAGGGCCCACAGGGAGGCTGCTGAGTGGGGCTGTGCCCCGGTGGGGGCTGGCCAGAGGGCAGGGACAGGGAGGCCCCTGCCCAGGAGCTCCTGCCCCATTAGGCGGCCAGCCAGGTCCGGGTGCTGATGGCCGGCGTCGGGGTTTGGAGGGGGGGAAGAGTCTCCTACGTGAACATCGCTGTGGACGACAGAGGTGGTGATACTCGTCCTCCATCACGGTTTAACAGAGTCACCCTGCAAAGGTCAGTTTTAGATTATCTTCGCTGCGAGGTGGGCAGGGCAGGCGTGTGATGCCCAGTTCACAGGTGAGCCAACCGAGGCCGCGGTGGCATGGTCCACGGGGCAGCTGTGGGGCCAAATGGGAGCCGGGGCCCTGCGGCCTCCGGAGTGTGGGTTTTCTCCGTTGCCCTCGCATGGTCTCCGGGGGGACGTGCCGTTTGGGAAGGTTCTGCACCACGTTCTGGGGGCTGGTGATGGTCTGACCCACCATTCTGGGGATGATTAAATGGCCATCACCCAGACGCCAGCAAGGGCTGAAGCCCTGGGGTGCCTCCTGACCCCCACCTCCTCCGGTGGAGCCCACCCTCTGCTTCCCCTTGGAGGCCACCCTCCCCCAAAGAGTTGGCTAGACCCGCAGCGTCCAAGGTCTTTCCGGTTATTCCGAACCTGGAATGACTGGCCCCACCGGGCCACCCAGACCGCTCGGGCCCGAGGCAACCAAGCCCTCCCTGCTGTTAAACCCAATGCTCGGTCTCAGCCTCCTCCCTCCTTGACCGTGGGCGGCACCTGACACACACCGGCCCCACGGACCGTGGTGAAAGCACCTGCCTCTCCTGGTCGCCACAACCCCCCCTCTCCTGTGTCTCCCCAGCTCGCCTTCTCTGTCTCCCTGTTCGCTCCCTTGTTTCATCTCTAACTTAAAGGGTGAGATGCCCTGGGGTTCCTCCTTGGATCTCCGCTCTTTCATACCTGACCCAGTGGCAGAGACCCAGCCCCAGGCTGCATGCTGGTGACTCTCACATGCTCTCCAGCCCCGCGCCCCCCCTCCCCCAGCTCCAGGCCTGCAGGTGCACTTGCCCCCCCCCCACGTGGCCTGTAGACGAAGGTGTCTTCCACCCCCAGCGATTTAAACCAAATTCCGCTCACCCCACCCCCCACCTCCCGCTTCACTGAATGGGAGCTCCCAGAGGCTCCTGCTGACCAGCTGGGAGATTCGTTGTTGTCTTCCCTCCTTTAGCACCTTCCCTTCCCCATTGGCGCCTCTAATCCGTCAGCAAATGCTGCAGACTCGATCTTCGAACAGGACGCGAATCTGGCCGAGGCTAACACCACCACCCTGGTGCGAACTACGGCCCGTCACTTGGCTATTTCAGGAGCCTCCTATCTGGTCTCTCAGCTTCCGAGACTGCCGCCCCCATCCATCCCTATCTATCCACGGCCCAGCGGCCAGAGGAGGCCTTTGGGTCACGACATGTCACCCCTCTGCTCATAACTCAATTATCTCCACGCTCAGTGACATCCGAATTCCTCGGTTTCCTTTTAAGCGCCGTGTCACCTTGCTCTACTGGTCTCCCTCACCTCCCATCCTCACAGATGCCACTCCATGAACTCTGGGTGACCGCCTAATCCTACAACACTCCAGGGGCGCCTGGGTGGCTCGGTCGGTTAAGCTTGCGACTTCGGCTCAGGTCACGATCTCACGGTTTGTGGGTTCGAGCCCCGCATCGGGCTCTGTGCTGACAGCTCGGAGCCTGGAGCCTGCTTCCGATTCTGTGTCTCCTCTTCTCTCTGCCCCTCCCCCACTTGTGCTGTCTCTGTCTCTCAAAAATAAATAAAAATGTAAAAAAAATTTTTTTTTAATCATACAACACTCCAAGCCCGTGCCCGCCCCAGGGCCTTTGCACCAGCTGTTCCCTTTACCTGAACTCACCTTTTCCCCCAGAATTTGCGTGGCTCCCTCCCTGACTTCCTTCAAGTCTCTGCCCAAAAGTCGCCTTTGCCATGAGGCCTTCCCTGTCTCCCCTGTTTCAGATTGCACCCCCCACCCCACCCCTTCTGGCTTCCGTATCTCCCTGCTGTATCTGTCCGTGTAAAGTTTGCTCCATCTGACATGTGACGTATTTTATCCGGTTCTTCCATGCGTGTCCCCCTCCACCAGGACGGCAGCACCCTGGCCCCGGACAGAGCCTCTCACATGGTGACCGCTCAGGACCTTTGTTGAACGCGTGATGCTTCTTCACTCTGGGCTCACCATGTTCTCTGCTGGCAGGAACCCTCCAGTGCCAGTGTCCTGTGATCTCAGTAATGACACGGGCTTGTCATTGGACCACCCCTGTGCCGGCTGCGTGCCCAGAAGATGTGTCATTCCCTACAAGATTTTTGTCCTCGCCGACAAAGACTACTTCTCATTCCGACCAGACAGGCCTCTGGGCGCCCAGCTCACCGTGACTCTGGACCAGAATGGTAAGTTCTGGGGTTCCCGGATGGCAGTGGTCCCGGGAGGACAGTGGACCCCGGGGGTGGCGAGACGGCAGAAGGGCCAGGAAGCGAGAGTCTTCAAGGGGGGGAGGGGGTGGCTCTGGTCTCTTGAGAGAGGAGGGTGTGGCCTCCCGACAACCGAGGCATTGGAGCAGGTCCAAGGGGCAGAGCCCCCGGCCGGTGGCACCTCCCTGGGCCCTGACTGCTCCAGCACCTGCCAAGATACTGCCTTCCAGCAGTGAAGGCTGCCCTTCTAGGAGAACCAGCCTCCCTATTCGGGTAGAAACTTCTTAACTTGAGAACACCCACCACCGATATAGCCTCATCCAACGTCTGCAACGACCCATTTGATAGATGAGGCAGTTAAAGCCCAGAGAGGCCACACGACTTTTCCAAAGCGCCAGCCCTGAGCAGTCAAGCCAGTGATGGATCAGCTCTGCCCAGGGCTTCCTGCCCTGGAGATGGAGGTCATCACCTCCCTGCCCTCCCTGAGTGGCTTCCAGCGAGCGCGGCCCGCGTGTCCGCAGCGGCCCCAAAAAGCCAATGGTCCTGGGTGGGTGTCGATGACCTAGCTAGGCTTTGTTCGACTGTGTGTTACCCAGAAACGTAACCAACGCTTCAGCCTCATTAATTCAATTTTTATCTGTGCTCACAATGAACCTACACGAGACATGTTCGAGGGGATCACCTTTTAAAGTTGAAATTGATGCAGTAAGAACCCTACGGATGGCTGGCTTTTAGGAAACACTGCCCAATATTACGTAACCATTACGACGACGTGTGGTGTCGCACACCCCTGTTTTCTTTTTCACCCCATGTCACTGATGTTGAAACCGAGGCTCGGAGAACAGGAACTTGCCCAAGGCCCCTCAGATACACGTGTGTGACTTTAGCATCCGGGGTTCCGAACGCTGGGCAGGCCCCACTGTAGGTACAAGCGTCACACGGAGAGGGGACTCCCGCCTTCGCTTCCTGCCTGTTCTCCTCACGGCAGCACAAAGCCGTTGCCCGGAGGAGGGGATTGGTTAGGCCATGGCCGATTCATTTGCAACAGTGTCTCTAAACGCGTTTGATGCATGAGAAAGGGCCCCATCCCGGTGGGGCTCAGAGCATGCAGGTTGAGAGGCCAGGAAATACCGGAGGTTGAACCAGAAGTGGGTGCCGTGTGCCACATGCTGAGGGGCAGTGGGCAAGGAGCCTGGGGGCCGGGGGGTCAGGACAGGCTTCCCCGGGGCGGGGGGGGGAAAGAGCTTGGCAGGGAGAGCTGAAGGGTGGGTAAGAGGACAGAGCAGGAAGAACATTCCTAGAGGAAACAGCGTGTGCCAAGGCTGGGAGACTGGGGAGGGCAAGGCGGGTTGGGGCAACCGCGAGAAACTGTAGCCCAGAAGCATCACCATCAAAAGGGCCGGACAGCGTGAGGAAGACGGAGAGGGGCAGGTGCAGGCAGGGGCCTGACCTGAGGACGCTGCTGGGCCCTGCAAAGGGGCTTGGGGGCCAACGTCTAGGTGATGGAGAGCCATCGAAGGCGCACGACTTGATCGGATGTGAGGACGCCCGAGGTGGGTGACGCACAGGGTAGACGGCAGGGGGCAGGAGGGGGCAGGAGGCTGGGGCCCGGGATGCAACCTGAGGCGCTCGTCCCACGGAGAAATGACGAGCATTCTACTGGAACGCGGCCAGGGCATGGGAGCGGGCGGCAGGGGGGCATACAAATCATACTTAGGACACACGTGCCCTTCACTCGTTCATCTGCTCCCTCACTGAGCACCCACATCCACCAGCACAGCAGTGAACAAGCCGGTCAGTGTCCCCGCCCCTGTGACGCATATGGCCTGGTCACAGGGAAGGTGATATGCTGGACACGGGGACAACTTAGAAACGGGGAGGGGAGTGTGACGTTTGTCTCCTAGAGCCTGTGTTCAGCAGGGAGCTCAGCTCCAGCCCCAAGCCATTTTGGCAATGGATCAGGGAAGCTTCTGGTGCTGAGGAGGGACAGGTGTGTGCGTTGGAGCCACTCTGAGGCTCCCACGAGTGGACATCTGGGGTATTTTCCTTCCTCGGTCCGTTTCTCCATCCGTGAAATGAGCTAGTGGTCTACGATCTCTCAGGTTGGAGGACCAGGTTTGCGCTCAGGCTCCCAGTCGTTTCAGTTGGGAGCAGCTTCTAGAGCTCTGTGCTGAAAGGGATTCCCACTCCCCGGGGGGCTCAGGGGCTAGGAGTGCAGTGATTGATTAGTGATGTCTGCTGTGGCTGCGGAGAGGGGGCGCCCTGTATCTGCCACTCGGGGCTTAAGATTTTCTAGAGGCTCCAGCTCGGACATGCTCTCACATGCCACGTCCCGGTCGGACTCATTGGATTGTGTTTCAAGGTCATCCCTCAGCATTCAGACACAGAAGCTTCAGGAAGGCGGGAGCCGTGCCATTCGTTAATGACCATGCTCGCCCAACAGACACACGTTTGCTGTTGGTTGACGGAATGCCTTCTTGAAAAGTCTGTGAAGGTTGCCTACATGTATTTATTCGTGGATTCATTCATCCTTCATTCACTTTGTCCCCCAAATTCACTGAACCGCTAATCGCAGGCCATGGGGGTAGGGAAGGGTGTGGAGGGCCGAAACCGGCCACCCATAAGCTCCTGACTCCTTGGAAAGGCAGAAAAGGAGACACATAAATGCCCCAGGGCTCTAAGGCCCATACAATGGGCTGTGGTGAGACAGGAAGAGGGGCAAGGGATTCTGCCCAAGGGGACGGGGGCATCCAAGAAAGTTCTAGAAAAGGAGACATTTATGCTGGGCTCTGAGAGGAGCAGGATCCTGGGCAGGTGGAAAGAGGAGGAGGATGGACAGCATCGTGGGGAGTAACGTGAGCCACAGCGCCCTCTGCTGGGAAGGGGCCGAACAGGCTGCGAGGTGGGCAGAAGGGACCGGAGGCTCCATTCGGAGGAACTTCACTGGCAGCACCTTTCACGGAGCTTGTGTGATATACGCCCAGAAATCTGTGCGGCTTTCATTCATGTTCACAGTGAACCCCCACAGTTTGGCAGGTGAAGGGCCTGAGGCCCACAGAGGAAAGGGGTCTTGTCCAAAGCTGCTCAGCGGGTAGGACGGCACTCAGCCTGGGGCCCCAGTCTGCCCACACAAAACCTGCCGCCCTATAGTTATCCAGCCCCTTCTGAGCCCTTGACCTCCCCTTCCTCCAGTGCAGGCCCCTGCACCCAAGGACCTCCAGATCACCGCTGTCGGGGACCGTTTCCTGCTGACCTGGAGGGTGGCCCCTCCGGGTTCCCAGAGCCACTGGCTGTCAAACCTGGAGTACGAGGTGGTCTACAAGAGGCTTCAGGACTCCTGGGAGGTAGGGGCCATGGCCGGCTCTGCCCCAGCCGAGGGACCTGGCCCAGCTGGCACCTGTTCCATTAACCCCTCCCTCCCCGCAGGATGCCCCTACCCTCTACTGCAACTCCTCCCAGGCTGTCCTGGGGCCAGAGCACCTCCTTCCCAGCAGCACCTATGTGGCCCGAGTGCGTGCCCGCCTGGCCCCCAGCTCAGGGCTCTCGGGGCGGCCCAGCCAGTGGAGCCCGGAGTTTCTCTGGCACTCCCAGACAGGTAACAAAGCCAAAATTGGGGCAATGCCCTTCTGAGGGGAGGGCGGCTCATTCAGCTTCCGGACAGAAAAGAGTCCAGGGGCCCGTTCTGCGGGATTCCACAGATCTTCTGTAGCCTGTGTTCAGGATCGATACCGAGGGTGGACTCCATCCCTCCTGTGGCTCTCCAGACACAGGGGCTGCGTCCCACCCACGGCTGGGCCCCCCAGCCTCTTCTGCGCAGTTTCTGCGCCCACGTTACAGGGATAAGCATCACGGGTGGTGGCCGTGGCATTCCGAGCAGCTGTGTTTCCGTGAGCGCTATGCTGGGTGTGGACACGTCAACATCATCGTGTTGCGTCCCCCCCCCCCCAACCCACCAACACTGAAACCAGACGCTCTCCCCAGGGCGCACAAGGGGGTAAGAGGGTTCGCAGAATTCACTCTCTGACCTGCGGACACACCGCGGGCAGGTTCAGGCTAATGCTAAGCCCTAGTTTTTCTGGTTCCAAAGCCCCACAATCTCTCTGAGATGAGGCTCACGTAACTTGAGAGCGAAGGAAGGAATGGAGGAGGGGAGGATAAAAGGAAGTGTCTCCCTTCCCAGGGGACAAGGCCCAGCCCCAGAACCTCCAGTGCTTGTTCGATGGGGTCGCCGTGCTCAGCTGCTCCTGGGAAGTGTGGTCCGAGGTGGCCAGCTCAGTCTCCTTCACCCTCTTCTACAAGCCCAGCGCCAGTGCAAGGTGAGCGTCCTCTCCCCCCCCCCCGCCCTTCCCTCCCCTCGTCACCACCTGTGTCCTTCAGACCTCCCCCTGACCCTGAAATGCCCCAGTGGAAGCCATGGCTCATCCCGAGGTTGCCTCCCTCCCGTGGCCCCTGCCTCCCTCGCCCTCACCTGCACCGTGATCCTCAGGGAGGAGGAGTGCTCCCCGGTGCTGAAGGAACAGCTCCCCGGCCTCTTGGTCCAGCACCGATGCCAGATTCCCGTGCCTGACCCCAGGAACCACAGCCAGTACGCCATCTCTGTTCGGGTGAAGGAGGAGGAGAAGTTTATAAAGAGCTCAGACCACAGTGAGTTCGCCCCCAGCCTTGCGCGCAGGCCCCCTTGCCACAGTCCTGTCTCGTCGCGTAACCCACGCAAACTCAGGACTCCCTGTGGCCCAGTCTTCACGTTGGTCACTGTCCACCAAACGTGGCCCAGCGAGCCAAGTGAACAAAAGTCATTCTAACCTTGACGTTCTCAAGAAGCAAGGACACCGCGATGACAAGGGCAAATAACATGAAGGAAGATTCCACTGATAGTTCCCAGGAGCACATCTCTAAAGCCTGTTTTCTCCGATTTCTTGAGCTCTGCATTCCTGTCCAACCCCGCAGCTCCTCTGAAGCCCCTTCTGCCAACTGTACCCCCCTAGGCTCTCCCTTTCGTCCCCTGATTGGGTTTTTTGCTCTCCGATTTCCAAAGTCCTCTGCGCACTGATATTTTCAGGCTTCAAAATAGTTGAGCTGTGAGTTACTTCTTCAATCGGGAGGCTAGAACATGCGCAAATAAATGGTAGCTTCTTGCGGGTCAATATCCCCGACTCCTCTTATGCAGCAAGAATCCCATGCAAAGGAACCTCCTGCGTTGCTTCCTGAGGACCCAGGCTCTTCCATCCAGACTTCAGTGTGGGGGGGAGGCCACAGCCAATCGGTCTTGCTCACCCAGGTTGGAATCCACCACTCACTCCGGGGATGCCGGGTTGCCACCTTTTCCTCTACCACTCGTTAGCTGCCTGGCCTTGGCAAGTTACTTAATCGTTCTGGGGCTCAGTTTCCCCGTCTGTGAAATGTGACGAGTTAATAGTACCTACCATGTTGGGTTGCTGTTAGAATCGAGTGAGAGATTCACGCAGACTGAGCATGTATGACGATACCTGCGACATAGTTAATTCTGTAGACTAGGACGAATTAATAGTGTTTCTATTTTTACGTAAATGCTGGGCGTAGCCCGTGCTTTGGCTCACCTCCCTACAAAACGAGCCTATCTCAGCATCTCCCAAGAGGAGGGCCGCTCGGATCAAAGTGGATAGTGTGGCAAAGTGAGGTGCAAGGACCCCGAGAAGGGGTGGACCGGGAGAGAGAGCGCCTGTGACAAGCATGGGATGAAAAGAACGTTCCATGGGAGGAATGCTAGGAACAGCGTTCCCTAAAGGTTTCCCTCCCTCCAGTCCAGATGGCTCCCCCGACCCTCAATGTGACCAAGAGCAGAGACGGCTACGCCCTGTCCTGGACAACAGAGGAGATGCTTTACAAACACATAGGTCACACCTTCCAGATCCAGTACAAGAAAGACGCAGACTCATGGAAGGTGAGGGCCTATGCCCGGGAAGGGGCCTGGATTGGGGTAGGGGGATGGGAGAAAACACGCAGGGGGGTGCCGACCTGCCAGGGGCCTGGCTCCCAGCAGGTGACCGGTCAGAGGAAGCCGCTGAGACTTCGCGGTCACGGCCCTGTGTGGTCAATTGGTCTTGTCCTATCACTTGGCGGAGGTGCTAAAGTTCACAGGGGTGATGTGACATGGCCCAGATTGACGATGGGACCCTGACTTGCCAAGGGGATGTAGACGTCGGGACTCGGAGGGCTGAGAGGCAGCTGGGTGAAGGGTTTTCAAAAGTCAGGAGGGGATTCTTCTTCAGAGAAATCTCTAGAACGCAGATGTGCAGCTGCTGAGAGCGGAGCTGCTCTGATAAAGCAGGCAGGGCCCCGGCCCAGGGTTCGGTCTCTGGCCCCCACCCCCAGACGGCCCCCGGGCTGTGTGTGCAGCACTCGGGCTCCCCGCAGCCCCAGTCGGCAACCTCAGAGCCCGCCCCAGACCTTCAGGTCCGGAAGCGGGGAAACGGAAGCCAGGAGGGGCGCCGTCAGCGGTGGAGCTGGGAGTGGGGCCCCGGCTCGCAAACCCCGTCTTGGGGTCCAGTGATGCTGCCCTGCGTTCCTGGGCAGGCCATAACCGGGGTCCAGGCCGTCCCCGAGGAGCTCGGGGGTGGGCGGGGCGGTTTAGAATGAGGGTGGTACACGCTGTGTCCTCAGGATTTCTGGGCCTCAGTGTTGTCCTATGTCGCAGAGGTGCGGCCCCCCGTCCCGTCCAGAGTGCTCTGCCTCTGTGCGCCCTGGGGCAGGGCCCCCCATGGGGGGCAGGGAGGACTCAGATCTGGGGATGCGGCTGCAGCCAGGGCCTGACGGGACAGAAAAGCTGGGGCGCTGAGGTGGGAGGGGCTTGCGGCTGTGCCCCCCGCCCCCCCTCCCCCCCGCACCAGGCAAATAGCCTCAGCCTCAGCAGACCTGCTCACTTGCCTGTGCCCACAGGAGAGCAAGACGGAGACCCTCCAGAACTCCCACGTCATGTCACTGCCACAGCTGGAGCCCTTCACCAGGTACCAGGCGAGAGTGAGGGTCAGGCCCACCCCCAGCGGCTACAACGGGGTCTGGAGCCAGTGGAGTGAGGAGACCTTCTGGGACACGGAGTGGGGTAGGTGTCCCAGCCCCCCCCCCTTCCGGGTACAGCCCAGCTGGGCAGAGGACAAGCGTGATGTGAACACAAGGGTGTGACCCCACTCCACCCGAGTGTCCTTTCCTCCACGTGTCACTAGTCACTGCAAAGCGACACCTGTGTGGCAGGTGAGGTCCTGAGAGCAGAGAAGAGGGGTCCTCCCTCAGACTGGAGCTTAGCCCTCTATTGATATGGCCCACGGTTTGTTCCATTAGCCTTGGTGACAGCCATCACCTAGTGACCACTCAGCATGCGTTTCCGGTTACCATGGTAGCAAACATCAGGAGCGATGGGCTGGGGCCTGGGATTGGAAGGGTTCGGTCTGATTTCTTAATCTCCCCCATTGCTGCTTCCAATGTCTCTCACCGTTGGCCATAGTGGCCACCAGAAGACAAGTACCAGACTAGGTCCAGGACGTGGTGGCAGAGAGAGGACCGAGGAGGTATTAGCAGCAGGGACCCCAGCCCCAGCCAGCCTTGCAGGGGGGGAGTCGCAGGGAGAGGGCCACAATCAAGCGGAAAGGAGGACTGGACACCACGCCTAAGGGAAGAGACCAAGAAAGTCCTGGAGGGGCCCAGCCTGTGAAGGGCTCAAGGCTGCCGGGCAGGCAGGAAGTTGGGGCTCCCGATGGGCCTTTGTACCTGCTGGTTCCTATACTAGCATGGCCTTCCCCATCTCCGCCTCTCCAAGCCTCCCTGTGCCTCGATGCTCAAGCTTATATGCTGCCTCCTACAGCAAGTCCCCTGTGATTGCCATGGGCTGGAGTCATGGCCCTGCCCCCCACCCCCATAATTCCTTCTGCTACTGGAAAGAATCTAACCCTCTGTGTCCTTCCCAGCACTTGAACATGGGGGTGGGGGAGGTCAGACCACTGCCCTCTTCTTCGCCTATGTCTGGCCTCCCCGCCCCGCCACCCTGCACGCCAAGCCAGTGAGTTTCTGGAGTGCCGCGCCTGCACAGAGCGGGGTCTGGGGGCACTGACCTGGCCTCAGCTCCTCCCCACCTCCTGAGCCTCCAGCTCTGTCCCTCCCCAGATGCTAATGTTCCTTTTTCCTTCCCGGAAGTCCTGCCCACGTGGGTCCTGGCTCTCATCCTGGTGTTCACCACGCTGGCCTTGCTCCCTGTCCTGCGCTTCTGTGGCATCTATGGGTACAGGTAAGGGGACTCTATGATGGGTGGGGGGGGGGTACTCAGGAACCCAGGGGGTGCCAGGGACCCCACAACTGGCTCCCTCTAGTCCCCGCTCCCTGGGAAGCCTTGGCCACCTCCCACCTTCTCCCTGGGCCTCAGTTTCCTCTTTGCACGTGAGCATGGGGCCTCTGGCTCACGGTCACCTCCCTGGTGTCTCTCTAGGCTGAACCGGAAGTGGGAGGAGAAAATCCCAAACCCCAGCAAGAGCCACCTGTTCCAGGTAGGAGCGGACCGCGAAGGCGGCCAGGCTGGTAGGGGCGCCTCACTCTTGCAGCCACGTCCCCGTCCCTATGTCTTCCCCGCCTTCCCGTGGCTTTGAGTGTGAAGCAGAGGTGGCCCGGGAAGGTGCCAGAAAGCTCTAAGAGGCAGGCCAGCCCCGGCAGGTTCAGCTCTGCAATCCTCTGGGCACCTGCAGGCTCCCAGGGCTGGCCCAGGGCGCAGGGCTCCCTCGGAGCCGGAGCCGGAGGCGGGAGTCGGGGTGGCCTCGGGGAGGGGCTCAGTCCCGCGGGGGCAGGTGGGCTCACAAGAGGCAGAATGGCTTCCCTGGGGATGGGACAGCAGAGCTGAGCTTTGAAGGAGCCAGGGTGGGGCCAGGTGGGAAAGGCCACCGCAGACAGAAGGCCTGTGGAAGATGGGCACGGGACCCCTCTCATAAAAGGAGCCGAGGGGGGGCAGGCAGCGAGGCTGGCAGCATCCCAGATGCTGAGATGGACGCAAGGCAGGCGGTGGCACATGGGTCACAGGAGCCCTTTGGTCCAGCAGGGCCAGCTTGCCCGGTGGCGGGGGGGGGGGGGTCCTCATGGCTACTGTGGGGGAAAGTAGGGTGTGAGTGTGGAGGCAGTGACACCCCAGATTAGTGAACTTGCAAGAAGAGGGTCCCCATCCTCAGATGCTCGAGGGCCCATGGGAAGTCCCAGCCCCTCTCTGGGCTTCTCCTCCCTGGTGTCAGGGGGCCCTGGCGGGTCCTGACCTTGCTGAGACTCCTTCCGTGTCTGGGGGGCTCACTGTATCCCCTGTCATGCCCTGGCCTCCTCGCCCCACCCCCACCCCCCACCTTCAGCTTCTCGGGCTCCCACACAGCCACGGCACAAGGGTCCTTTCTCTTTCCAGAACGGGAGTGCCGGGCTCGGGCTCCCAGGCAGCATGGCGGTACTCACCATCAGGAGCCCCTTGCACAAGGGGCCGAGAGGCAGCTACTTCCCTGAGCTGGAGGGGTGAGTGTCTGGGCACGGGGTCCCTAGGATGTGGGAGGGTGGCCCCATCGTGCACACTGGAGGCTCAGAGGAGGTGGCCTCTGGCCTGTGGCTCAGTATAGAGAGATCCGTGGGGGTTGGTGGCTCTAAAGCAAAAGGCATACCCGTCAGACATCCGGAAGACCTTCCTGGTTCCCAGGTTAGGGAGGGCCATACCATGGACTTGACCAGACACGGAAGACCGGAGCAATGACCTCTCCCTGCCCTACTGGCCAGGCAGACCCCACACTGGGGTGCTGATGGCACGGTGGGTGATGAAGGGACGAGGGCATGACCGAGCCCTGGTCCCCGAAGCTGGGTGGATATCAAGGAACCTGGGGTGAGGGGACCACACCTGGCAGGGGAAGAGCTTGAACAAGAACATGGAGGCTGGCGGGCGAGACTCACGAGGGCCACCCGATGTCCTCTCCGGGCCCACTCCCTGACCTTGCCCTGCTCTGTGCTCTCCCTGAGCTCCGGGTGGGGCCAGACCTCCCCCTGACCCCGGCCCCTAGCCCCAGCATGAGCTGAAGTGGCTGCCCAGGGGACCCCAACGTCCCTGTGCCCATTCTCCCCGCAGGGTGTTTCCCGCAGACTGTAGGCACAGCGAAGTGTCACCTCTCACCACAGAGGACCCGAAAGATGTGCACAAATCACCGTGTGAGCCTGACACAGCTTCAGCCACTTCGGACCCGTGCACGGAGCAGCCCCCCAGCCCCCATCCAGGCCCGTCGGCCCCCGCGGGCAGGCCCGAGAGCCGGGTCTCCGGCTTCGACTTCAACGGCCCCTACCTGGGCCTACCCCGCAGCCACTCCCTGCCTGACGTGATGGGCCCCCCGGAGCCCCCACAGAGGGGCGTGAGCCAGAAGCCACAGCCTCCGGGGTCCCTGGAGTACCTGTGTCTGCCCGCGGGAGGACAGGTGCAGCTGGTTCCACTGGCCCAGGTGATGGCACAGGGCCGGGCCAAGGTTTTGGAGAGGAACCCCGGCCCGGAGGCTGAAGGGAACCCCTCACTGGAGTCAGGGGCAGGCCTTGCCTCCTCTGTATACAGGCTGATGGTGAGCGGTCAGGGCCCAAAGGACAGGGCCCTCACAGCTCTGCCCACTGGCTCTGGGGACCCTGGGGACGGCGTCACGGCCTCTGGCTACGTCACCACCACAGACCTGGCACTTCCCTGGCCCCCGGGGCTGCCGTCTGCCTCCAAGGTCCAGCCCCTGAACCTGCCCTCAGACCAGAACCATGGCCTCAGTCTTGGACCGGCCCGTAGGCTCTGTAGCGTCCCAGCCCCCACGAAGCCAGAAATCGAGGGCTATGTGGACATCCCTCTGACCCCAGGCCAGTCCCCCAAGTCCCCTCTGGGCAGTCCTGCCCCTCCTGCAGCCAGCAGCCCCATCCTGAGCCCAGGGGAGGCAGCCCCCAGCCCCCCACACCCCGAGGGGCTCCTGGTCCTGCAGCAAGTGGGCGACTACTGCTTCCTGCCTGGCCTGGGACCTGGCCCTCTTTCACCCGCTTCCCCAGGACCGTGTCCTGAGATCGGGGACCACGACCACATGTTCCAGGCCAAGAAGGCCATGCGCCCCGCCATTCCCCAGGTGCCAGCCGTCAGGCATTTCAAAGCCCTAAAACAGCAGGACTACTTGTCGCTGCCCCCCTGGGATGTCAGCAGGCCGGGGGAGGTGTGCTGAGCCACCCCAGATCCCGGGGGGGGGGGTGGTCCACCTGTCCTCCCGCCACCTCCCGGCCCCTCCCACAGTCCCTTCCGCAAAGCCCAGGAGAAGCTTCCGTGCTGGAACAGATGATCCGGAAGTTAGTCGACCTCCTCCCTTCTCACTTGACCTTCGGCCAAGGAATTCTGCCCCCACTGCTTCCCGATCTCTCTCACAGACACACACACACACACACACACACACACACACACACACACATTTTTCTGTCCTGTTAACTTAATCTTAAACTCCAGACTGTTAGCGCTCTCTCTATACTCATTCCGTTTGCCCAATTTTTTTTTCTTACCAGATTTCCTTGCTTTTGCCACTGTCTTCTTTCTCTTTCCACTGACTTATCATTCAAGTGAGCTTGAGGTCCGAGCTAAGCCCATCCTGAGAGGACACGTCTTGGTCAGAGCCTGTTCTGACGTTGACATGTCCGGTTGTGTTATGGACTTGTGTCTGCAGCCTGGCCCTGGTAGGTGCGAATGCGTTTCCTTCATGGGGAGGGAAGAGACCCCCCACCCCGTGAGGGTCGTGGGGGAGGGGTGAGGTGGGGAAGAGCAGTGTAGGACCGGCCTGCTTATGGCTGGCACTGCAGCCCCAGGCACTGTGGCAAAATACCAGTGTTGACGACGGTCACACCAAGCCATGGGGCAAGAAAAGAGTTGTTCTGAGCCCGTGGGAGCCCCTGCTGGGCCCACCTCTATGACTGGGGAGGTCGGGACTGCAGGCCCCTGCCTCGGATAGAGGCCACCCGCCCAAGTGAGGAATGTCCCAGCTGCCTGCTGGCCACAGCGGTCTCCCTTCTACACCCGGGCTGGTGGGGCCTGCAGAAATTCAGAAGCAGAGGGGAGTCCTGAACCCACATACACTCTAGAAATGTTGGGAAAAAACTGTTCAACAAAGGAAAAAAAGGAAAATGATCAAAGCCTTGTACACTTTGGGGCTTATAGTCAACATGGCCCTCCTGCCCTCCCTCCAGAAAGACCTTACAGCCCCCACCCCCGCTGGCCATGGACGAGGGGCTTTTGATCTATGTCTGGGCCTCCATGGAGGATTATGGCTTCTTAAAAATCTGTGCCTTTCTGATATGCAAAAACAAAAAAAGGCATTAAATCATTTAAATTTGCATTATTTGATAGCTATCAGGTTGCACATGGTTTCGTATTTCTTGGGCACTCCTATTTTGTTTTACGGGGCTAAGCCCACTAAGGACTTTGCTCTGTTGGGTATTCATCCTTTTCTGATTAAGTTTTTAAAACTGTTTACATGCGATCTTTCACGGACGGTGCACATTTTTTTCCCCCTAGTTTGTAGTGTGTCTTTTCATTTCGTATGTGAGGCCCGTAGACGTACACGATGTCGACTTTTCTGCATTTCGGGTTAGAGTCACCGGCTCCACTTTTGATGTCAAATTTACAAAAGCCTTCGCCACTTCGAAATCACGTTTGTCCTAATTTATATTTTCACCAGTACTTTCTGAGTTTCAAGCTTTTCGCGTCAAATCGTAATGACTTTGGAGTGGATGCGTGCGAAGGGGAGAACTGCCTGTATGTTTGCACCAAACGAGTGGCCTGGGTGTTTTTCCATCGTTTGCTGAAACACCCATTCTTCGCCCATCCGACCGAAATGCTACTTTTATGATCTAGAAAGTGCCTGAGATACTTGGAATGTTCTAGCTTCATAATGTTTTTTAAACAAGCGGCCAACCCGATGTCCTTGTAACCTTTGTTCCCAAATCCCTGTTCATCACAAAAGTGTTTGTGGTCAGGGGGAAAGGAATTCTAAACAGCGTATATAATTCACCAATGGTGAAATTAACAACAAGACTTCAGGATATTCTAACGCGGAATCCTGTGCAACAGATGAATACGGCAGTCAGGCCTACGTGGGTTAGAAAGAAGTCCAAGATGTGAATTTCGAGATGCGCAGATACTGTTAGCTGAAAAAAAAAATTGCAATAAAATGTGTTCGCTGTAAACCAAAACCCTTCGCTCGTGCGTATGTGTTGGAATTGTCAGGGGAGGGGTGCGGTTTGAAACCACAGTTGCATTAACGAGGGTAAATTCTGTGAAACAGAAGGGCCGTGGGTCTTTGAGACACCACGGCGAGTTTGGGGGCAGTGTAGACAGACCAGAAATGCAGTGCCAGCAGGGTGGAGGTCCTCGGACAGCCCCGGAGGGAGCTGGGCTCTAAGCCGAGACCTCCTGTCCCCAGAACTGTTGCGAGCCAGCCCAGAGGGGAGAGACCTCCCGGCTACTTATCCTAATCAACTCCGTGAGGGGCGCCAGGCTGGCTCAGTGGGTGAAGCGTCCGACTCTTCGTTTCGCCTCAGGTCACGATCTCATGGTTTGTGGGTTCGAGCCCCACATCGGGCTCCGTGCTGACAGCGCGGAGCCTGCTTGGGATTCTCTCTCTCCCTCTCTCCCTGCCCCTCCCCTGCTTTCTCTCTCTCTCTCTTTCTCTCTCTCTCTCTCTCAAAAATAAATAAACATTAAAAAAAAAACAAAAAACCATTTAAACTCCAGGAAGTGGATTCGGGGTGGAATCCATTTACCGCTCTGGAGTGGGTGACTCTCTAACCCAACTTCATCGCGCTCCCATTTGCCTGGTTGGCTTTCGATGTCTCTCTCAGTTTCTCTCTGAGAAAGTGCAGTCCTGGTTTCGGTGGGGTTGGGGTCAGGCGGGGGGCTGCCCCATATCAGAACACGCAGCGTCCTTGGTAGAATATGACACGTCAGGAAGGGGAACCGGATGGAAAGGGGGGAAAGGATTGAGCTTGGGCGGGACACAGAGATGGAGCAATCCCCATGCACGAAAGCCAACCTGGGGTCTCCTTATAGTCGAGCAGGTGCGTGGAGGTGAGTCCGGGTGGATTCACAGATAATGAGCTCACAGTAGATGCCGAGCCAAAAGAATGATGGTTGGAAACAGGACCCGATGTGTCGCAGGAAGGGGCCGTGATCTGTTCGCTGGGCCCCAAGGCTGGAGTGCGAACTTGGGCCGTTGGGTGGCCGCCCTCGCCCCAGGAAGCCCTCACCGGGACCAGAGCCGAGCTCGAGAGCTCCCACCTTGACTGGGCCTCCACCTGGCCGTGTCACCCTGGGGTGCCTCTTGCTGTCTTCAGCCTCACTTTGAAGACTCCCAGGCTTCAAAAATGTGGGGACCAGGTGGCATCTGCCAGTCTGTGCCCTGAGCCTGGCCCCTGCGGGCCTGGGGTTCCCTCCTGCCCTCGCCGCTCTGCTGACGTTCCCCAGAAGCAGAGCCCAGGGTCCTGAGGACCCCCAGGGTCCGAGTCGAGCATTGCCGTGCTGGAACAAGTTTCTGGGATCCAAGAAGAAACTGAAAAGCCATTCACCAGAAGCCAAACCTCACTACAACTTTATTATTATAAATGTGAGTTTCCAAGCTTTAAGTGCTAGGCATTAACAACAGACCCTCAACACTGCTGATGTCAGGTCACTCTGGGTGTCCCCTCTGACGCCCCACGATCCTCAACGCACATTCCTGTTCAACCAGCCGTACGGAGTGACCCCTGACCTTCCGGTGCATGGGAGAACATAGGTCAGGTCAAAGTTCCTGGCAATCTGTTTCCAAAAAGAACTCCGTACTCAGGATTGATGGCTTAGGCTTATCCTGAAAGCCTCATCTGCAACTTCTGGGCCGGCGCCCCCCGGGGCCGTGGTTTCCGCAAGATTTTTGTTTCAATCTTAGCCTCCAAAGACTCGAAACGACCGACCGAGGAGTAGCATCCTAAGGGATTCGCATCAAGCCTCCTGTGTTGAGAGTGAAAGAATAGAACCAGCTGTGCCTGGAGTCCCTGTAATCCCATCTCTCCATCCTCCCCGCCCTCTTCTTCCCCTTTACGTCGTCTGCCTCAAAGACACCCGCTCGCGCTGCATTTTGAACTTCACCCTCTGGGAAATCTGGGCATGGCGGAAGTCGGCATTTGGCTTCTAAGTTGCTCTCCCAAGATGTGAGCAAATCTCCAACAGGTTCTTTGCTTGAAGGATCTGTGGCCTAAAAGGAATTCAAAAATGAAACCGCATCCTCCAAAGAGATTCTGTCCTGTGTGAGGAATGCTAATACTCTCGAATTTCTACAGAGATTAGAATTGTAATAGGACGAAATCTATTTTCCGCCTTTTACTGTTATTTAAATCTAATAAGCTCTGTCTGTAATAGTCCTCCTGAAATTATCAAGCAAACACGCTGTCTTTTCTTTTTTAACTTTTTAAAATGTTTTTATTTATTTTTGAGACAGAGAGAGACAGAGCATGAGCAGGGAGGGGCAGAGAGAGAGGGAGACACAGAATCCGAAGCGGGCTCCAGGCTCCGAGCTGTCAGCACAGAGCCCGACGCGGGGCTCGAACTCACCGACCACGAGATCATGACCCGAGCCTAAGTCGGACGCTTCACCGACTGAGCCACCCACGCGCCCCAAACACGCTGTCTTAACACTTGTACAAACCATCAGTCTATGTCCCTTTTTAACTTGTAAAGCTCTTAGTTGCGATTTTCTTCGTAAAATTAATAGCTTTCACAATCATTAATTAGTGCGGCGTTTTGCTCTCAAAATAATAAATACGTATTTATACTTCAACGGACGGATTCAGTTCCAGCATGAGAACCGTGTAAGGAAATATGTTGCAAGGAGGGAAGAGAGAAGCAGGTAGGTAGGAACACAGGTTAAAAGAGGCAAACTATGCTGCTGTTCAGACACACCGTGGCTGATGGGTGGTGCCCGAGAAGTCAGGGTGCTGGTTGCGGGGGGTTGGCTGGCCTGGGAGCAGTATGTGGAGGGCCCTGCGTGGCTGGTGAGATGTCTCTCCTGTCCGCAGGGTAGGGGGCAATGATAAGGATATTCACCTTGTGACAATTTATTAAGCTAAACCGTTTCATGTGGTTTGGGGTACTTGTGCTACAAAACGAGTTGTAAAAAAAAAAACAAAAAACAAAAAAACAGGATAAAGTGCCAATCTGGAAATAAGAAATACCAAATGCTGGGGCGCCTGGGTGGCTCAGTCAGTGAAGCATCTGACTCTCGATTTCTTTTTTTTTTTTTTAAATGTTTATTTATTTTTGAGACAGAGAGAGACAGAGCATGAACAGGGGAGGGGCAGAGAGAGAGAGGGAGACACAGAATCTGAAACAGGCTCCAGGCTCTGAGCCATCAGCACAGAGCCTGACATGGGGCTCGAACTCACGGACCGTGAGATCATGACCTGAGCCGAAGTCGGACGCTTAACCAACCGAGCCACCCAGGCGCCCCTGACTCTCGATTTCAGCTCAGGTCTCATGATCTCATGGTTCGCGAGATTGAGCCCACATTGGGTTCTACGCTGACAGCGTGGGGCCTGCTTGGGATTCTCTCTCTCTCTCTCTCTCTCTCTCTTTCAAAAATAAATAAACATTTAAAAAAAGAGAGAGAGTGAGAGAGAATGAATGCCGTGGCCAGTTGTTTCCAAAGATGATGGCCACTGTCCCTCCCAGCCAATGCCCCTCTGGGGTGTGACTTTGTAGAACCTCTTATTAAGAGGTGGAAGGTATTTCTTCTCCCCTGGGACTTGGGTCAGCCAGCAGAATGCAGCCGTGTGAGGCGTGGGAAGGGCAGGCGGGCCAGGGCTGGAGCTTGCTGGCTCCCTCGGTCAGCCCACAGGCAAGCAGCCCAGGCTGTCCAGCCATCGAGGTCTTGCGGGGACAGAAGGCCTGGAGGACGAGCGGCCACCCGGAGGGGAAGGAGGCGTCCCTGTGACACCAGCACGGCCATCCCCGGCGTTCCTGCCCCAGCCCAGCTCCCAGCTAACTGCCGCCACAGGGACGTCCCCCCTCGGCTTCGTGGAGCAGAGCCACCCACCCGACGGTGACAGCTGCTGACAAGTGCTTGCTGCTTTCGGGCACAAACACGGGTGGTTTGTTCCAGGCCGAGGGGCCGCGGGTTCTTCAGACACATCGCTTTGCTGGGTGGAGGGGAAGTCAGCTCTGGGGCAGTCATATGGTTGGTCACACCTAAGCAATGCTGGAACCTTCTCCGCAGGGCCTCTCCAGGCCCAACCTCAGGGCACCCTTGTTTCTCACGATGGGACCCTCTTAGGACACCAACGCCCCCCCCTTCCCGTATCCCCCAGCCCATCGGCGGATCCCCTCTTTGTCTGGTCTGCTTCCTCAGACCTGAAGACACAGTCGACTCTCTTCCTTCCACCTTTGAAACTGTGCCCGCCCTCACCCAGCCGGGGCCACTTTCCTCCTGCAGCCACGCTTTGCCCAAGAGCCCACTTCCTGTCGCCACAGTCTGGCTCCCGCCCACCACGCCCCAGCATCATCTCTCGCCAGCGTCACCCGGGGACCTCGCGTCGCTGGCCAGCCTGCCCCTGGACTCACTCTGATCCTCAGACGCGGCAGCCAGACTCGGCCTGTCCCGGAGCTGTAGACACCTCTCCCTCTCTTCCACCTCTCAGCTCCCCAGCGCCCCCTCCGACTGGCCGTTGTCGGTCCTCCCTATGGTGCGGGGTTGTGCTCCCCTTTCGCAGCCCCCTCCCGCGTCGTGCTCATCTCCGGGTTCTCGGGCCTTCCCACATCTCTTATCTCTCCCACGTGTTCCTCCAGATCACTTCCTTCCTCCAAACCCCACAGCCCCGGAGCCAGCTGCCTACAAGACACCTCCCCCTCAGGCGTTCCAGAGATGCCTTGAAGTTAGCATCCCTCAGCCCGGCCCCCCGACGCCCTTTAATTTGAGGCCTTGCCCACGGCCACGGGCCCCGCTAAGGCCAGAGAAGAGCAGGACACCTGACAACTCGTGGGCAGGGATGGCCGGAGCCCCAAATGGGGAGCCAGACAGGAGGCCCCGCCACCCCTCCCCCAAGCCACATGCCTTTCATCAAGGGGGAGGAGGGTCACGGGGCAGAGGGGACACCGGGACCCAAACGGTGGTCACGGGAAGCGAAGACCTCATACACTCGTTCCGCTCAAAGGCAGATGAGAAGACAGAGGGAGGGGTCGGTCGGGCTCAGAAGACTGACAACCTCCCTCTCCGGTGGGGGGACTGCGCTTATGAAAACCAGCCCCGTGGGAGCCCGTGACTGGAATCATACCTGGACCCGGGGCAGGGGAGCTGGCTTTGCAGTCATGCGGCGGGGAGGGCGGCGACTCCTGTTCTGTACAGAGCCGTGTGGCCCTGAACAAGTCTTCTTGTTCTGAGTCTCAATGTCTCATCCGTAAAATGGGAACATTCCTAGCTGTTGCCCTCATAACGTGACGGTGAGGATTCAGGTGAGATGAGGGTGCTCACACAGCCCAGAGGCCTTGGGCTGTTTCTGCGGATGTGGGGCAACCTTGAAGGCGAGGAGAAGCCCAGGGAGAAAAGGGCTTTCGTGTCTGTAGACCCTAGGGGGTGTGGGGGGAGCCTGGGGAAGAGGTCCTGAGTTGGGGTCTGGAAGCCTAAGCCTGTCCTTGAACGTGGTGCTTAGAAGGGGCCAGGGCTGGGGACCCAAGGAGGGAGCTGTGCTACCCCAGACCCCCAGCCTCGCCTGCCCAGGAGGGGGGTTCACCTGTCACCTGTGCCTGGAGGCTTCCGTGGCGACGGTCCGGTTCCCAAGTGGGGTCACCGCCTCCCCACGACACCCAGGACATCCGGAAGCCCCAAATAGACCAGCAAACCCTCACCCGGTGGGCCAGATGGAGACGTACCTCCCCAAACCCCTCCACCCTGAGCTGGGAATGAAGGGGTAAGAGCCACGCCATCATCTTGAAACATAGAGTTGGGCAGTAGAGATTGCCAGTAAGGCTCTGACAGTCCTTCGGCATATATTTATACAACCCTCCCACCTTCATATAAAAGAGACAGACAGCCCAGGAGGCAGAGTGAAAACCGGGGCCTGATACATCTGGTTTATGAATGAATGGCTATAGTCCAATTTATTTCTTGCCCCCGGCTTGCTAGAATACTGCATCAGCTTTAACCGGATGCGATGAACTGAGCGTGACATTTGCTTGGTGTCCTCATTGATGACGAGTTGCTTCACGTGTGTTCATTTTACTCCTGTGTGATTTTATCCTCTTTTTTAAAAAAAAATTTTTTTTTAATGTTTATTCATTTTTGAGAAGCAGACAGAGACAGAGGGCGGGCCGGGGAGGGGCAGAGAGAGAGAGGGAGACCCAGAATCCGAGGCAGGCTCCAGGCTCCGAGCTGTCGGCACAGGGCCCGACGCGGGGCTCGAACTCACGAACCGCGAGATCATGACCCGAGCCAAAGTCGGACGCCCAGCCGACTGAGCCAGCCAGGCGCCCCAATTTTATCCCCTTTTAAGATGAAAAGGCTGTTAAATGGAGGACCACACATAGAAAAAGAGTGATGCGACTTGCGGCATCGAGGCAAAGGCCCCCAAAGTCGATCACGCCCAGGGAAGTGGTCCAGGCATCACACTGATGGGCTTTTACCCCGGCTGGGGGTCCACTATGCCCGCCACAGCCCTCAACCCAGAGCCCCTCCCTCCTCGGGAGCCTCGAAAAGACCCGGCAGTGGGTCAGCATTGGCTCTTCAGTCAGGAAGGAGACAGTTGGGGTGACAGGTGTGCCCACTGCCTTGATCGTGGGGATCGGGCAGGCCAGGACCTGACGGCTCCCTACATCTTGGACCCACTCGACGCCCCCACGTCCACACCAAACCCCAACCCTTCATCTCCCCAGGCCCCTCTTCGCCTGGGGCAGCCCTGAGGTGCAAGCAACCCCCCCTCTAATCTCTCAAGCCACACGCTTAGCATTTCCTGTGCCTCGTTCAAAACTATTAACTCCAAAGAACCAAATTACATCAAGGAGAGGGAGCAGTCAGAGTCTGGACTCACCACAGTCCAGGGAAAGCTGAGTTCTCACGCTGGCCCCCCAGGTCTATGAGTCTGAAACTAGGAATTTGTGGTGCAGAGGCTGGGCACCCCGTGGGGCCAGGTGGGTGGGGCGTGGGGGGTGGGGCGCGGTTTCCAGGATGGGGAAGGAGCTCGCCATGGCCTCAGGCTTCCTCCCATCCCTCTGCCAGCTCCCCTGACCAGGGCCAACCCCCAGGCTCCCCGCGACCGTGCAGGGCCCCAGCTCAGGCCACCTTCTCCGAGCCTGGCGCTCCACACCCGCCTCTCCCGCCTCCTCTGTCGGCACCTCTGCTCGCCGTCCCTGGATCACAAGCAGCAACATGCCCTGAGCCACATTCACAGTATCTGTCTGTCCAGGTCCCTCTCGTGCTCAGTGGTGACCTGTCTGTCTCCTGCTCCTGGGTCCACCTGTCCCCTGACTGAGCCACCTGGGTCCCTCCCCGACTGCCCGGCTGGAGGCTGAGATCCATCCTGAGCCCCAGAACCAGCCCTGGCCCAAAGCAGGGGCGATGCACAGGGACACGGCCGTTGCCGGTGTCCGCGAGCACCTGTTCTCATCCCGGGGTCCTGTCTTCTTCCTGAGATCTAGGGCCACCTTGTGTCAGCCCGCGACGGCTGAACTCCTGCCTTCTTCCCCACGCCGGAACCTCTGTTCTAAAAACCTCCAGAGACAGACCTGTCTTGTTCTGCCCCTTCTTCCAAATGCACTTCCTGTCTCACACCCCGCGTGCCAGATGTGGGACCCCCTTCCTACCAGAGGCCTCCCCTTGGTGCCCCCAATTCACCATTGGACACACATCCTTCCCCTCTGTTGCTGTTCACTGCTTAGCCTCCAACCCCTGTGTGTGCGGTTTTGAGACACTGAGTTTTCATCGATATCGATGAGTGAAGGGGGGAGGGGGGAACCAAGAAAAGAAGAACATTAACTTTTTATTTTATTTTTTTTTTAACGTTTATTTTATTTTTGAGACAGAGAGAGACAGAGCATGAACGGGGAAGGGGCAGAGAGAGAGGGAGACACAGAATCGGAAGCAGGCTCCGGGCTCTGAGCCATCAGCCCAGAGCCCGACGCGGGGCTTGAACTCACGGACCATGAGATCGTGACCTGAGCCGAAGTCGGACGCTTAACCGACTGAGCCACCCAGGCGCCCCTAACTTTTTATTTTTAAATCAACAATTTTTACCACCCACATCATTTTGTATTTTTGAAAAGGTCTTTTTAATACAAAGGAAGTAGAAGGGCGCCTGGGTGGCTCAGTCGGTTGAGCGTCCGGCCTCGGCTCAGGGCGCGATCTCTCAGTCTGTGAGTTCGAGCCCCGCGTCGGGCTCTGTGCTGACAGCTCAGAGCCCAGAGCCTCCTTCGGATTCTGTGTCTCCCTCTCTCTCTGCCCCTCCCCCGCTCATGCTCTGTCTCTCTCTCTGTCAAAAATAAATAAACATTAAAAAAAAATTTTTTTAAATACAAAGGAAGTAGGCATGTTTCTCATCGCCGATAACAGGATGGTCCATTTCCACAAGACAGGTGGCCCTTACATTTCCCTCATTTTCTGTGGGTTTCTTATTCCAGCAAAGGACAGCAGAAAACTTCATCCCGGACCAATCCTGGTTGCTACAATGACTTTGGGAACCTGCCTTGGCCACCACAGTGTTCTGTATCCTGGCCTGATATGTTTTTGACTGAGAGGTAGGGACCCACTCTAGCCACAGTCACAAATGGAAACTGCTAGTGTCACTCCCGAGAGGTCTTACAGAGCGGTGTTTATCTCGGTGACTTCACGGGCGTGATCCATATCTGGCCGTCGCTCCCTGGGCCCAGAGCATCTGTTTCCGGGGGCCCCGAAGCTGACCGGACTCCAGGAAGTCAGATCCGATTTATGGAAGTCACAGAAACATGTCAGTTTGTCGTGAACAAGTCCAGAGGCAAACTAGACCGAGTGCTGAGCTGGGCCGTCCAGCTCACCCACAGTCCGTGGAAACCTTGCTGGACGGCCACTTAATAACAGCAGGATATCATTCCGTGTCATGCCACATGGTGAGGGGCTGGGCAGCCAGGTGTGGGTGGCACCAGGCTCTGATCGGGACAAGGGCTGGTTGCTCCGTGACCAGAGTCAGGCAGACACACCCCCCCCCGCCCCGGGCAGGATGTGCCTTTGCAAAGAGGGCTGGAGGCCAAGGTGGGCAGCCTCTGTTGTTCCTGGGTGCCGTGGGGCTGGCCGTGGTTGGGAACGCCTGCCCTCTCTGGACTTTGATTCTTGGTGATCTCCATGAACTAGCAGCAGTTACCCAACACCAAAAAACTGGGATCGAGCAAAGAATGTTCCTCCTCATTTCCCATTTGTTATGTTGCCAGGCACGATCCAGGCACCCCAGCGCCATTCCCAGTCTTCTGCTCGAAGGTGGGGTTCTCCAACCTCTGGGGAAGCCTGGCTTTACACCCCTTCTCCTGGGGATGGTGGCAGCACCAGTGGGATTCGCCCGTGTCCCGGGAGACCCCCTGCGACAGCCAGATGGAGCAGTTCTCGGGGCCCGTGTGACAGGCAATCACAAGCTCCTTTCGTCTCACTTGGGTAATGATGCAATCACTTTTCTCTAATTCTTAAGGGACACATATGCATATCTAATGAGCAAGCAGGCGGGATTCCAAACACAGAGGGTTTTAAACATAATTTTGAGAGAGCAGCTCTGAACAGGGAACCCATAGATATGATGTCATGCCTCCTTATTAGAGATGAGCAAGCTTTCCTTGGAAGGATGTGGAGCCCTGGGCAGGGGCTGCTTAAGAAAAGCAGACAACAGTTGAAAGAAGGACAGAAGGACAAAAAGGAAGGGAGAGAGGGAGAGAGATTGGCCTCTTCCCACCAGAAGAGCATGTCTTGATACTTTGGTATCCTGAGGTCTTAGGTTCCATGTAGAGGTTTCCCAAGAGAACCTGATAATGACCCACCAGGGTGGAATTTAAATGTGGATAAAGTCATGGCTAGCACTCTTTTCGCTTCCAGATTAGAGAACTCTTCATCATTCCCCTCGTCTCAACTAAACCCTAGACCGGCTTCTTCTTGACTCTAAGCTCTCGCCTTCCTTTCCTTAGAGAGTTTTCTTTAGGAAACGTGGAAATTCTTTCTCTGCCCCTCTGAGATATATGTAGATCTTTTTGAAAAGACTCCAGTTTTACAGCATAGAACTGTCTTTCTTAAGGGCCTGGGAGATTATGCCTTGAAGGGTAATCATCAAGGAAGATGGCGTCTCACTCTCACCATCTCTGTTGAAGGTAGGAGCCTACCTTGGGCGGGCGCCTTGCTCTGAGTTGTAAGCCAAGATAGAAGCAAGTCTGCTTTTCCTTTGGGTAAAGCCAATTGGCAAGCACAGATGACCTAATGGTCTCCCTCTCCCACCAGCACTAATACACAGCCCCCCCCCCCCCAACTACCACTGCTCTTGGTTCAGTAGACTCCAGTGCTGACTCAGTGTTAGTCTCTCCTCCCTATTACAACAATCTTGAATAAAGTCGCCCGTGTCTGTTTAACTTTGCCTGGTACAATTTTTGCTTTGACAATTCCCAGCTTGGTGACGTGGGAGCCACAGTGGTGGGACAGTCCCTCAGAACCCCAAACCCCCCAGGGAGACGATGGCCCTGGATTATGGGCTAACTTCTAGTGTCACAGGACTCACTTGGGTCCCTGCTTTAATTTTTTGTGCTGATTGATTTCTGATGGGCACTGTCACTGCTTTATTGGAATGAATTCTGCTCGGTCAGATATTCCTTTAAAACATTTCTATACCTGATATGCCGATATCTTATTGATGATTTTGTGTCTGCATTTATAAGTGAGGCTAATCTACAGATCTCTTTTTGTGCTGGCTTTATCAGATTCCGGGGACATGGAAGAAAAAGTTTTAAAGGATAGTAATGAACAAGCATGGCTTTAAACTTTGGATTTCAGTATAAAAAAAGCTGTCAAATAGCACATAGTTTAAAATTCTGTGGCAGGAGAAAGGGAATGGAGGGATGCCTCCCTTAATGCTGCAATCATCCATTGAGGCTCCATAGTCTCTGAATTTTGTGCTTCTTTAAGAAATTTGCTGAGCCTGCGGTTGAATCCTTTATGCCTACCGACATAATTTTTGGATCATCATCAATTTTCAGGAATTATATAATTTAGCCTGAGCAATGTTTCACCAGCATCAGAAACAGTGAAATTATTCAGAGGGGCTGAATATGAAGAACAAAGAGTAAATGAACGTGCTTATTGGCCTCAGAGGCTCTCATTTGTTCCTGGGAGGCAGGACTGAGTTCAGGGAGAGCAAAAATGGCTTTGAGGGTTTTTCCTTGGTTTTAAACCCTGGCCTGCCAGCCTGTTCTTGATTAACGGTTAACAGACCTGCATTCTGAAAAGGATCTTCCCCCATCCGAGGTGTGGTGTCCAAAGTGGGGCTTGTATGGTCTCTCCCCACATTTTAGGAATGTGATAGTTTCTCCGAATGAATGGGGACGCGTTCGTTCTATCTTTGCCCCTTCCTCCAGGATCAGCTAAATAACATAAGGATCAACCATTGCTTACAAGTGACTTGCCTTAAAAGAACTTAAAAACGCAAATGAACTTGGGTGTTGAAGTGTCTGGGCTGATGGGTTTATACGTGGTTCATTATTAAGTGTGCCTTTCCCTTTTTTTCTACCATGATTCTGTTTTTTAGTACCTTACCATTTAAAAGATGTTGGTTTTTGACAAATACTTTTTTTTGAGAGAGAGAAAGAGAGAGAGAGAGAGAGAGAGAGAGAGAGAATCTTAAGCAGGCTCCATCCTCAGCACTGACCCCAACACGGGGCTTGATCCCACAACCCTGAGATCATGACCTGAAGCGAAATCAAGAGCCGGACACTCAAGGGGTGCCTGGGTGGCTCAGTCAGTTCAGCGTCTGACTTCGGCTCAGGTCATGATCTCACGGTTCATGGGTTCGAGCCCCGCGCTGGCTCTGTGCCGACAGCTCAGAGCCTGGAGGCTGCTTCTGATTCTGTATCTCCCTCCCTCTGTCTGTCCCCCCCTGCTTGTGTTCTCTCTCTCTCTCTCAAAAGTAAATACGTAAACATTTAAAAAAAAAAACTAAAAAAAAAAAAGAAAGAGTTGGATGTTCAATTGACGGAGCCACCCAGGTGCCTCAAAAATACGTTCTTTCCCTGCATGACACCTGGCATTCATGTCTCAAGCATCTGTGTCCAGAGCAAAAGCTGTGTCTGTCTTCTGTGGCAGAGTATTAACGTTTTCTGCTTCTGCAACAGAGTATGAATTCAAGCATCTAGTGAACACGAGCATCAGAAAGATTTTTCTCTTTTCTCTTTTCCACTAGCATTTCTATTTCTCCTTGAATCGGTTGTGGTATATTTTATTTTTCAAAAATTGTTTTTTTATGTTTATTTATTTTTGAGACAGAGAGAAACAGAGCAGAGTGGGGGAGGGGCAGAGAGAGAGGGAGACACAGAATCCAAAGCAGGCTCCAGGCTCTGGGCTGTCGGCACAGTGCCCGACACGGGGCTCAAACCCACGAACCATGAGATCATGACCTGAGCTCAAAGTCGGATGCTTAACAGACTGAGCCACCCAAGCGCCCTTGGTTGTGGTATATTTTACACGATAGCTGTGCCTTTCGGCGAGATTTTCCAAACTATTGGCATAAATTTGCACATAATATTTCTTATAATTCTATTAATTTTCTCTCTATCTATCCCCATGATGGCATCTACTTTTCTCATTTGGACATTAGATGCTGTCGTTTTCTCTTTTAAAAACGTGAAATGGGCAAGATCAGCACGAAAGCTTCTAAACACTTGGGATAAAATGATTGATATAATCTTTATGTAATACATGAAATCATTCATATCCTCAGTGCAAAATGTTGTCTAAGATGGAAGCCGAAAGAGTCCTAGTTACGACTTCATCCACATTAACATTCCATCTTGTGGATCATTTCCAGGTTTTCTTGGGAAAACTCTCTGCATGGAACCTAAGAAGACTTCATGATACTGAAGTATCAGGATTCTGTTCTTTTGGTGGGAAGAGGTGAATCCTTCTTCCTTCCAAGGCAAGACAGTTGGTTCCTGGACGTATTTTTGAAACAGAACTATAGTTGTGTTGGTTGCATTATTAACTTACCTCCATGTTGTGTTTTGTTCCCTACTTATGTTTTTTTTTTAAAGATTTTTTATAGGTTATTTTATAATCGGACGCTCAACTAACTGAGCCACCCAGGCACCCCTTTCCCCAGTTTTCCCCGGTTTTAAGAAGAAATAATTGACACACTTCACCGTGTAAGTTTAAGGTGAACGACAGGATGGCTTGATTTACACATAGCGTGAAACGATCACCATGGTAGTAGGGTCAGTGAACACCCATTTCTTATACAGATACAATAAGAAGGAAGAAGGAAAGAAACAAGGGGGGAAATTCTCCTTGTGATGAGAACTCTTAGGATCTTCTCTCTTAACTTTCTTATACCGCTCACGGTTAGGAGAAGCATACACATATAGAAACAGCAAGTAAGCAGAATTCCACCACAGAGAGTCTCTTGAAACATCATTTTGAGAAAACAACTGTGAGCAACTTGCAGACAGGATGTAACAACTCCTTCTTTGGAAATGAGCAAGCTTTTCCTGGAAGAACGCGAAGCCCGTGGCATCGGCCGCTTAAGAAAAACAGACAACGGCTAAAGAAAGAAAAGCAAAGGAAGGAAGGGAAGGGAAGGAGGGAAGGAAAGAAGGAAGGGTTACAGAACTCAGATGTGCAGGAAGCCAATAGCTGAGACACCTGTTCTGAAGCAAAGAAAGCTTTATTACCCGAAGGGCCGCCCAGTGAGAAGCCGCCTTGCCCTGTTGAGCCGAAGGACAGCTTATGTATGTTTGGAGAGGGAGGTGACTACTCAAGAGGAGGGTTTCTTGAAACTCCGGTGGGGGGGCTTGAAATAGTCTGGATGTAAGTATTCTTCCAGACAGTGAGGCTCTTTTGGGGACCTGCTAAGATCCAATAGATCAAGACAAATGTTACGGCCCTGTCCCCATTAGGTTTCTACCAGCAGTGGGCAAACAGAAAGTAAGGGTAAAAAGGCAAAGTTAATAATTGATCGCGCATGAGGGAAAGAGGGCACATAAAACATAATTAAGTAGGGGGGCGCCTGGGTGGCTCAGGCAGATGGGCATCCGACTTCGGCTCAGGTCATGATCTCACGGTTTGTGGGTTCAAGCCCCGCGTCGGGCTCTGTGCTGACAGTTCGGAGCCTGGAGGCCGCTTCTGATTCTGTGTCTCCCTCTCTCTGCCCCTCCTTTGCTCATGCTCTGTCTCTCTCACTCTCTCAAAAATAAATAAACTTAAAAAAAAATTTTTTTTAAAAAACTGGGGAAAAAAACCAAGGGAAGTGCTGACGTCATTATCTCAAGTGAGATGGCAGAAACTTGTGATTGCCTGTCACATGGGGCCTGGGAACTGCGCCATCTGGCTGTCTCAGGGGGTCTCCTGGGCCCACCCCAGGTGCTTCCATCATCCCAAGGAGAAGGGGTACAAAGTCAGGCTCTAAGACTGCCCCGGATATTAAAGAACCCCCCCTTAGAGCAGAGGACAGGGGACAGTCTGGGGATGTCTGGCTTATGACAGCGTTATTTGTTATCTCATGGTCTCGGAGTCAGACCAGATATGGCTCAGCCAGACCCTCCAGCTCGGGCAAGGTCACAGTCAAGCATCAGCTGGGGTCACAGTCACCTTAAGATTCAACCGAGCCAGGATTTCCTTCAAAGTCACTCAGTGGTTGCTAGTGGAATTCAGCTCCCCGCGGACTGTTGGACCCAGAGCCCCCGTTCCTGCCGGACTGTCGGCCAGAACCCGGCCACCCGGCCACCTATTCGTTTCTTAGCCGGCTTCACCAAAGTTATCAAGTTGAGAGAGAACAAGAGAGAGCCGGTGGGAGGAAGTCGCGGCCTTTTACCACCTAATCTCGGAAGGGACACCCCGTCCACTTGTGCAGTGTTCTGTGGGTGGGAAGCAAGTCCCCAGGCCCCGCCCAGCTTCCAGGGGAGGGGGTCACACAAGGGCAGGAACAGCAGGAGGCAGGCATCCCGGGGAACCGTTTCAGAAGGCCACCTCCCGCCAGAGTCTGGAATAGAACCAGGCGTATGTGGGGAGTGACTGTAAGACAATAGATGTCATTTCATATCCTAGTGAAAAGACCGATTGTACACACACACACACACACACACACACACACAAATTGTTGAGATGGTCAGCTCTCATTTGGAAGTTAGGTTCCCTGCCTCAGCGGCCGCAAAAATAATTTCCAAATCGGCTAAAAATCTAAAAATATGGAACCCCATGAAAATACTAGAAGAAAATACAGACAACCGTTTTTATTTGTTTTTTAATTTTTAATCTTTACTTATCTTTTTGAGAGAGAGAGCGCGCGCAAGAGGGTCAGAGAGAGAGGGAGACCCAGGATCGGAAGCAGGCTCCAGGCTCCGAGCTGTCAGCCCGGAGCCCGACGCGGGGCTGGAACTCACGAACCCCGAGATCATGACCTGAGCTGAAGTCAGACGCTTCACCGACCGGGCCACCCAGGCGCCCCTGGGCAACTGTTTTTATAACCTCTGATGGGGATGTCCTTCTAAATATGACTGGTGTGTCCAGTTCACGAGGGAAGGGAATCCGTGTGGGGGTGTTATATGATTGTATCCCAGGGCTAGAAACTCTCTCCGACATGTTGCGAATGGTTAAATAATGCTTGTTGAAAAAAGGCTGAAGGAAAAAAAAAACCAAACCCTAAGAGAAAACAGCTTTGGGCCAGTTTTGCCCCAACGCGATCGTGTGTCGTGGGGGAGGACACTGAAAAGGAAGTTAAAACAAAACCAAAAAAGCAAAGACAGCATGAAGAATCCCGACAAGTGGAGAGCAAAGCGTTAGCCTCGCGAAGGACCGGAAGCTGGTCAATAACGCAAATGGGAAAACTTCTGATGACACACGGTAGGTAGAAAGGGAGGTCTAGTCGTCTCTTTCCCTGAACCCGGACTCTGTGCCGCGTGAACAGATCCCTGGGGGAGTCGGGGGCTTCAGGTGTCCCCAGGGAACTGGAGGCCCCCATGGGCTCCCCTGAACTCTGTGTCGTTTCTTCCCCAGGGAAAAAGACAGAGCGAATAGAGGGAGATGACGGGGAGAGGGGTTAGGATTCCTCTCCTCCCTGGACATCAGGGAGTGTATATGTGTGAGCGAGATGTGTGTGAGACAGCGAGTGAGTGTGCGAGTGAGCGTGAGGGGACGAGAGCGAGTGTGTGAGCATGAGAGTGAATTAGAGTGTGCGAGAGAGTGACAGTAAGTGTGTGAGTGAAGGTGAGTGTGCCTGTGTGAGTGGATGAGTGTGAGAGTATCGGTGTGAGTGTGTCAGTGGATGAGAGCGGGTGTGTGAGAGAGTGGGTGTGCGTGTGTGTGTTGGGGGAGGGGGGATCCCCCTTCCTGATGTTGCACGATAGATGTGGCCCACAAAAGCACAATTACGTTATCGAAAGGATCCCCACAAAACAATAAAGGAGCAATATAAAAGTAAAAAGGAAAACCATCAGGGAGCCCGAGTGGCTCCGTTGGTTAAGCGTCTGACTCCTGACTTCCTGGTCAGGTCACGATCTCACGGTTTCTGAGTTCGAGCCCTGCACCGGGCTCTGTATCGACAATGCGGAACTTGCTTGGGATTCTGTCTCCCTCTCTCTCTGCCCTTCCCTACCTCTCTCTCTTTCTCTCTCTCTCACTCTCTTCAAAATAAACAAATAAGGTTAAAAATGTCTTAATAAAAGAATACAAAATAAATTTAAAAACAAAAGGGAAAAAAAAACTAGGAGCGCCCGGCTGGCTCAGTCGGTAGAGCGAATGACTCTTGATCTCAGGGATCTGAATTCGAGTCCTGAGTTGTGTGTAGAGATTACTTAAAAATAAAATCTTTTTTTTTAAGGGCAAAAATCTAGAAGACAATAGATGAGCAGGCAATTTACGGAAGAAATACAAAAGGCTGATAAAGACGTAGCAGATCGAGAGGTTTTTTGGGTTTTTTTCCCCTGCCTCACCTTCTTTCCTTGACCACCTCACTGCTGGGGAGGAGAAGATTTGCAGCCAATCAAAGAATATCTTTAGCAAAGGGGCGCCTGGGTGGCTCAGTCGGTTAAGCATCAGACTTCGGCTCAGGTCACGGTCTCGTAGTTCGTGGGTTCGAGCCCCGCATCGGGGTCTGTGCGGATGGCTCAGAACCTGGAGCCTGCTTCAGAGTCTGTGTCTCCCTCTCTCTCTGCCCCTCCCCTGCTCTCACTCTGTCTCTTTCTCTCTCTCTCTCTCAAAAATAAATAAAACATTTAAAAAAAAACTTGAAAAAAAAGATTATCTGTAGCATAAAAGCACACGAAGTTATGCTATGGTAGGTATTCAGTACGAGCAAGCTTTCCGGGGTCCAGTCAGGAAAACGGAACCCAAAATATGCATTTTGAGCGTGAAAGATTAAATACAAGAATTGGAGGCTTTTATACTTTATGCAAGAGCAGAGGCAGCGATGGTCACAGAAGCTATAACCAAAGATCCCAGCCTCAAACACCAAGGGGATGGCTTCTGAGAGTTCTCCCGGAAACTGTGACTCACGTCTGCTTCCAAAGAGCAAGGCCTTGTCTTCAATCTCGTGTGGCTCAGGGGCAAACGTTAATCCTGGACCCCACCCCCGAGAAAGGGATTCTGGGAGTTGTAGTTCCTGACCTCTCTAGCCGGTGCAAGACACCTCAGTGGCATTGGAGGTGACGCCAAGGTGATTCAGACGGCCGGGCACAGTCCGCCTGGGTCCACACATATCCTTTTTACCCGTGTTTCACTTCCAAAAACAGGCAGTGAGGACGTCATGCCTCCACGTACCGGGAGCCAACGGTCTGTCGATCCAACGGAGCCGCGCTCACTCTCTCCCCCAAAGTCCCATTTATCCCGGATCCTTTCTTAGCTCAGTCACAACTCCCTTAAATATCCAATCACATAAATGTGGGATCAAAAATACTTTGTGTTAGACAGAGAGGAGGGGAAAAAGGAAAGATTTTTTTTTTTTTTTTTAAAGAGAAAAACACTTCCAACAGCAAGGCAACAGTGTTTTAAGAGCCGCCTCCCCCTGAACGAGGCAAGTGTTTCGTTGGAACTGAAGCTGTCTCTGGGGAATCCCTTAAAAAGAAATGCATGTCAATCAAAACTGACTTGCATTTGTGCCTGCAGGTGCGTCAGAACACTCTGTCTTAGTATTTCCATGAGCAATAAAATGAAGTATCGTTTCCTTTAAAAAAGGGGGGAGGGGGGACTGAAAAACGGCTGCACAGTCCTCCTTTCTGCAACTGGCCATGTGAGCATAACGGGAATTAGTAATGTCTGTTTGTTTTTCCATCACCCATTCTGTGTTTTCCTTGCTCTCGGCCAGCCCTTTGGGCACACGGTTCTTCACCTAGCAGCGTGACCCCAAGCCATTCTCTCTCTCTCTCTTTTTTTTTTAATTTTTTAACGTTTATTTATTATTGAGAGACAGAGAGAGACAGAGCGTGAGCAGGGAGGGGCAGAGAGAGAGGGAGACACAGAATCCGAAGCAGGCTCCAGGCTCCGAGCCGTCAGCCCAGAGCCCGACGCGGGGCTCGAACTCACAGACCGTGAGATCGTGACCTGAGCCGAAGTCGGACACTTAACCGACTGAGCCACCCTGGCGCCCCACGTTGCTATAGTTTTTAAACTAACCTTTGCCGCTGGGCGTGTAACATTAAGGGGCATTGCGGACAATACCCTGGGTCCCTCCTCTTCCGGTCTGCATTGTGTGATAACTATCTTCTTCCCCCTGATATCGCCACCAGTCACTCCGACGGGACAGTGTCTGCCTTCTTGCCTGTGGGTTCAGTTGGTATGGAATTCCCCCGAAAGGCCAGGTGGCAGTCTCCGCTTCTGGGTCGACAGAACCCCTGTTTGATTTCCCGTTAGAACCATTCTTCTCTTGGGAACTACGATCTCTAAGACAGCAAAGCCCAACGTTGCAGGGACAGGAACGGAATTTTGGGGCCAGCACGACAAGGCAGCCCCAACTGTAGCCTTGTTTCTGGAGCAGGTAACCTTCAGAATGTCTGGGTACCTCCCTTTCCCCAGCGCACAGTGCCTGTGGAGAAAGCAAGGAAAAGCTCTCACCATATGCATTTTTGGCAATGTAGCAGAGTCCTTCCTCGAGGGGCTCTGGGTCCGTGAGCTGGCTCGCTTCTAGGAACTGGTCAAAGGAGCAGGACATCCTAGAGACGTGGCCCACGTGCCATCTCTGTCCGCTAAGAATTTTGTCACTTATGCAGACGAAAACCCTGAGAGTCGCCCACCTGTCTCAGTCCTAAGTGCACCGTGACCCATTAACTCCTGCTAAAGATCGCTTAGGCCACGCCATGCTTTTCGTGTTTCGTCTCCGCTTCCCATCGTGCTGACCACGGCCACCTTTCAAGTTCTTTCTCTCGGCCTCCACTGCACCTGAGTCCCACCGTCCCTCCCCGCCCCCACCCCTACTGAATGCAGGGAGCGTATCTCCAAGACGGCATCTTCCACTGTGGTCCCCGGCCTGCAAAGAAGAACCACTACAGAGCCTTTCAAGGAGGCTGGGGTCCCTCTCACCACCGAAACAGGAATGACATTTCCAGGGGTCTCTACAGCATGTGGTTTGTTTGATGGAAAACGACAGAGACAGACGAAAGAGAACAAGGAGTTCTGGGGCTGCTGATGCCAAGCGTCTGGTAGCTTCTGTCCTCCAACGGTGAATTGCACCTGCCCCCCCCCTCCACCGAGCATCTCTACGGAGGTTGCGGGAGGTGGGGGGGGCGGGGGGAGGGGTCACCTGAAAGCTCCAGCTGCTGTTGTCAGTTCCCAAGTGCGGCACATCATCGCAAATTACGTCCTGTTAGGAACTTGTTCTAAAGACGTCTCCTCTCTGAGCACTCTGCGTGCTCATGAGATAATATTTTCGTCTGGTGCAGCTGCACAGCCGCGCTACAGCTCCGTGCCCCCAGATGACTGCCGGGAGCGGGCTTTTCCATCCTCAGGAAGCCTCGCCGCGTCTCAGCACACCAACGTCTGCGTCCTGCCCCAGCTTTATTAACCTATGACTGACAAATAAGAAACGCACCGAACCAGCTTGCACACGGTGATCTTTAAGGTGTGCAAATAATGATGCTTGAATATGTGTGCCCATGATGGAATGATCACCACAATCGGGTTCGTTAACGCATCCGTGGCCTCGTGTAGTTACTGTGTGTGGGTGCGCGCGCCTATGGTGAGAACACCGTGATTTACTCTCTTAGCAAATTTCAAGTCTACAAGAAAGTGTTACTAACTACAATCACCATGCTATTCATTGGGTGCCCAGACCTTAGTCCTCTTCTAACTGAAAGTTTGTACTCTTTGACAAGTTTGTATCTCTCTTCGTTCCCCCCCCCCACTCCCCACCCCGACCCCTCAGCTCCTGGCCACCGCTCTCCCCTCTGGTTCTAGAAGTTCCGTTCTTGTAGACTCCACATATGAGCAAGATCATAGAATACTTGTCTTTCTGCGTCTTCTGGCTTATGATAGCATAATGTCCTCCTGGCAGCATAATCCCTGCTGTCAAAAATGGCAGAATTTCCTTCTTTTTGTTTCCTTCTTTTTCCTTTTCACACACACTCACATGTATAATTACTTATTGGAACATATATAGAGTGAAATCTATATATTGGTTTTTGTTATTTATATTGGGTTATTGGGGGGGGGGGGTGTTTTGGTTTTTTGTTTGTTTGACTTTGCTCCCGAGTTGTAACAGTTCCTTATATATGTTGGATATTAGTCCCTTATCAGCTACAAAATTTGCAAACATCCTCTCCCGTTTGTGGGTTGTGTTTTCATTCTGTTGATGGTTTCCTTTGCTGTGCAGAAGCTTTTCAGTTTGATGTAGTCCCACCTGTTTATTTTTATTTATTTTATTTTGTATTTATTTTATTTTAGAGAGAGTGCACGAGAGGGGGAGAGGGAGAGAAGCAGAGAGAGAGAGAGAGAGAGAGAGAGAGAGGGAATCTGAAGCAGCTTCTATGCTCAGTGGGGTGAGATCATGACCTGAGTCAGGCTCTCAACCAACTGAGCCCCCCGGGCACCCCCACCTGTTTAGTTTTGCTTCTGTTTCCTGTGCTTCTGGTATCCGATCCAAAAAACGATCGCCAAAACCGACGTCAAGCGCTTTTCTTTTATGTTTTCTTCCAGTTTTCTAATTTCAGGTCTCACATTTAAGTCTTCAGTCTGTTTCAAGTTGACTCTCGTATATGATCCAATCTCGTTCCCCCAAATGCAGACAGAGAGATATCAAGGACCCCACATCCGAAAAGAGTCACCAGCGATGGCGGCCAGATGTCCTCTCTGGGTTCTGCAACTCCAAATCATCCGCGACGCGACGCACCCTGGCATCCCCTCCCCCGCCTGCCGCCCTTATCCCAGAAACGCCGGGGGAAGAGG
The DNA here is from genome assembly GCF_018350215.1 of Panthera leo. Classification (NCBI taxonomy): domain Eukaryota; kingdom Metazoa; phylum Chordata; class Mammalia; order Carnivora; family Felidae; genus Panthera; species Panthera leo. Next base: position 130,312,600 of record NC_056685.1, read on the forward strand.
TGGAAAGATCGTCATGGGGGGAGTGCTTGGCCACCTGGAAAAGCTGTGGTTCTTCCCCCCTCTCTCCCTGTGGGGAAGGGGGGTTGCTCCCCACCACCGCAAGCCGGCTGAGGATGCCTCCAGGAGAGCCACTGGTTGAGGCTGGGGGTGCCTGCAGGACAGGTCAGCCTGCAGGACTGACGTGTTGCACCCCAGTTAGATGGTGGGGACCTTGCGGCTCTGCCTTCTGAACCGCCGACAAGGAGGAAAGAGAACCGGAGACGGTGGTGGGTGCAGTGGGGCTGTCTGTACCCCCCGTCTGGTGGATAACGTCCACCTAGACTCTAGGAAGGGATTGAGGTGGCCACCCAGAACCCACCCACGGGGGCAGACCACTGGGTGAGGACGCCCCAGCAGGCAGAGGCCCTGGGGTATTCTAAGAAAGAGGACGGGACCAGAGGTGGGATGGGGACTCACTGAGTCCCTTGCACCCTCTCGGCGGGACCCCGTGTCGTGGAGATGTACCCACAGAGCATGCACCCCTTCTCCAAGAGAGGGCCCCGACAGCGGGTCAGAGCCGGCCCGAGAAGCAGCCATGAGTCCCAGAGACCAACCATCCGTCTGTGTACCCCAGACACCGGTAAAGAGGTACACCCTTCTCCGGCCCTCCCACCCTAAGAGGTCAGAGAAGCTGGAAGCGTGAGGAGAGCGGTGAGGGGAACCAAGGGACCAAGACCCTCCCTGTCTGGTTCTCCCTGCAAGGGTTCGAGCCTTCAGGCAGCAAGAATGAGACTGGGCGGACGTGGGCCTTTAAATAACAGACAGCGCGGGGCGCCTGGGTGACTCAGTCGGTTAAGCGTCCAACTTCGGCTCAGGTCATGATCTCCCGGTCCGTGAGTTCGAGCCCCACGTCGGGCTCTGTGCTGACAGCTCGGAGCCTGGAGCCTGTTTCAGATTCTGTGTCTCCCTCTCTCTCTGCCCCTCCCCTGCTCATGCTCTGTCTCTGTCTCAAAAATAAATAAACGTTAAAAACAATTTTTTAAATAACAGACAGCGGTCTAGAGAATTTGCCCAAGACGTCGTTAAGGGATGTGAAGGGGAGAGACCACATAGCTGAGTGAGGATGCCACCATGGGAGAAAATAAATCCGCCTCATGGGGCCCCCCGGGTGGCTCAGTGGGTTAAGGGTCCGACTCATGCTTTCGGCTCAGGCCACGATCTCACAGGTCATGAGTTACTGTCACTTCCTTTCACGGCCTTAAAACAGGAAGAACCAAAGGGTTTCAGGCTATGCGTGACGTTTGCTTTTGCGTGTGTGTTATTTTCTGTAATAAAACGTGTTGCATTTGTAATCAGAAAGTTTGGAGGGACCACAAAAGAAGAAAAAAATCTTTACAATCAAGGGGAAGACGTGAATTGGATGAAAACATGGGTTGCTTCGGGAACCGTCCGTGCTCTCTGGAGAAGGGCAGATGCTGGGAGCGTCCCCAGGGACACCCCGCTCCCTTGCTGTCCCCACCACCCCCCACACAGACACCTCTTCCTTCCTGACAGCTCGGTGCTGCCACCCTGAGGCCAATGGTGGACATCATTTCAACCCAGATCTGCGGGGACGGCCCCTCCAGCTTCAGTGTTCGGGTTTCATTTTATGACAACTGGTTTCGGGGCTGAGGATGGAACTTTGTGGGAAATTCCTGTGAAAAGGCCAGACCGGAGGACTGAGCAAGACAGAACGCCTGTGTGTGCATTGGTAAAGCGTTTCAAAACCAGACCCGTGGAGCCCTACCCCAGGGGTGGGGCCCTTCCGATTCTAGGTTGTGTCCCCAAGAAGCCACCCCTGCTTGCACACTTGTATTTGGATGTGCGCATGTTAGCGATGCTTTCGTATGCCGTGCATTTGCGTGTGTGTGTGCACAACTATGTATATTTGCACTATGCGTTGTGTTGATGGGTACCTGCCTGTACAAGCGTGTGTGTGATGCGAGTACGCGTTTTCTTAGGTGATTTTGTGTATGTTTGAGTATGGTGTGTGTGTGTGTGTGTGTGTGTGTGTGTGTGTGTGACAGAGAGAGAGAGAGAGAGCAGGATTTTGTGTTCTGGGTCACGAGAGCCTCAGGTCTCCAGCTGAGGCTGCCGGGGGAATATGGCAAATGGCATCCATGACACGACCCCTAACAGGTGTTCTAGAACGGAAAGAACTCGCAGCATATAACAACTCCATCCAAACCCCTGCACTAGGAGACCTGACCAAGCTCTCACGTGGCTAATAGCAGCATCAGTCCGTGTCCCCAGGATGAGCCCAGGCTCCCACCGAGATGCCAGCCCCGGCAAGCTCAGGGCTGCCAGAACTTACTGTTCTAGCCAACAGCTGACCATAGGGCCCTCCGCTCATTTTCTCGGGGCATTCACTAAAAAGAACTTGGACTTGTAGATCTTTCTGTGGCCCCTGGGATACCTCTCTGGATCTCTTATGGCCCAACAGTGTCTTTCTCTGGGACCTGAAAGCCATTCCTTTGAAATGCAGTCATCTGGAAGGAGAAGCCTCTGTCCCCCGAGTCTCTGTGGGAGGACCGTATCCCACCTTCCCAGCAGACAAGCTGGCATGGTGGCATTTACGCTGACCAGCCCTTTGTAACTTGTCACTTGAGCTCCTCCCTACACCCCCATCTCCCTTTCAAAGTCTGTGTTTTCCCCTGTTAACTGATGTCTGGCTTTGTTCACCTCTGACGCCACACCCCCGCCCCCTTCCCCATTCCGGGCCCTTGACCCGACTTCCGCCCCCAGGCCTGCGTGGCCTCCCAGGGACCTGCCGAAGGCTACAAGTGCCAGGGAGCCTGCGCCCTGGGAGGGGCTCCCATCCCACGACCTCTGGTGGGATGATTCTGACGTCTAGGGTCCACACGGCATCCAGAGCTCCTTGGGGAGAACGAAGCTCCTTCCAGTCGTAGGAGCCGTAACTTACCAGATAACATACACTTCGTTCACTGGCTTCCTTCTCTCTCCCTTCCCCACCTCCCCACCGGCCTCTCCCGGGAAGGGGCTTCGTAGGATCCTCGCCCCAATCTCTGAGGCCGCCTCCAAGGCTCATGCCCGCCATCAGGGCTCTGCTCCCAGGGACTGTTCTTGAGGTGTTTTGTGTTGGGTTTTTTGTTTGTTTCCAATGTCTCTCTGCTCAGCCAGCTGACGACGGACGAGTCCTGCCCGGTATGTGGGTAATGTGTTTATGTGTCTCCTGCAGGCAAAGCCTGGCTCACACGCCAGAGAAAGGGGGCCTGGGGATCCGATTTCTGACCCTACGGGCATCCTTCCCGTCCTCTCTCTCAGCTTTTCTGCTTCCCAACTGAAAGGGTTTCTTCCTTTTCTCCCTTCTTTGCTTCTTTCTTTTTTAAAAAAAAATTTTTTTTTAATGTTTCTTTATTTTTCAGAGAGAGAGAGACAGAGGCAGAGGGCGAGCAGGGGAGGGGCAGAGAGAGAGGGAGACACAGAATCTGGAACAGGCTCCAGGCTCTGAGCTGTCAGCACAGAGCCCGACGCAGGGCTTGAACTCACGGACTGCGAGATCATGACCTGAGCCGGAGTCAGATGCCTAACCGACTGAGACACCCAGGGGCCCCGTTTCTTTCGTCTTTAATGATTTCTGGGGAGCAAGGGCATGTGGGCAAGAATAAGACAACAGCATTTATCGGGCGCCTCCTCTGTGCCAGGCGCGACCACAGGGCGCCACACTCAGGGACACTTCTGGCCCTTACAGCCGCCCTGGGCGGGAGGCTCTCTGTCCCATCACAGATGAGGACCCCAAGGCCGGGAGCAGGTTTAAGTAGCTTGCCCAGGACCTCACAGCCATTCGATGGCTGAGCCGGCACCTGGAGGGAGACCCCTGAGACCCGGGTCCCAGTGCTGCCAGACCCGAGCCGAGCGGGCAAGAGTCACGAGGTCACTGAGATACCACTTCACTGGCTATTGTGTGCCTCAGTTTCCCCATGCGTTAAATAAGAAGGCACGGGGTCCCTCGACGGCTTCCAGACTTCGTGCCCCGTGCTCTTGTTTAGGGAGGGAGCCCTTGATCTAGAGACTCCCAGTTCACAATCTGGTCGCCCCCAAACGCCCCCCCCGGGGTGAGTTTTCTTCGCAGACACTGCCTGGCGCTCGCTCAAACCAAAGGCTCTTCAGGTTTTCCTCCTCCTTCCCCAGCTTTAAAACATCGCTGGCAGTCACCGTCGGGAAGAACTGAGAGACCAGCAGCAAATACTGAAAATCTCTGCATGAACTTCCTCGTCTGGATTCCTTATACGCACACTTCGGAAGCCTCGTACTCATTCTGAGAAAGCCACTGTTTACCCTTGCTCAGAACAGTGAGTCGGGCCCTGTGCCCTAGTGGCCAAGGGCATCGACTTCAGGCTTAGACCACCCAGATTCAAATCTCAGCTCTGGCACTTACTCGCTGTGTGACCTGGGGCGAATCACTGGACCTCTCTGTGCCTCCACTTCTGGATCTGTAAAATGGGGACAGTAAAGGCCCCTACGTAGGCTGCAGGGGTGCCGTGAGGGAGATACGGTCTCCCCCGTGACTCAAACTCTCTGTGCTGGACATTTGCAAAGGGGCCGGGGAATGGGGAGTTACCCTGGGTACTGGGGTGAAACAGACCCAACTGAAAGGCAAAACAGAACCTAGGGGAAATCCGTTAGGAGCCAGAGGTGGAGAGAAAGCGAAGGAAGAACCGTACAATCACAAGGGCTTGAGAGCCTAGAGAACCAGAGGGAACGGGCTCTGGGACTGAGCCGGGGCCCGTTAAAAAAACAAAATGAGGGGCGCCTGGATGGCTCGGCCAGGTAAGCGTCCGAAGAGGTCATGCTCTCACGGTTCGTGAGTTCAAGCCCCGCGTCGGACTCTGTGCTGACAGCCCGGAGCCTGCTTCAGATCCTCTGTCTCCCTCTCTCTCTCTGCCCCTCCCCTGCTCTCTCTCTCTCTCAAAAATAAATAAATAAACCTCACAAAATTTCAGCTGAGTAAATCTCAAGATTTACTTTATTCACAGATCAGCCGGCATCCCGGATGGAGGGGAGCTCTGGCGAGCTGTACAAAATGGAAGGGTTTTATAGGCGGAAACAGGGCGGGGGCAATTAGCAAAAGAGAAAGAAAAGTTCAGACAAGGTCACCTTCCCTGAGGGAGCAGAGCAGGTGCGCAGATGACATCTTCCTTCCGGGGGATGGAGAGGCCCTATGACTGATGACCTCATCGGTGCTGACCAGAAGAGCCCCCGGGGGAGGCTTGAACGGCGTTAGGTGAAGTATGAAGCGTCCCCTCCCCCCCTCCTTGGTGACTTGGCGTAAGTGACTCCATTTTGGGCCTGGGGTTTTCTTTTTAACGGGGGCAAATAAGCAGCGGTGGAGCCCTTCACTTCGGACCTCCGCCAGGCCGGCAGTCACAAATCCCCTTCCCTCAGATCTGGAATGTTCTGCCCCACCAGGACCCTCACCCCCTCCTCCAGGGCTCCAGCGATATTCACCCTAAGTGTCCCGTGGCCTGGAGCAGGACATCACAGCTCCTGGGGGCCTGCCCGAGCTGCGCCTTCTCCCCTCGTCCTGTCCTGACCCTCTCCCTCCCTGCTGATAGGTTCATCTGTGTCCCCCATGATCACACCTCAGCCTGGGAGCCCTCTGCACAGAAGGACAACTCATAGCCGTTTCTCCCATGGTGCCACACACCTGGCACATAGTAGGTGTTCAGCAAATACCAGCCCACTGGAAGGAGATTGGGAATAGGAGAGGCCCAGGCCTGCCTCCCGGCCATTGCCTGCGGTGGACAATCCTTTTGCTTGTAAACCAGGGAAGACAGCAATACAGAGCAGTGAGCAGAAGGCTGGGACGGCCCTCAGCCGCCTTGCGCAGCACCGGTCGTAAAACTCGTCCCCCTTGTCCCGAGGACAGGCTCACTCTGATTACCTGATGACAGGTCGGATGCCTGCAAGGTTGGCCAGACAGAACAGGCGGCCAGGCCCTTCGGCGGCTACAGTTCTCCAGGAACCTTGACAATGAGCGTCTCGGTTCACACATCGGTCCATTTACCGCCACCACCCCCCCCCCAAAACAGGGTTACTCTTTCTGGGCTGACTTCCCGGGTTTCTGAACCTGCAATTTTAATAAAACCATTATTATCGTCACAGGTGTCGGTGGCTTGCTCCTTCTGTGCCAGGCACCAGGGGGAACAGGGAACCCTGCCTGCAGTAATTTGGAGCGATGCAATGAATTCTAGCATATTCCAGGTTCTAAGAAGTCTTGCACAAAAGAAACTTGTTTAGCGTTATTTAAACCAGCATAACCCAAACTCATGTGACAAGGGAACACTTTTTACAGAACACCTATCAGCATGGTGCTGTGTTCCCCGAAACCTGAACCAGATGGAAAGAAAGGAGCGAGCATTGATTACACGCCACGTCCTGGGCGTGCATTTTCTCAGGTGATCTTTACACAGACCTCGGCTGCAAAGTCTCTTGTCGCCTCTGGACTACAAACTCACATTTGGATCTTCCTCTGCATTTGCCGCAGTCCCTGCTGGCTCCTCCTTTACCGCAGAGGCCGTGAATCCCGGAGGGAGAAAGGGAAAGGTTCTGTCTGCCACCCCGCGCCGCCTCTGACGGTTTGGATTTGCAAAGCTGGCCACATGGACGGTTCGCTTTCAGATTGGACATATATCCACTCAACGGGGCCTCAGTTTCCTCATCTGCGAATGGAGGGGCAAAAGAGGCGTGGTTAGAAAGATGGAAGGAACCTGATGATCTCTAGGTTCCTGGATTTATGAAGCCTAAGGACTCAGCTTGCAATTTAGAGAAACTGCCACCAGGGGGCGGGCGGGACTAAGAAAATAGCTCTAGGAGGTCTTGCACTGGCTCTGGAGTGAAGAGCCTCAGAATTTGCTTTTTTAGGTCCTCCTTCAGGTTGTACTTAGAACAGAAATTATGAAGATGGTTCTGAATCCCTCTGAGCAAATGAGACGGCAAGGATTAGAGAATGGATGCCTTTTCCGCCATGTGAATTAATGCAACGTAAGTCCTGGACCCCGTACCTCCTTGAAACTTAAAAATCACTGTGAATGGGGGGCATTGGCTGGGTGGCTCAGTCGGTTAAGCATCCGACTTCGCTCGGGTCATGATCTCACAGTTCATGGGTTCGAGCCCCGCGTCGGGCTCTGTGCTGAGAGCTCAGAGCTGGAGCCTGCTTTGGATTCTGTGTCTCCCTCTCTCTCTGCCCCTCCCCCGCTCATGCTCCGTGTCTCTCTCTCAAAAAATAAATAAACATTAAAAAAAATTCTTTTTTAAAGAATCACTGTGAATCCCACCATCTAGGGGCCTCAGAAGCACAAAGAGCAGTGTTGGAAACAGCACCAGTGGGATAAATGCCTTAAGTAAAAAATAAATTTTTAAAAAATTAAGAAAACCCATGCTTGTCTTATCTTGCCGGTATTACAGCTTCTCTGTCTCCAGAATATTCCATGTTTAATTTCAAAGAGTTCCTCTTCATGATCTGAGGTGAAATCTTTAACTGAGGCTAAGGCATGAAATCTGTTACAATGTCTCGCTTGTGTCCAAACTGAAATTGCCAGCTTGCCTTTAAATCAGCCACCCAGCGTTCAGTTACTCCGCCACCCTTTCTAGCGTGTGCGTTCTCTTGGAGGGTGTCTCTTGCGATTACAAAAGGCAAAACTGGGCGCCTGGCCGGCTCAGTTGGAAGGGCACCCGACCCTTGATCTCAGGGCTGTGAGTTCGAGCCCCATCTCAGGTGTCGAGATTACTGAAAAATAAGTTTAAAAAATGTTAAGCTATCCAGAAAGCGAAGCATCTGAAAAGCGCCGAATCAATACCATGTGAAGCTGAAAGTCGCAGCATCCTTCCAACCCACCTCCCCTGCTCTTCGCTGAGTCCGTCAGCAAAGGACTCACACGGCTCCGCGTGTGCCTTTTGAAGGTCACACAAATGATGTGTGTCATACTGAAGGGCTCGTCCTGCAGACCGTCGTTTCCAAAACCCACGGAGACATACGGGGAGATCTTTCCACGCTGGCATATGATGACCTGGGTCATGTCTTTCCCCTGCTATAGATCCCCCCATCTGTCCATTTCTCCTGCTGGCGGACGTGTAATGTGCACACAACGCAGCAATGGGTGTCTTTGTGTGGGGCTCCTTGTGTGCATGTAAGAGCTTCTCCAGGCTACACAGAAATGGGAGTTTCTAGGCTGTAAGATAGAACTTCAATGTTGCTAAATTCTTCCTTGCTGTTCTGTGCTCACAATTCATTGCGTGTATGAGGGGTCCCACCTCACCTACACTTGCTTTTTATTTTATTTTATTTTATTTATTTACGGGAGAGAGAGAGAGAATCTCAAGCAGGCTCCACACTCAGTGTGGCGCCCAATGCGGGGCTCAATCCCACAACCCTCGGATCATGACCTGGGCCCAAATCAAGAGTCAGTCGGTCACTCAACCAACCGAGACACCCAGGCGCCCCTACACTTGCTTTTTAATATTTGCCAACCCAAGGACTTTTTGTGCGTATCTCTCTGATCCCTGGCGATACTCTTCTGTCTGGTTTCTTTAGTCATTATTAACCCTTCTGATCTGGCTAGACTGTGAGCTTCTGGAGGAAGGGGCTGGGTCTCACATCTGAGCCCCCCTCTCCCCAGGGCGCAACCCCATCCAGGCACAGATTTCTCCGTCTGCCTTTCCCATCTGGCTTCTGTGCCCCACCTTGGGAGCCCTACTGTCCAAGGTTAATAAGACATCCAGGGTGTGTGGGCGACCCAGTACGCCGTGCTGGGTTTCTATTCACACTGTGCCCTCCGTCTCAAACCCTGTGGTTCTTCCAGTCCACCTTTTTTTTTATTAAAAAAAAATTTTTTTAATGTTTATTTTTGAGAGAGAGAGACAGACGGACAGAACATGAGTGGGGGAGGGGCAGAGAGAGAGAGAGGAAGACACAGACTGCAAAGCAGGCTCCAGGCTCCAAGCTGTCAGCACAGAGCCCAACGCCGGGCTCGAACTCACAAACCACGAGATCATGACCTGAGCGGAAGTCAGCCGCCCAACCGACTGAGCCACCCAGGCGCCCCTCTTCCAGTCCACCTTAACGTACCTGTTCATGTGCCAAGACTCAAGAGCTACCTCCTCTGTGAAGCCCTCCGTGACCCCCAGCCCCATCCCATCCCAAGCTCTCCTTTGTGCTTCCTCTGCCCCGTATGGACTTCTTGCTGCCCTGTGTAAAACTGCTGAGCGTCCATATACTAACGTGTCTGTCTCCAGCTTCCTGTTGAGCTCAGACAATTAACTTGGCCTCTCCAAGCCTCATTTTTCTCCTCTTCATAAAGATGATCGCTCTGAGGACTGGTGTCGGGATGAAAAAGATCATGTGTGTAAAACACTTGACATATAATCATAGGCACCGGGCACGTTATAATTTCTCTGTCAAAATAGTATGGGGTCCACTATCGTCGCAACACTCGGGATGGCTCCTGTTCTTCAGCTGCCACATGGGGTGGGCAGATAGTCGCGACTCAGTAAAAACGAAGTCTGGTTTTCCAGCACGAGAGCAGTGCCTTGTAGAAGTTCGGTACCCGGCAAAGAGGTTGAGCCGAACCCAGCACCGCGCACATCATTAGGTACCCAATCGATATTAAATCAAGTCAAGTTCACTTCCGGTACGTCACGTTGGTCCAATCTGATCTTGAAGAAGTCTCTCCCTTTTGCGGCCCCGCTCCTCCTGGCAGGGATCTGCTTTGCATTCGTCCAAAGCATGACGATCACTGAGGCAGTCTGGTATCGTGGTGAATCCCCCTGAACCTCTCCTGTCTATACCAATACTCCTGCACAGTCTCCTACTAGGAGTCTGGACTGGACCATATGTCCTTTTGACCACAGGGACCTTAACAAGCCTGTGCAAGACGCGATAAGCTCTTACACATCAGGGTCTTGTCTTCTTGGAAGGCTGCTGCTTGGAACGCAGTCACCATGTCAAGAGGAAGCCGAAGCTGGCCACAAGGAGGGTGGCCCCCAGCGACGGCGCCCATCCCTGCTGAGGCCCCAGGCTCGTGAGAGAAACCGCCATCTCACAGCAGGTGCCACGCGGAGCAGAAATGAGCCAAACTGCACAATCCCAAGCAAACAGATGAGGCTTGTCGTTTTAAGCCTCTAGGTTTGAGGGTGGTCTGGAACACAGCAAGTAATGGCCCAGTGGGACAGGTGTAGAGAGTGCACGTCAGTGGCATGCGGGGTGGGGTGAGCTGCTGGCTTGGGGACCCACCAGGTAAAAAAAAAACCAAAAAACAAAAAGAACTTCAGGATCAGCTGGTAGACGTGACTGTCTAACCTGCAACACCATCTCGGGGGGGGACTCTTCCCTGGGAACCCAATTCCCAGGTCCTCCGGGGATCGTGACTGGTTAAGGATGACTTTGGCTTAAACAATGCAAAGTTGCCCAGGCTCCAACGATAAGAAGCCCAGAGGCGGCGGCTTCCGGCCAGGGGGATGGGGCAGCTCAGCGAGGTCGCGGACAACCCACATTGTGCCGCGGCGTCTTCGATTCCCCCGCGCCCCCACCCCGCTCCCAGACTGTCTGCCAGCTGCGGTCTGCCCTGCGTCTTCCTCCCTCTACACGGCGGCGCGAGAGAGAGATGCTCCCTCCGCTCTCCCGGGCTCCCGGGCGGAGAAAAGAATTTCCCAGAGGGCTCCGCGCGCTCCCACCTCTCCTTGCTTCTCATTGGCCCAAACTGAGTCATACGCCCATTTCTGAACCAATCAGTTTGTGTGTGTAGGGGGAGGGGTAAAACTTACTCTGAGACCAATCAAACCCACCCCTGCCTTGAAGGAGGGGCATGTTTGATTCTTCTCAAGTCCAGGGGCTCCTGGGGGAGGAATGGGTGTCTGGAAGTAATTGGGGTTCAGCTAAGGAAGGCATCCAAGGTTCAGTTCCCGCAGGAACCACTGTGAGGCCCCTCCCACAGGGTATGGGTGCCTACCGCTCGGCTCCCACATCCTGCCCGGGAATTATGAGGGAAGGGGTGCGTGTCTAAGGGGAAGGTCTGGGGTGAGTTTGGGCCCTCCGGGCTTCTCTCCTCCCTCAGCTGGCCTCTCCAGCACCTCACATCAGCCCCCACCCCAACATGAAAGGGAGGCATCACAAAGAGAACATTCAGACGGGTGCCTTTCTTTATTCTTTGCCATTTCTTGGAGTGGAAGGCACCTCTTCTCGGTCGTATCTAGTACTTTGAGTTTCTGCTTTTGCCCTTCTCTCCGTATTTCTCATCCAGTGCTTTCTGTAAGTTCATATTCATAGCATTTTTCTGGTGCCACCGGCCTGCAGAGAGCAGGGAAGGAGCCAGCTCAGATCATCCAGAGGATCTCTGGAGTGCCCCGGGGCCCCAGCGGTGATCCATGCCTCTTCCAGGCCCGCCCCAGAGCTCTACCTGTTGCTGTGGCTTCTCTCCCAACCTTGGGGCCAACACACCCTGCCCAGGTAGGGGAGCACCCGCCTCCCTCACCGCAGCCCTGAACATACCCAGATCATCCGTCTTCCTGCCATGCCAGTGATCTATGTCCCTCACTGATTTCTCAATCACCTCTGGGGTGTAGGAGGCCTTCATAAGGCTCGTCGTCTCCTCAGAGGCCCCTGTGGAAGCCCATAAAGAAATCCCCAGAAGCCTCAAGTCAACGAAGGTCAGGCACTCAGGGTTTCATACCTGGATGTCAGTTTCCCCAATGGATGGTGGACTGTGGAAGGTAGGGGTGTGAGGAGGTGGGCCTGGGTTCAAACACCAGCTCTGCCATTCATGGAGTGTGACTTCAGGCCAGTGTTTAACCTCTCAGAGCTTTGGCCTCTTCCTCTATCCAAAGGAATAACATTTTCTTGCAAGATTGGGAAGATCACATTACTGGAGATTCATTGGAGCATCTGGCATGGGGCAATCAATATGTCCATTTTTCAGAAAATGTATTTCTATGCGTACAGTTAAACCACACACACACACAAAAGAAATAAGTTACCATGATCAAAAGTCAGCAGAAACACCAAACAGAGGACCAAATCCCCAAAGATAGCAAGGATTCAAATGATCGGTCACAGAATGGGCAACAAATGAATTTAATGTTTCAAGTCACGAGAGACAAAAAGAATAAGCAAAGAATAAGAAACTACCCAGAAAGAATAGATTAGGAAAAGAAGCAAATGGGACCTCAGAAAATGAAACATATAGTAATTGAAAATTAAGTTCAGTGGATGACAAGAGGTCTGGGATTAGCTTTGAAATAACGCAGGGCAGGCCGATGGGTGGGTGGGAGAAACAATGGAACAAGATTGGCCACGTGTTAAGAATTGTCAAAGCTGGGTTCTGAGTGCGACATGTAGCCATTTCATTGTTCTCTCTTCTTCTAAGTTTGAAAATTAGCATCTGAATGTTTAAAGGCACATTCAGGGGACAGGGAAAATAGTAGATTAAATGCAGCTAAGAAAAAATGGCCAGCGGGAAGATATAGACAAGGAAATTAACTAGAATGCAGCACAGAGAAGGGGAACCTTATCATAAAGCAGATGGTTGCCCCTAATTTGAGGCTATAGATTCGACATACTTCCAGCTAAGATCTCAAAAGGGCTTTTGTTTCGTTTGTTTTTTGTAGAAATAGACAAGCTGCTTCTAAAATCTCTGTGGAGGAATCAAGGACCTAGACTAGCCAAGGCTTTAATGCTGGTAGTCGTGATGGAGACGGGGGCTGATACCTGCCCAACCAGATACCGGACTACCTCTCATACTTGGTCATTAAAAGCATAATATTGGACAGTGGGCAGGACGGAGGGCCTGGAAACTGACCCCTGCACATGTGGAAGCTCGGTGGACACCAGTGGAACCACTGTGGGTCACTGGGGGGGAAAGGCGGGACTATTCAGTAAAAGGTATTGGGAGAGTTGGTAATCCACATAAAGGAAGAATTAAACAGGAATCCCTACTTCTCACTGACAACAGAAATCAACTCCAGGGGGATTAGGGACCCAAGTGTGAAAAGCAAAACTAAATATTTTAGAAGACTCTGTAAGAGATTTTCTTTAAGACTCACACGGGGTAGGATGTCTTCAACCCAGTCTTTCTGGAACTCTATCTCTCAGGAAATAGTAATTCCATCCTCCCAGCTTTTCAGATCAAAAACCTTGGAATCCACCTTCATTCCTCCCTCCTACACCCCAAATCCATTTATTGACATATTCCGCGTGCTCTAGCTTGCACAGATACCCAGGCACCTAGTACATCAGGCCACGTTCAGCCTGGCCTCCCTGGGCCGCCATATTGCACAATGGTGCCTCCCGAGTTGTGCAGGGTCCCAGCCCTGCTCCCTAGACCAAGCCACCATCATCTGCCCCACCTGGACCTTTATAGTCAATTCCTCACCGGTCTCCCTGTTTCTGCCCCAGCAACCCTGCCACAGTTCTCAAAGGCAGCTAGAATGGTCCTTCAACCTAAGTCAAAAACATGCCGTTCTCCTGCTTGAGACCCTCCCCTGGCTTCCCAACCCCTCAAGAGGAAAGACTTTCTGGCGGCTTTCCCCACCCAGCTCTTTGCCTTTCTGACGTTCTCTCTCTCTCTCTCTCTCTCTCTCTCTCTCTCTCTCAAGTTTATTTATTTATTTTGAGAGAGAAAGCATGAGTGGTGGAGGGACAGAGAGAGAGAATCCCAAGCAGGCTCCTCACGGTCGGCACAGAGCTCGATGCGGGGCTCGAACCCACGAACCGTGAGATCATGACCTGAGCTGAAATCAAGAGCCGGGCGCTTAACTGAACGAGCCAGCCGGGCGCCCCCTCCTCTCCCTCGCTCTTGTTCAACCACAACCTGAAACAGCTAGCGTAAGGCAGACAGAGTGAGTGGAAACGAAAGGGACACACGGGCAAAGCTCACCGGGAGTTGGTGCTGAAGGTGAAGCCCAAGCGGACGGCCCTTGCCAATTTCCAGAGTACAGATACTAGTAAAATAGCACTGCGATGCCAATCAGTTAAGGGAAATTTAACAAGGGACTCTTGTGAGCTGGTGCAAGCTGGTGGGAGCGGCTCCAGCACAAGCCCTGCCAAGGCTGTGTCTCTCTGGCTGGTGATGGGCGCCCGGAGGCTTTTGATACTATTCTTTTCCCTTTGTGTGGACATTACCCCACAAGGGTGTGTGTGCCGATGGGTGATTATTGTTACAGAGACGAATGGAAGGCAGGGACCCTGAGATCTGGAGCAGAGGACAAGCTGAGCTGTATTCTCTCTCCCTCCCCCAGCACCACCCCTCCTCCAGGCTCAAAGAAAAAGCCAGGAAGGCTTCCAGTGGCTGTCTGGTTCCTTGGGTGACGGGGATCGGAGCCAAGTGAGGAGGTCTGCCAGGCCCTGGGGACACTGGAGAGGGCCTGGCGTGACAGAGGGAGGAAAGAAGAAGGCCAGACAGAGGTCATATGTGGCAGTGAGGCCGAACTCGAACGTGGGGGCAGAGAGAAGGTGAAGGATCTCGCCTGAGGCCACACCCAGGGAGTGGCAGAGCTGAGCTTTGAACCTAGGAAGCCCGATACTGTCGGCACTGTGACCAGATTAGGACACGGGAGGCGTCGGAGGGAGTGAGGGACTGTTTGCCAACTGGGATGGGTCGTCTGCATGGGGAGGACAGATGTGCCTGGAGCCTGGACATTCCCAGCACGCGGCACAGGGCCTGGTCCAGAGAGGGCCCTTGGTGGCTGTGAAATGAGTGTCCCTGGGAATGAGTCCTAGGTCTCAGACCCCATAGGGGTCCGGGAAGGGGTGAGTACCCCAAAGGTGAATACCCCTGCCACTATGCCTGGCAACCTCCACCCTTGCCCTTTGGCCTGACCTTGAAACAAGTTGGACCGCATGTTGTAGCCTAGATCATAGTAGTCTGAGAAGATGGCGTTGATTCCCATGGGACTCTGGGTCCTGCTGGGCCACGAGGTGGCCCTCTTCTGGCCCTCAGAGCCTTCACCGATGGCCCTTTGAGCCTGCGCGGCGAGTGAGGAAGAGACCAGGGAAGCAGCGTCAGCCCCCTAGCTCCCCTCCAACTCCTCCTCCCTCTCACCCTGCCCTCGCCACCTCCTACCCCACCCCTACCCTGCAGCCTTCAACCAGGCCCGGGGCCAGGGACTGGGAGACCTGAAGGCCCTCCACCACTCACACGTCCCCACGTGCCACACGGGCATCGGAGACGGTAATGATCATAGAGCCTCTTCCTTGTTTTGAGCACCTAATGTATACACCATCAGGAGAGGTCTTCATAAGGTAATATTCTTCCTGCCCTTTTATACATGAGGAACTCGAGCCTCGGGGCAGGACTCGCCCTGCTGTCACAGTTGGTGAACCACAGAGCCCCGAGAACCGAGGCATCACCCAGGTCAGCTCTGGGTGGCCCCTTAGATTTCATCAGGGCCAACCCCCTCCTGTAGCGTGGAACCGAGGCTCAGACTGGCTGAGGAACCAGGAAACCGGGGTGGGAGTCCCAGTTCTGCCATAACCCAGCTGCTGACATCGGGCGAGTCTCTGCCCCTCTCTGGGCCTCAGTTTCCCTACTTGTAAAAAATGGGGGTGGGGGCCAAACTGGATGGTCATTGAAGTAGCTTCCAGCTCTGATATTTGCTGGCTCAGTGACATCTGTGTTGTGTCAAAGCTAGACAGAAAAGCCAGGTCCCTATTCAGGCCCAGGACAATGATGACCAAAGGGCGAAATGACACGTTTCTGAGGCCGAGAGGGGCAGTGACAAGTAGTGATCATAGAGCCAACCTCAGGTTGGGGCAAGGTCCTCAAGACGCTAGGGATTGTGACTTCCCAGACTAGCAGGTGGGTGTGGGTACCACACCTTATGATGACAAAGCAGAGGGGGGCCCGGCCCACAGCCTTTGTGATCCTTGTAACTCCTCTTGCTCATTGTGACCCCAAGTGGCTCACGGCACCTCTCTGAACTTCTCTTGTACCATCTGTTCAAAAAAGAAGCCATAACTCGCACCATGTGAGGGTCGAGATGATGGCTTTGAAAAATATCTCTCAAGGGACGCCTGGGTGGTTCAGTCGGTGAAGCGTCCGACTTCGGCTCAGGTCATGATCTCACGGTCCGTGAGTTCGAGCCCCGCGGCGGGCTCTGTGCTGACAGCTGAGAGCCTGGAGCCTGCTTCGGATTCTGTGTCTCCCTCTCTCTCTGACCCTCCCCCGCTCATGCTCCGTCTCTCTCTCTCTCTCTGTCTCGAAAATAAACGTTAAAAAAAGAAAAGAAAATATCTCTCAAAACGCCAGACCAGGAGAGCTCTTAGCGTTTGACCAGAAAGAGCAGTTTTATGTCAACTTTTCAGTTGATCAGTAGGGACTCCACTGAATGACCTATCAGGTGGGGAACAGTGCCGGCATCGACTAGCGATGTCTGCCGTGTGCAGGATAGGAACGGTGTGGTAGGCGTGTCACGTGTTTGCCAGCCCGATGTCGTCCAGCTGCCTCCCTTTACAGATGTAGGGACCGGAGCCCCGAGAGGGGAATTAACTTGTCCAAAGTCACCCAGCATTCAGGGGCGGAGCCAGGGCTCAAGCCCAGATCTTCTGAGTCCCAGCCAGTGCTCTCCATCCACTCCACGCGGTCTCCTTCAGGAGACTGGTCCCAGTTAAAAGCCTCTAATCCGAACACCAGACTTAACGCTGAAAAGTCCGCAAGGGCCAGAACAGGCAAGTGCACAGCCAGCACTCGTTAATGATACTATCGTAGAGACTCTGTACTTGAGGGCAGGCTCCTTGGGGGTCCCCCTAAGTCTCCATGCTGAACCCACCTGCCGCCCTCAGCCTCCTGTGCCCGCTCTGATACCTGCTCCTCAGAGACCAGCTCGTCCACCATGTTGCTCCCAAACTTGTGACGAATGTTGTCAGGAATGACGCTGCTCTCCTGGTCCTGGGCTCCCGCGTTGGGACCTTCCTTCAGTCCCTGGCACAGCGGAGCCCCCTCTGGGATAGAAGCCCTGCTCTCCCTCGAGGAGGGTCTGTAATCTGCCTTCCTCGGAGACCCACACTGTGGGTCCAACCCCGAGGACAGAGAGTCCCTACTGATGGCCGTTGGGGGTGGAGGTCGGATCTCCTCCAAGTGGATCTGCCTTAGGGGGCTGCCTCCCTGGTACAGGCTCTGCTGTGGGGAGACTGGGGCCTGGTACTTGAACTTGGAGGTGCCCACAGGGCTGCAGGCAGTTCTCCAAGGGTCCGTGTCCTGCTGGCCTCCCTCGTGGTTCAGATGGGCCCTGGCCAAAGTGGTGGTACCTGAACAGGGGGAGAGAGGGAGGGGAGGGAGGGAAGGAGACAGATAAACGCAGAGTGGGGGACAGGGAGGGAGACGGCGATGGGGCAACGACGCTCCCTCTCCTCTCCTTTCCGAGCCTCCCGAGCCTCCCGGACATTCTGTCTGCCTCTGCATCTCTCTCTGCATCTTCAACAAACTCTGCTCTCACTTCCTCTCGGCTTGCGTTTCATTTCCATCCCATGCAGAGCCGAGGGCCCTCTTGGCTGGTCCGGCGGGACCTCTTCGGGTCCTCGGACCTAGCCAGCCCACGTCAAAGGGACGGTCAAAGGGACAGGGACAGAGAGCGGTCACAGCAGCCAGCGGAAGCACAGGTGAGAAATCAGGAGAGACCGAGGAAGACGGTGGCTCCGTTGGCCAGGCCTCCCACGGGACAGGATCAACCCACACTGGTTTTGACAACAGGAGCTGCAGCCCTGAGGCCTTGCCGCGTGTGACCTTGACCTCTCCGCGCTTTGGTGAACCTAGCTCCGTTTGATTAGTTCTCTTCCCGGCTTTGAACCCCACAGCGATCCAGTGAAGAAAGCCAGCAGCTTGGCAGAAGGAAGTTGGCAGAGGGCTTCCTTGGCTTGGCCCAGTCATGGAGCTGGAGGGGCCAGGTCCTTGCTCCCCATTCAGAGCTGCCCCCCCAACCCCCACTTCCTTCTGCTGTTTTCACTCTGCAGGTGGCATCACCCCAGCCATTTCGGGCTCTCCCACCAGCAGCCGCGCATTCTGGCCCGGACTTCTAGTCCCAGCCCGCCGGCCCGCATTCTCTTCACCCACCCCTGGCTCCCACCAAACGGCAGCCCCTGCCCCACCCCCACCTTGTAATACCCCACCACCCAGCTCGGTGGGCGCCCCCCCCTCAGGCTGGTTCCGCCACCTGGAAGGCCTGCCCTTCCTTCTCCCGGAGTCAAAACCCTACCCTTCGGTTCCTTCAAATGCTGTCTCACCAAGAATCCTCCCTGACACCCACCCCAGGCTGGCCTGGCCGCAGGCTGCACACACGTCTCACCACCCTGGGCTTTTCCCTTTCTCCACACAGCCTCAGCCTCACCCCTGCTCCCCAGTCTTCAATCCCAGGTTACGGCTGCAAATGCGTTTGGGGAGCTTCCCTCCAAAGCATTCCACACGGCTCCTCCAGCCCTCCTGAAGGATACATAGTTTTGCTTCGCTTTTGTTTACAAAGGAGATCGGTTTCTACCTGTTGCTTTGTTAACTTGCTGGTAAAAAACGCACCACTGTGCCTCGGGGATTGACTTACGGCGGCAGACACAGACCTAACTGGGCAGGACTTCGCAGCTGCCCCGCGGGTGGGCATTCAGAATGTTCCAGGCTTCTTTTCCAGAGAAGGCCGCTGGACAGCAGCGGGTTTTGACCCCCGGTCACTGGGGGTTTCATTTCACTCTCGCGGGGCGCCGTCACCAAGGGGTGGTGGTGCTCTGTGTAAGCCCCTCTCGCCCCCACCATGAGGAGCTGTAGACCCTTCCCCGGGGCCAGGGCGGGGGGGGGGGGGGGGGGTTTGCCGCAGCGCCTTTAGAAAAAGCTTGCCTTCCTTCCTGCCCCCCACCGGTGAAATCAGATGCCCTTCCATTCTTGCTCCTTTGTCATCCACACAAAAGGCAGAGGGAGAACCTGTTCCTGAGGCCGGACCAGATGGCCTTCCCTCCATCCAGTCCTGCTTCCGCCCCAGCGAACAAATGGGCGCGCCTCTGGGGACGGCCGAGGATGGGGACGGGCACCCTTCTCAACAGAGCGGAGGCAGAGTATGGGGTGCGCTCAGCGCCCACCTCATCAACCACGGTCCCTCCTCCTGCCCGTGGGGGGCCTGGGGCTGAGCACAGGATGCTGAGCTCAGGACTCACGGGGCAGGGCTCCCCGTTTCTCCCAGGATGAACCCCTGACTGCCTCATCTATCGGCAAGTTACAGCGGAACTGCCCGCCCACCCTCTGCCAGCCCTTTGGGGTGACAAGAGCTTCACTCGCCGGACCCTGGTTCAGAGAGCCCGTATTCACTAACCATCCACCGAGGGAGCACGGACCGCGTCAGGTGCTAGGTCAGGCGCTGGGGACACAGCAGTGAACTAAAGGGCCAACCCCTGTCCTCTTGGAGCTACATATTTGTGGAATGAATGAATGAACGAATGAATGAACAAACGAACGAAGGAATGAATGAATGAATGAATGTCGCTGGCATTTCAGGAACCTCACTGCAACTCTACCAGCCTTCCATCCCTTCAGCTGAAAAATGGGCAGAGTAAAGGTCAAATGGTCAGTGGTTCGTTTCCCCAGCTTGGCCCTCGATCAGAATCGCGCCCCCGCTCCTTACACATCTGCGGATTCCAGGGCCCTCCCGGCGCCTGCATCAGAACCTCGCTGGGAGAGGCTGGAATCCGAGCCAGACTGAGCAAGGCCGGGGTCCTTGGATTTTTGGAGACAGCTTCCAGCAGGTGGGTCCTCCCCGATCTCACTGGAAGGCCACTCACCATGGGGCCCCTCTCAGAGCTGACCCGACCCAGTCACGCCTGCATTGAAAGCCCTCCTCTTGTCCTGAGGGCAGAGCCCCCAATGCAGGGGTCAGGCCCCCACTCTGCCTCTCCAGCCATATCGACCTCTCTAGGTTCCACCAAAGCACCAGCCCTCTGACTTCTAGACTTTTGCCCACACTGTTCGCCATGCCTGGATACTCCCTTCTCGCCACCTTGGGCCACACCACTCCCTGGACGGGGCTCGCTTAGGACCTACATGTACTTTCCGGACACCCAGCCGGGCCCCTGCTGGGTTGTCCCTCAGCCCTGCCCTCGGGCGCACGCTTCCCCGCACCGCCCCCCCACCCCAGCCCTGCAGACAGGACACGGCAGAGGGGTGGATGGGAGGCGCCAGCGATATTCCTCCCCCTGCCTTTGATTTCTGTCTTCAAACAGAATGCAGAGGGAGTCAGGGCCCCACCGTGGGTCTGGAGACCCAAGCAAGACAGAGACCCAGACCCAGGGAGGGGGAGAAGGGGCTGTTCCCTGCTGCCCCCGGGGTGCCCGAGCGGAACTCATCCCAGGCCAGCCTGTCTTACCTGCTCGGCGGCTCGGGTCCATGGACTCTTGTTCTGGGACAAGTAATTCCAAGCTTCGTCCTGTTGACCAAGAAACACATGTGGTCGTCTCAGATGACACGCGGTCTCTGCAGAGGCAGGTGAGCTGGAGCTGAACATGAAGGCCCGTGGTCGTCTGTCCGGACCCCACCCAGGGGCCCCTCCATGCTGTTTCCAGTGCTCTCTGGCACTCAGCGAGCCCCCCATCCCCCCTGGCCTGCCTTCTGGACCCCTGCCCACTCTGCCCTCTCTGGAAAGCCCGGTCACTTCCAATGCCGGGGCCCCAAAGACGTTTCTCAAAGAGCCTGGAGGCCCCGAGCCTTGCTCTTGCCTTCTGCTGCCTTTTCCTTCACTTCTCCCCGATCTGCAGCACCCTGTGCTCCCCTGGGAGCCCCCAGCGGGCCCCTGGTTGCGGGGTGCCTTGCCCCAGGTCCCCCCATCCTGGTGACCATCTGCCTCCCTACAACGTGTCCATTTTAACAGCCGGTCGCTCAAGCCTGAGCGAAGGAAACCGGCTTGGCCAACACAGGAGAGCCGAGAGCAGGTGTTAGATTAATGCCTTCTGTCTTTTATTTTTTTAATGTTTATTTTTTTTAATGTTTATTTATTTTTGACAGAGAGAGACAGACAGACAGACAGAGCATAAGTGGGAGAAGGGCAGAGAGAGGGGGAGACGCAGAATCCGAAGCAGGCTCCAGGCTCCAAGCTGCCAGCACAGAGCCCGACGTGGGGCTCGAACTCACAGACCGTGAGATCGTGACCTGAGCCAAAGTCGGACACTCAACAGACTGGGCCACCCAGGGGCCCCTAGTGCTTTCTGTCTCGTTCACACTCTCTCTCTGGCTCTTCTCGGCTTCCTTGCTCTGCCGCAAACAGCTGCCATGTTTTGAGCTGCCCCGGGGAGAGGCCAACAGCTCATGAGGAATGGAGACCCTTGGTCCAATGGTCCTCAAAGAACCACCTGACCCTTCACCCGAATGAGCATGGCCGTGAATCCTTCCCTGGTTGAGCCTTCATATGAGAACACAGCCCAGCGGACACATTCATTATAGCTCGTGGGAGACCCTGAGCCAGAGGCCCCAGCCCGGCCACACTCAGGATCCAGACCCCCAGAAGCTGTGAGAGAATAAATTTGTACTTTTGTCAAGCACATAGTCTTAAGTGACTACGCCTTGTGGTCATTTGTCACGCAGCAATAGATAGCCAGCATGGATTCCGGTACCGAGAATGGGCCGCTGCTGTAACAAATAACCTAAAACTGTGGGAGTGGCTTCGGAACCAAGCGGTGGTTGGGGCGTGGGTAGAGTTTGAGGAACGGGATGGAAAAAGCCTCAATTGCCTTAAACGGATAATGAGTAGAAACCTGGGCTTGGAGGATGTACGAAAGGATGTGAGGAACGCGTTCTTCGAACCTGGAGGAAGACGTGTCCTCGTTAGGTAGCGAAGAAAACTTAGTGACACTGTCCTGTTATGTGGAAAGTGGGACATGTGACTGATGCGCCAGGAGAGGTAGCAAGGGAGATTTCCAAGCAAAGGCACGGAAGGTGCCTCCCGGTTTCTTGCTGCTGCTTGCAGCGAAGTATCATAGGGGAAAGAAACACTGAAGGAAGCACCGTTAAACACAAAAGAGGCAGAACTTGATGGTTTTGCAAAACCTCATCCTCTTCAGGTGCCAAAAGATGCCAAAATTCAGAAGACACCTGGGTGGCTCAGCCGGTGAAGCGTCCGACTTCGGCTCAGGTCACGACCTCGCGGTTCGTGGGTTCGAGCCCATGCGTCGGGCTCTGTGCGGACAGCTCGGAGCCCGGAGCCTGTTTCGGATTCTGGGTCTCCCTCTGTCTCTGCCCCTCCCCCACTCGCACTCTGTCTCTCTCTGTCTCAAAAATAAATAAACATTAAAAAAAAATTTTTTTAAAAAGAAGGCATGGGGGCGCCTGGGTGGCTCAGTCGGTTAAGCGTCCGGCTTCAACTCAGATCACGATCTCGCGGTCCGTGAGTTCGAGCCCTGCATCGGGCTCTGGGCTGATGGCTCGGAGCCTGGAGCCTGCTTCCGATTCTGGGTCTCCCTTTCTCTCTGCTCCTCCCCCGTTCATGCTCTGTCTCTCTCTGTCTTGAAAATAAATAAACACTAAAAAAAAAAAAGTTAAAAAAAAAATAAAAAGAAGGCATGTATATTATTGGGGTCTAGAGGGGTCACTGAGGTAGGCAACCCACATGGCTCCGGGGGACCCTTGTATAATCCCTCCCCTGGCACGTGGGCTGGGCCTGTTGACCCTCTTCTAACCAATAGAATAGTGGATGGGATGCCACTCGGAGAGTGAACGTAGAAGATTGCGACTCTGTCTTGTCCACACTCCGTCAGGCTCTTGGCTCGCTCACTCTGACAGAAGCAGCGGCCACGTTGTGAGCTAACCTCAGGAGAGGCCCCCCTGGCAAGGATCTGAGGGAGGCCTGTTCAAGAATCCGTGAGCAACGGAGCCCTACCATATGAGTAGCTTTGGAAAGGGGTCCTCCTCTAGTTGAACTTTGATTATATACCGTGAATGACCTTGAGAGATGGCCGCCATGGGAGTGCATCTGCATTTCTGACCCAAAGGAGTTGTGAGATTAAAAAAAAAAAATGTTCTTGGGGCGCCTGGGTGGCTCAGTCCGTTAGGCATCTGATCTCACAGCTCATGATGATCAGGTCATGATCTCACAGCTCGTGAGTTCGAGCCCCGCATCGGGCTCTGTGCTGACGGCTCAGAGCCTGGAGCCTGCTTCGGATTCTGTGTCTCCCTCTCTCTCTGCCCCTCCCCTGCTCGTGTTCTGTCCCTCTCTGTCTCTCAACAATAAATAAATGTTAAAAAAAAAGGTTTGTAAAAAAAATGTTCTTAAGCCACTAAGTTTTGGGGTGATTTGTTACACAGCAAGGGATAACTAATACAGCTCATCTGCTATGCACTCTTACATTTAGTAGATTAATCCGTCTTCATAAGGAAGCAGGTGTTCAGAGAAAGTATTAACTCACCCTCTTTCCCAGATGGAGACACTGAGGCTCAGAAAAGAAATAGGACCTCAGCCAAGTGGGACCGAACCCAAGCCCGACCTCTTCTGCCTCCTTCGAGTGAGCCGTCTGCTCCCGTCCCCACCCCCCATCCCAGTCCTCCCCCCGCCCATGTGCCCACAGCAGTGTCCTATCTGCCCCAGCGACACCCCCAGTCCATAGCAGCCTGGACCGGCTGGAACAGAAGTGTGGACTCACTGCCGGTTTCTGATCTGGAAAGAAAGGTCCCAAGAGACGTCAGTCGAGGAGGACGGGGAAGGAGGTCCGGTTGGGCCCAGGCACTCTTCCCTCACGAGCGGCCCTGAATAGAGAGAGGGATGGCGAAATCCTGGGTCCCGAGAGACCCCCGGCCCACCTCACAGGCCCCTGCCTCACCTCTCCGCTCTCTCTCATGTCAGCTGAAGTTCAGGAGCGCAGATCCACAGGGCAGACCCACTCCTGAAGACCACTGGCTGGGTGCCAGAGCGCCCCCCTCCCCCACTGTTCCCTGGAGTCGCCATGGTGACCGCTATACATACGGCTCTGTTACCTCAGAGGGCCCGCACCCCCGCCCCCCTGCACCCCCACCGGGGAACAGAGGCCGGGGGGAAGCCGGTACTGAAGGGGAAGGAGGGGCCTTCAAGCATTGCTCTGTCTCCACTCAATATGTTTCCCGAGCCCCGCACATGTGACACACGGAGGGCTCGGATGCCATCAGGTGGAAAGAAAGTTCTCGGAGCCACAGCGGATTAAGTAGAGCGATCAGTGTTGTCTGGAGAAAGGAGTCAGGGCTCTCGGAGGGGCCATCTGAGCTGGCCTCTGAGGGATGTATAGGAGTTTGACAGTTTGGAAGGGACTTGAATACTAAAGGCGTGAATGTGGGGCACCTGGTGGCTCAGTGGGTTAAGCGTCCGACTTCAGCTCAGGTCATGATCTCCATGAGTTCAAGCCCCGCGTCGGGCTCTGTGCTGACAGCTCCAAGCCTGGAGCCTGCCTCGGATTCTGTGTCTCCCTCTCTCTCTCTCTCTCTCTCGGCCCCTCCCCCGCCCACGTTCTGTCTCTCTCTCTCTCTCTCTCAAAAATAAATAATACATATTAAAAAAAGAAAAAAAAAAAAGAGCGTGACTTTGGTCAAGTTCTTTGGCTGAACTTTCCTCGCGTGTGAAGCAGAGACAGCTCACCGCCAAGGGCAAGGGTGAGGATTGAGCGAAGTCGCTTTCGGGAAATGCCTGGCGCATTGCCCGCCACAGAGAGACGTCGCCTGTAGCCCGGTGCTAACCTCATAAGCCACTCGTCAGCAAGGCCTTCCAAGTACACCAGACTCGCACGCCCTTAGCCACCTCCACATCTCTCCCTGCCCCCAGTCCAGACCTCTTGCCTCCTCCCTCGCCTCCTGGATTTGCTCTCCTGCCTGTATTAATTTTCTTTTCTTTTTTTTTTTTAATGTTATTTTTGAGAGAGGGAGAGACAGAGAGCGCAGGCAGGGGAAGGGCTGAGAGAGAGACACACACACAGAATCTGAAGCAGGCTCCAGGCTCTGAGCCTGAGGCGGGGCTCGAACTCACGAACGGTGAGATCATGACCTGAGCCGAAGTCAGTGGCTCCACCGACTGAGCCCCCCAGGCGCCCCATAATTTTCTATGGCTGCATAACAGTATTACCACAAACTTAGCCGCTTCGCACACATTTATTATGGCAGCTGCTGTGGGTCAGGGCACCTGCCATGGCTTAGCTGGATTCTCTGGTCACTCGAGGCTCCAATAAAGGACCTAAAGCTAGCATGACAAGGACGACAGCACGGAGGGGGAGGGGTCAGTCCCAGCCCTCTTCCGCACAGACTCCGCAGGCATCCGGCCTGACCCAGCGTGACACCCCAGTGTCCTCAGCGTTTACTGAGCACCCACCTGCCTCAACGTCAGGCTAGGGCCTGGGGTAGGTCACTGACAGACTTGGTCCCTGGCCCTCCATGACCCTGTCTTTGCCCAGGAAGGCTGCACAGTGGCAACAGGGAACCTCCAGGAGGTGAGGCCTAGGCTCATGAGGCTGTGAGGAGAAAACAGACCTCCTGTGGCTTGGTTGGTTAAGTGTCGGACTCTTGATCTCAGCTCAGGTCCTGATCTCAGGGTTGTGAGTTCAAGCCCCACGCTGGGCTCTGCACTGGGTACGAAGCCTACTTTGAAAGAAAGAAAGAAAGGAGCGAAGGAAGGAAGGGAGGGAGGGAAGGAAGGAAGAAAGGAAGAAAGAAAGGAAGAAAGGAAGAAGGGAGGGAAGGAAGGAAGAAAGGAAGGAAGGAATAAAGGGAGGGAAGGAAGGAAGAAAGGAAGAAAGAAAGGAAGGAAGGAAGGAAGAAAGGAAGAAAGAAAAAGAAAATAAGGAAGAAAGAGGGAGGGAAGGAAGAAAGGAAGGAAGGAAGAAAGGAAGGAAGGAAAGAGGGAAGGAAGAAAGGAAGAAAGGAAGGAAGGAAGGAAGGAAGAAAGAAAGGAAGAGGAGGGGAAGGAAGGAAGAAAGAAAGGAAGAAAGAGGAAGGGAGGGAAGGAAGGAAGAAAGAAGGAGGGAAGGAAGAAGGAAGGAAGGAAGGAAGAAAGGAAGAAAGAGGAAGGGAAGGAAGGAAGAAAGAAAGGAAGGGAGGGAAGGAAAGAATGAAGGAAGGAAGAAAGGAAGGAAGGAAGAAAGGAAGGAAGAAAGAGGAAGGGAGGGAAGGAAGGAAGAAAGAGGGAGGGAAGGAAGAAGGAAGGAAGAAAGAAACGAAGAAAGAGGAAGGGAATGAAGGAAGGAAGAGGAAGGGAGGGAGGGAAGGAAGGAAGGAAAAAAGAGGAAGGGAGGGAGGGAAGGAAGGAAGGAAGGAAGGAAGGGAGGGAAGGAAGGAAGGAAGAGGAAGGGAGGGAAGGAAGGAAGGAAGGAAGGAAGGAAGGAAGGAAGGAAGGAAGGGAGAAAGGAAGAAGAAGGGAGGAAAGGAAGGAAGGAAGAGGAAGGGAGGGAAGGAAGGAAGGAAGGAAGAGAGAAAGGAAGAAGAAGGGAGGAAAGAAAGGAAGGAAGGAAGGAAGGAAGGAAGGAAGGAAGGGAGAAAGGAAGAAGAAGGGAGGGAAGGAAGGAAGAGAGAAAGGAAGGAAGGAAGAAAGGAAGGAAGAAAGAGGAAGGGAGGGAAGGAAGGAAGGAAGAGAGAAAGGAAGAAGAAGGGAAGGAAGGAAGAGAGAAAGGAAGGAAGGAAGAAAGAGGAAGGGAGAGAAGGAAGGAAGAAAGAAAGGAAGGAAGGAAGAAAGAGGAAGGAAGGAAGAAACGAAGAAAGAAAGAAAGAAAGAAAGAAAGAAAGAAAGGAAGGAAGGAAGGAAGGAGGAAACAGCCACCCTGAAGCACTACCAAGATAGTAAGACAGCTGACAATGTGACAGCCCTCCTCACAGCCCGAGTCTGGACATTTAGATAAGGACCTGAGCTTAGGATTCCCGTGTCAAATTCCGCCTTTGCCTTTCCCGGGGCACATATTGGAATAACCACTTAGAGCTGAGCCCGTGAAAAGTGAGGACCCTCCGCCCCAACCACCCTGTGAGTTAATGGGAACTCGCTGCCCTGCTCGTCTCTCCTGCCCACGCAGGACCTGGGACAGAGGACCGCCCTTCCCCTGGCTCATCACCGCCCCCACCCCACCCATGGCTGGGATCTGGAAGTAATCAATCTTGCGACTTGATTTCCTCTGTGTGGGTGCGCTGAAACCGCCTTTAGTCGAAAGGACCACAGGGTTTTCTTTCACTTTTCCAAGAGGGGGCTCAGACGCCAAGGAGGCTACCGGTTGACCTTGTGGGGGTGGCCTGTGCCCCCCTCGTTCAGCAAGTCTGATTATTCTTTTAATTTTTTAATGTGTATTTATTAGCGTCAGCAGGGGAGGGGCAGAGAGAGAGGGAGACACAGAATCCGAGGCAGGCTCCAGGCTCCGAGCCGTCAGCACAGAGCCCGACGCGGGGCTCGAACTCACAAACCGTGAGATCATAACCTGAGCCAAAGTCGGACGCTCAACCCACTGAGCCACCCAGGCGCCCCTGAGCATCGCCTCCTCTGAGAGGCCCCAGGGCCTGTGTTGTGTGACGCCCATTCGATCCCTTCTTTGGAAGGCCAGATGCCCCCTCCACCATTCCTCCCCCCACCCCCCCGAGGGCTGGGCCTACACCGGGAGGGGGAGGGGGCTGGTGCCCGGCTGTCCTTGCTTTCACTTCTCTCCACCTCCTGGGGCCCCTTCCCAGTGGGTCCCCGCGTGCTCCACCGGACATGGGACGACAGCAGGCGACTTCTTCTGCCAGAACTAAATAATAGAGTGGCACCCTCAGGGCGGCCTCCCCAGCTAGGGGCTGCTCGGGAGGATTCTTGCCCCGATGGGCTCTAGGGAGTCCAGAGGAGACGGGCATAGGGGGCCGGGGTGGAAGCCAGAGAGAGGCAGGCAAACACAGCTCCTCAGAAAAAGCGGTTTATTCCAGTGTCTGGGAGGAAAGGAGAGCTTTGCCCGGCAGTTCTCAAACCTAGTCGGTCTCCTTTGCCGACGAGGTACGCGCTGTGTGTCAGACTGCGGTCACTGAACAGACGGGAGCTTCTGGCCACCGAGGAGGCCCACCGCTCAGGCCTTCCCGCGCTGCCACTGGGACACGCGGGTCTCCGGGGGGGCCCGGTGGAACCACTCGAACCAGGAGCCGTCGTAGACGGCCACGTCGGGCTTGCCGCAGAGGTAGGCGGCCAGGGCAATGTGGCAGGCGGTGACTCCCTTCCGGCAGGTGGCAATGAGGGGCTGGGCCAGATTCACCTTCTTGGCCTCGAACAGAGCACGCAGCTCCTCTGGGCTCTTCTCGAAGCCGTCCTCGGTCAAGAAGTCCACGAACGGCATGTTGACTGAGCCTCGGATGTGGCCCGGATCCAGTCCTGGGCGCAGCAGAAGGCAAAGGGGGGGAAGGACAGGGTTAAGGGCGGCCTGGGGGCCCAAACCCGCTAGGCTATAAGGATAGGAGCTACACGAAGGAACGTAAGGCTTTTGCCCTTCTTGGAGCTCAATTTCCTCCTGGCCCAACCTACAGTCAATGCTTGAGATAGAAGCCAAAGGGCGCTCTGCCCCCAAACCCTGCCTTGAAGCAGGGATGTCCGAAGTCATACCTGCTTGAGGGGACAGGGGTGAGTCTCACCTCTGCCGCTCACCAACCTTTACACTACCGTTTTACCCCGGACAACGCTTCACTTCTCTGAATCGGTTTGCTCGTCTGTAAAATGGGCCCAATGGCACACAGCTGTCTCGTAGGGTTGCTGAGAAGCGAACGCTACGAGCTGTGCTGATGGCGAAGAACACAGCGGTGGGAGAGATGGGCCGGCTCTCGGGGAGATCACAGCCAGGCGGGGAAGACAGACGCTAAACGGATAACCCCGTGATTCGTTACACATAATGTCGCTCCATTTTACAGATGAATGCGCTGAGGCTTGGCCACGCGCGATGGCTCAGCTGAGGCCACACA
This sequence comes from Panthera leo, assembly GCF_018350215.1. Taxonomy (NCBI): domain Eukaryota; kingdom Metazoa; phylum Chordata; class Mammalia; order Carnivora; family Felidae; genus Panthera; species Panthera leo. Next base: position 130,341,486 of record NC_056685.1, read on the forward strand.
GGCGAAGGCAGACCCGGGATTCTACTGAGTCCCCTGAGGTTCCCGTTAAGCACATGTGACCTGGTGCTAGACATACACTTGAATCCCAGCTCTGCCACTTACCAGCAGGGTGACCCCTTAAGTAAGTCCCGTCACTTCTCTGGGCCCCAGTTTCCCCCAGGGCTTGAACGGGAATGAGAGTACTCACGGGCAGGGGCTGTTGTCAGGGGTAAGGCCCCGACTACTGAGGCCAGCCCACCCACCCTCAGAGGCCGATGCTCTGGCCACCTCACCGCCTCCCTTGGGGGCAGGTGAGGACAGCGAGGGGTGGTCCCTGCAGGGCCGTCCTAGCAACCCTGAGAGGCTTGGCTAGGAGCACAGTGGGAGGTTTGAGCTGGTCAAGGTCCCTTCCGGAACAGTCTCCCCTCCCAGTGAGTCTGAGACCAAATGTGCTTTCAGAATAGCCAGCAAGTGGGGCAAAGGGGTCTGGGCGGAGGCCTTGGTCCCACCCTTAGCATGCCAAAGGTCACTCCTCTCTTCCTCAAGCACCCCACACCCTGGCAGTCTTTGGATGCTGGGAGCGGGGCCCAAGGCAGGTCTGGGCGCCTCTTGGAGCTCCCTTTCCTCCAAAATCCCCCACCCCACCCCCTTAACCTGGCCTGTGGGACAGAGCAGGACCAAGGTGGGCAGCAGGGGGAGGGAGGGGACTGGACGAAGACACACACTGGGGCAGGGTGCAGCCAGGAGGCCCTGCATCCCTAAGCCTCAGCCTCCCCACCCGTGAAATGGACAGATAACCCCGCCTACGTCACAGGCTCATGGGGAAGATTAGCCACTGTAGGCAGAAGCCCCTAGTGACCCCGGGCACACAGTAGGTGCACAGTCATGCCAGCAATGTCCCAACCCCCATCCCCTGAAGCCAAAGAAGATTCCAAAAATCCACCGGCATGAGTCAGGGGTTCCTTTGACCGAATAGAGGTCTCCACTTATACATTCCGGGGAGTCTTTCCTGTGGGAATTTTGTCTTTTCGTCTGGAAATTTTCATTGGAGGCTGGACGCCTGCCGCCCCTACCAGGGAGAAGCCAATGGATCTGTTGGCTTCAAGGGCCTCCCGTGCCAAGAAATCCAACTTAGAAATCTTTGGGCATCCAGGCAGTGGGCTGAAAGGAAGTGCATTTCAAAGCGCGAGTGTCTGTGGCGTTCTGAATGCCGTCTTGTTTCTTTCCTCTGGTCCCCGATGCCAACAGCACCCCTGCTTTCTTGGTTGCATAAAAGGCACCTCTCGGGAGTAGAGAAGACTGGGGGTTTCCGTGACTCTGGCTTCCCAAACTGGGCCAGCCCCAGGAGGCGGGGGTCCCCCTCGTCTCTGCCAGCGAGGGCTCAGGGCCTGTCCGAGGAATTTAAATGAGCAGGTGCTGACTGCCTGTGCATGGCAAGGGCCGGGACGAACCCAGCCCAGAGAGCCTTGGAGAACAGCCGGCAGAAGGACCCAGAAGCAGGGGCCTTTTCTCCTAAGCCTAGCTTCCACTGCAGGCCCGTGGCTTTCCTCCCCCCAGCGGGCCTGCCACCAGGCCGACACCTCTGGCCCCAGGCGTCAGGCAGTGGGTTCGCTCCAGAACCTTCCAAATCCTCACAAAGCCAGGAGATGATGGGGAGCCCAGGCTCAGAGAGGTGAGGTGGCTTACCTCAGGACACACAGGCCTGTGGAGTCAGGCGTGTCCGACCCTAAAAACCTGTGTTCTTGGACCACCCTGAACCTTTCTTGGAAAGGGAGAGGAGGCAGGGGGAAAGATGAGATGACCCCTCATATTCCTCAGCTGCTCAGAGGCCTGGGACTTTGGGTTCCAGCTTTGGCCAGGAGGAGGCCAGTCACTGGGGGGGGGCAGTCATCGAGAGGGTGTGACCGCTGGTTGCCCCATGAGCTGGACCCTGGCCCTCGGACGCCTCTCGTCCCCACCCCTGCGCTGGGAACGTGCATTCTGCTTGCCTTCCCTGCTCCCAGAAGCTGCCCCAAGGACATGGCCTGGAGATAGTCATGCGGCGTTGAGACCAGCTGCATGACGTGTATGGGACTCAACCCAGTCAAGGCCTCCGTATAAACTTTTAAGGCTTGGCAGGTGCATGCAGAAATCTACTCATCTTGCGGCCGGTCAAGACAAGCCTTGTAAGTAAGTTCCCTTGCTTCTTAAACCTGCCACCCACATATCTGGAGCCGTCTGCCCCTTTCTTCAGTCTCCCCCTGCTCTCTGCATCTGGGGCTGGCTGAAAGTCAAGTTGGAAAGTGGGAAGAGCTGAGGTTTGAGAAGGACGAGCGGGCGTCTCCTACCCTGCCGGCTCCGGGGCCGGCAGCCAAGGTGGGAGAGCAGGGCAGTCCATCGGAGGTTAGCGTGCCCTTGTGCAAGGTGAGGAAGGCACGAGATGTTGTGGATTGAGATTCAGGAGCCTGTGACAAAGCCTGATTAGGGCGCCGAGAGGGGAATCCTTGAGCAAGCGACCAGAATCGAGGATGTTGCGGTGGAGGAGAAAGTGGAAATGCCCCCCTGCCTTCCCACCCCAAATGCAAAGCAGAACCTTAAATAGCACTTGTGGGGCGCCTGGGTGGCTCAGCCGGTTGAGCGTCTGACTCTTGACTTCGGCTCAGGTCACGATCTCCAGGTTCATGAGTTCAAGCCCCACGTCCGGCTCTGTGCTGACCGCGCGGAGCCTGCTTGGGATTCTCTCTCTCCCTCTCTCCCGGCCCCTCCCCTGCTTGCTCTCTCTCTCTCTCTCTCAAAAATAGAGAAATAAGCATTTTTAAATAAATAAATAAATAAATAAATAAATAAATAAATAGCAATTGCCCCCAATCCTAGGGGATAATCGACATTCTTTCTCTGGAAAGTCACAGTCGCAAATTTTATCACGTCTTTGATACGTAAACACCCCTAGAGTTAACCAAAACACTATCCACAGAGACTGGAGGACAAAATCTGGGGGAGGGCGGGGGGAAGCGTACAGATTGCTCTAGAAGTTCCCTTGTCCAAAGCCTGGCCCACAGCCTTCCTAAGATTACTCATCAAAGGCTAAGTTACAGGGTCTCTGGCTGTTTCTACGTTTACATATGTCTATGGCTATGGGCTAAGTATATATGTTTTTCTACCTTCTGAAGGTATCACCAAAATTAATTTGTACAAGAGCTCTATTTAATCAGCTTAAAAATAAGCTATATATCAAAGTGCACTTAGGTAAAATTGAAATTTCATTTGCTCTCACCCGCCATAAAGGATAACAGTTTCTTGAACTATCAGTCCGTTCTTGACGGGATGGTCAAACAAAGATACTGTGTTTTATCGAAATAATTTCAGGGCTTCTGGGTAGCTGAGTTGGTGAAGTGTCCGACTTTGCCTCAAGTCATGATCTCACAGTTCATGAGTTCGAGCCCTGCGTTGGGGTCTGTGCGGACAGCTCAGAGCCTGGCTCCTGCTTTGGATTCTGTGTCTCCCTCTTTCTCTGCCCCTCCCCTGCTCTGTCTCTCTCTCTCAAAAATAAACATTTAAAAAATAATAAAATAATAATTTCCTATACTTCATATAGTCTTGATCAGGTCTTTGATTACTTAAGAAAAAAGCAGTCTTCTCTATTAAAAGAGCTATGTTTTTGGTTTTCAGTTTTGTTTCTGTTTTTGTTTTTTTTTTTTTTTTTCTACAAGCATGCAACTTCTTTTTTTTTTTTTTTTTAATTTTTTTTCAACGTTTTTTATTTATTTTTGGGACAGAGAGAGACAGAGCATGAACGGGGGAGGGGCAGAGAGAGGGAGACACAGAATCGGAAACAGGCTCCAGGCTCCGAGCCATCAGCCCAGAGCCCGACGCGGGGCTCGAACCCACGGACCGCGAGATCGTGACCTGGCTGAAGTCGGGCGCTTAACCGACTGCGCCATCCAGGCGCCCCTACAAGCATGCAACTTCTATACCTGCCTTTGAGGACTTTAATTGTCATTTTGGTTTAACGGATAAGTGAATATTGTTTCACGACGACCCGCGATCCTATGCGACCGTGTATTTTAAAACCTTTTGACTGAAGTCTATATTTTATTCACATTTCCTTACTTTTATGAAATGCCTTTTCTGTTCCAGGACCCCGTCTAGGAGACCACATTATATTTAATCTTCCTGTCTCCTTAGAATTCTCTTGGCTCTGACTTTTTTTTTTTTATATTAAATGAATGGATGTACTGTACCTGTATTCATTAACTGTAACAAATGTACCACACTAATTAATATAAGATGTTAATAATACGGGAAACTGGGTGTGGGGGTATATGGGAACTGTCCTTTCTTTGCAATTCTTTCTGCGAATCTAAAACTCTTCTATATAAATCTACGAACTAATATAAATAAATAAATAAAACCTTTTGATATTTTAGACAAAATTCCCCTAAATCAAATTCTCAATGAAACCTTACCTACCCTGGACTAACTTCGGGATTTTCCTGGACCATCTCAAAAGATTTGGGTTTTTTCCTCCTTGTAAAAGAGAAATATGAAACTAATTAGACTCATTTCACATGTTAAATTACATGGGAAGTCAAGTAGGAAGAAATGCTAACTACATTCTCCTTAGGAAATATGTATATGGAAGCTGTTGATAGAAGTGTTCCAGAAAGTATATAAAATTCCTAAAAAGGGGGGGCGCCTGGGTGGCTCAGTCGGTTAAACGTCCAACTGCTGCTCAGGTCACGACCTGGCAGTTCACGGGTTGGAGCCCCGCGTCAGGCTCTGAGCTGTCAGCCAGAGCCTGGAGCCTGCTTCGGATTCTGGGTCTCCCTCGCTCTCTGCCCCTCCCCCGCTTGTACTGTCTCTCCCTCTCAAAATAAAATGAAAAAAACCCTAAAAAATATTCCTAAAACTCTGGTATGTCGTGGTATAACAGCATCAATTGATCACAACCTTGGTGATTACTTTAAAATATATACCCTCAAAATAACCGAATCCCCTTGTCAATTGCATTAGCATGAACTCTTACCCGGAGTTACTGCTTCACTTCGGATGCTTTTGCAAAAGCGTTCCGTCCCCCTCAGGTGTTCCACCTTCGGGGAGATTCATGGAAGAGACGGAGAAATAGAGGTTTCTGATAACTAAGATCATACCACTGACCTGAATAAGAATTAATTACACAGAGAGTCCCCCTAGGATTTTAGTCGCAGCTCTGGAAAGGGGGCAAAACCTCTGGTCACCCCCACAGAGCACCAGCTCCTGGCAGTGGGTCCACAGGGCTCCTCCGGATGGAGACTCTCGGGGAGGAGTAAGCCACGGCAGCCAGTGGGCTGAACTCAGAGGGCTGAGAGTCTCCCCCTGCACCCTGGACTTTTGCCCTTCTTGCACCGACAGCTGGCCTATTTTAAAGGGATCAACCCTACTGGGGTTGCGGAGGGGTGGATGACCATGAGTGGGCCCTTATGGGGTCAGGGCATATGAGGGAATATTTGGGCTCGCCTGCAAGAGTCTGAGGCAGTCCTCCCCTTCTCCGTATCCCGGCTCACGAGGCACTGACACCCCCCTGGCAATCAGGAGGCTGAGGCCCTAGCCCGGGTACAACCTTCAGTAGATACAGCCGATCGGATGCACGGAGAGAGCGGCTGCCAGCGTGCCCGGGTAGGCTGGCCTATTGCCAAGGATGCTCGATTGCCCCTGAAATACAGTGATTTGGTTAATCCACTAACAACATGCCCCGTGTATTGTAAGCAGCACCCAAGGTGACTGGCAAAGGGGCCTGGGGTCATTCACGAGAATTCCCCATTGACGACAGAGGGGCAAATTGGTTATATTGCCTCCTCTCTCCCTCAGTGAAGGTTTTCGCTATGCTTGCTTTGTGTAGACACCGTGTCTGGCCTAGCCCAAGCTTTCCCCGATCACCAAACCAGGCTGCCACCATTAGGGGATTAGAGAAACGAAACGCCATGTTTAGACACCCTCATCAACCAAACAGTGATTGGGGGGGTCATACTGCAAAAGGGGACAACAGAGGGGCGCCTGGGTGGCTCAGTCAGTTGAGTAGCCAGCTCTTGATTTCGGCTCAGGTGATGATCTCATGGTTCATGAGCTCGAGCCCGGCCCCCATCGGGTTCCATGGAAAGGTATCCCCTCCTGCAGTTTGCAGTGAAATATCCCACCAGGATGGGCGAGTTACTTCGCACGCCCCTGGGTGAGGGGGACCTGCCCAGTCTCCGCTGGGATCTCGCGGTCCTGCTGCAAGGGGCCTGCGAAAATGCGCAATCTCTGGAACAGAAGAGGGGAAGAGGTGGGGGTCCTGGTCGGGCACATCCTGCCCCCAGGCCCATCGCCTCCCACCTGAAAGCGCTGTTCCGCCCCCCCCCCCGCCCCTGCCCCCCGGCCCCTACACGTGGTGCGCACAACCAGACAGAGGTCCTAAAGCTGACAATCTCCGTCTCCTTGAGGCCAGGTGGGCACATGCCGTTTCCCGCTTGGTACATCACTGGGCTGCTGTCTCGCTCCCCATCCTGGCGGATGTTCTAGCACATGCGCCAGCCCTTACGAAATTCACCCAGCCAGCCTTGAATGATAGTCACCAAAACCTGTCCTTGCTGAACCCTGAAATGTCTTTAGCGAGAAAAGCTACCCCCCGAAACAGGATGGACTTAGACGGTGGCGCTGCCTTGCAAGGAGGCCATTATCCAAACAGAATGCTGTGTGTTCATATCTGGTGCGTCTATTAGGCATCACCTTCACTGCATCACGTGAGAATACAAGTAAATGCCCTGAATTATCTGAACCCCAGCCCAGGGGACTTAATAAACCAATGGTTCAGATGACGGGGCTCTTGATGGAAAATGCCATCCCTGACTTGCGGGTTCATTGTCTTAATTCTGTATTTTCTCTTGCATGTGCCCGTATATTGTCGCTATGGCACCTGCCTCCAATGCAGCCTCATAGCCTCCAAAGGAGCCACCACCAGGCCCCGTGAAACCCCTTGCTGACGCCTCAGGGCACAGTGCAGAAGAGGGGGCATGCGTGTGAGGTGGTGAGAGCTGACGTGAGGGGTAGAAAGTCGGGGGAGGTCATGGAGAGCACCAGTTGACCCATGAGCTGGACCGGGACAGCTAGAGATGCCTCTCCCCCTCCCGTCCTTGGGATGTGCGTTCTGCTTGACCTCCGGGCTCCCAGAGGCTGCTCCAAGGACATGGCATTGAGATAGCGATGCGGTGTTGAGACCAGCCGGACCGTGTGTATGTGACTCAACCCAGTTAATGCCTCTGTATAAACTTTCAAGATTTGGCAGGCGGGTGCGGACATCTACCCGTCTTGCGGCCGGCCAGCCAAGACAAGCCTTGTAAGTTCCCCTGCATATGAAAACGGCCACCTACCCACCTGAAGTGGCCTGGTCTTTCTTAGGCTTTGCCCTGCCCTCTGCATCTGGGGGTAGGTTTCAGATTACCCCGGCGGGGGGGGGGGAGCGGGGGGGGGAGGCTCCCAGCTCCTGAGGAGGCTGTGAACACAGGATCCCATGAAGCAACACTATACCGTGAGGCTGTGACTTCCCCTCCCCCGGCCTCCCCTCTCCCCCAGTCCCTGTGTTTGTTGACACAGCAGTGGCCTTGGGAAACAGCCCCACCCTGAGGCCTGCAGCCTGGGGTCAAACCTTGGCCACTCTGCCTCCTTAGAGAACCCACTTCTCCCTTTCCCACCTGTAAACTGGGATCAGTCCTAACCCCCACCTTCCACCAGGAGAGAACATGTATAAAACACTGGGCTGATAAAAATGCCTACTAGGGGGTCGATACCCTCTTCACCCTCACTGCCCTCAAGGTTTATGAAGATAACTGGGCTGGATTGACCGTCCCCTCCTTCGCTGGCTTTCCCCGGCGCTCTATAAGGTGAGCCCGTTCCTTTCATTAAGGAGGGAAGGGTTCAGAGGCCAAGGACTCCGCGAGGCTGCATAGGGTATCATGCAAGCTCATGGGGTGTCCAAGGCCCTGCTCCCAGCTCCTGCTTCAGGACCCTCCTTCTGGGTGTTGCATCTGGACCCCGGAGCTCACGGGCTGCCTCCCTGAGCCCACCCCAAGCTGGGGACCGTGAACTCAGGGAGCCTCATGTGCCTTTGCGCCCCCAAACTACGTTGCCTGGGAGGCCAGCAAAGCCTCTTAGGGAATGAGGGAAGGGAGTGCCACTCCATGCTTTCTGGGTGGCCCTGGGCTTTGCAGAGCTCCCCCCCCCCCTTTTCAAAATACCCCTCCAGCCAGGTGGGGAGGGCTGGGCTTTCCTCTTCTCGTTTTACAATGAGGGAACCCAGAGAGGCCAAGACATCGGGTTGAGATCCCCCCACACAGGGGGGGCTGACCTCTCCTGAGGATCCATGCTCCCTGGGATCTGGAGGCGGTGGGAGGAGGGAGAATGGGGAGGGACTCTTCTCTGAGCCTCAGTGTCCTCATCTCTAAAATGGGAGTGAGGAGATTGGATCTGACACCTCTTCGCTTATTTCCAGCTTGCTTCAGGGCAAGCCCGGAGGCAGCAAGGGAATCAACTCCACCACTCATCTCCCAAGGGGCACCGGAAGTTCTAAGGAGAGAAGACCTGTGGAACAGAGGCAAGGGTGGGGCTGCTGGAAGGGCCGGGCCAGAAGTCTCTGAATCTTCAACTCCAGACCTTCAGAGAGCAAGGGGCGGGGGGACATGGGACCTGGAAGAAGTCCAGGACTTTGCCACTAACTGGCCATGTGGCCTTGACCTGCCCCTGCCTCTGTGTGCCTCAGTCTCCCTCAGTCTCCCCTCTGTCCCACGAGGTGATCTTTCAGGACCTCCAGCCCGGAGAGTGTCCAAAACTGTTGTCACAGAGTCCTCTCCCCTCAGAGGCACAGAAAGTCAGGAAAAATGTTGCACGGGAGTTAGATTCTGCAGACCCTGCCCGAGGACAGAGCCCAGAGCCAGGAGGTGCCGATCATTCTGAGGGCTCAGGCCAGCCGGGGCCACCAGAGACCCCCAAAGCAGTGAGGTCCCGGCCACCAGAGGTGCCCAGGCAGGGGCCGGAGGAAACCTAGCAGGGTGATGGTGAGACTGCTATGGTTCTCTGTTAGGAGGTTCTAGAACTCAGCATGTCCTCTCCTGAGACTCCCCCCACCTCCAGCAATGTAGAACCCCCCAGGCCTGCCCTTTGTCCGCAGCAGAGGATTCACGAGCCACCTCCCTGTGGATGCCTGGCTTAGAGCACTGGTTTGAAACCAGTCGGCACTGGGCAGAATTCCTGACTCTGCCACTTAACAGAGCCAGTAACTTAATGTCCTCACTTCTCAGTTTCCCCCTCTCTAAAATGGGGATATTAGGCCTTCTCAGATGAAGGACAGGATGAGACAATGCAATGTGAACTACTCAGCACGAAATGGCAGCTACTCTTAATAGCTCTGCAAACAGGCTGCAGCTGTTTGGAAAGGTCAGGGGGTCCGGGAGGGCTGGAAGGAGGGAGGGGGTGCTGCGGGAAGGGCAGGGTTGATGTCTGTGGGGGTTTCCGGGGAACCGGAGCGGCCCCAACAAGCTAGGTGTCCTTGGGAGCTTTGCACAGAGATGCACGTGTTGGCTCATGGGCATACCTTTGGGCATGTGGGGGAGGAGCGCCTGGGCAGGGACGTGGGTGGAGATGTCACCAGTCACCTCTGCTGATGCCACCCCATGCAGATACCAGGTTGCTAGTTAGCACGTGGCTATGGGAACACGTATGTAGGTCCTCATGCATCACAGCTGAAAAAGCTTTTGGATTTGGCTCTATTCTCTCATTTCACAGATGCAGACTGGGGCCCACGTATGGGGGAACTGAGGGCAAAAGCTGGAGAGGGTCCCAGACATCCCTGCTCTCCATCATTTCATTGGGCAGTACCCCCTCCCCTCCCCCAGGGATCACCCACCCAGCAGGACACGTACCTACTGCATCTGGCTCTGGCTCGGTGCCCAGGTACCGTCCTTGGGACCGGGCATCCACCAACTGGAACCTCTTAGACTCAAGGTTCTCCAGCACCTGCTCGTAGGTCTTGAGCAGGGAGCGGTCCAGTGTGGCTTCGAAGTTAGCCGGCTCTGGGCGTGAGGGCTCAGATGTCACCGGGTGGCCCTCCTTCAGCCAGTTCCGGAAGCCGCCGTTGAGCACCGACACGGTGCGGTGGCCGAACACACGGAACATCCACCAGACCCGCGGCGCATAGAAGGAGCCCAGGTGGTCACCATCGTAAACCACCACGTGGGTCTGGTTGCTGATGCCCAGGCGGCCCACGTAGTGGGCGAAGTCGGCCTCGCTGGGCAGCATCATCTCGTAGGGCGACGCCGCGTTCCGGCACTCCTCTATATCAAAGAAGGAGGCGCCGGGCACATGGCGCTCCAGGTACTCCTTGCGGGCCTCGCGGGTGCCCGGCGAGTACCAGGAAGCGTCCAGCACCCGCAGGCCAGGCCCCAGCTTGCCAGCCCGAACCGACTCCGCCAGCCACTTGGTGGAGACCAGCGCCCGGTAGAGTACCTGATGGACCATGGTTTCAGCTCTGCGCATCACCTGGCGCGGGTGGAAACCAGGAAAAGAGAGCAGCGTGTGAGGGCCGTGCGCGCAGGGGAGCGGGACCTGGGAGGAGCTTTTTCCCACCGCGCTCCCCGCAGGGCTGCGTGTTTGCAGCGGCGCAGCCACCCGGCAGGGCCCGGGCACCCAGTGGGAAGGTTTGCATTCCCTAAGGAAGGGCTGCTCCGCCCCTCCCTGGGGCCCCGGGCCGAAGGGGGCGGGGCGAGAGCTCCCCGGAGCCCCACTGGGGGAGCTGGCCCGGAGGGCATCTGGCTCCGGAAGCTACCATACAGGCGTTGGAGGTCCTGCCAGAAGAGAGAGGCGAAAAGATGGCCAGGAGGTGGGAGGAAATGACATGTGGAGCGGGGGAGCCCCCTTTGTTGGGAGGGTAGGGGAGTGGGCGCCTGGGGGGAGGGGTCGCTGGAGCCCGCAGAGGCCCTCGCTCGCGCCCCCGGCAAGCGCGCCCGCGGCCAATCTCGGCAGCCTGGGCGGACTCGCCCGCCTCCAGACTCGCCCGGGCTCGGTACCCTAGCTGGGTCGGAGGCTCCCAGGGCACCCCGTCCCGCTTTCGCCAGGGGGACCCTCCCCTGGGTTGCCGGGGCCAGATCGGAGGCCCAATCCCGAGCGGCCGGGGTGCCTGGCCGCCGCCCCACCCGGCCGCACTCACTCGCCCTCGCCGCAGCCCTGGCGCTCGCCCCCGACCGCGGGAGAAGTTGGCCGGTTCAAACCCAGAGCTCACAACTCCCCGGCCGGCCCGCACCATCGCGCCGCCGCCGGAGGGGGGAACGGCGCGCCGCCCGCCACGCCCCCGCCTCGTGCAGTCCCGCCGCGGCCGCCCCCCCCGCGCCGTCCCACCGCGCGCAGCGCCACTCGGACCCCGGGGACCCGCCGGGAGGGCGCGGGGGGCGCGGGGGCGGCGCGGGGCGGGACGCGGCGGCGCGGGTGTCCCCCTGGCCCAGAGAGTGGAAGGCGCGAGCCGCCGCGGCTCCGAGTGGCCGCGGCGGTGGGCAGTGCTCGACTCTCCTCCCTTCGGCCGGCGTCAGGTTGGTGGCGGGAGGAGGGGACGACTTCGGGCGCGGGGAGGGGGCGCCCTGCTCTGGGGCCATGACCGAGCCCGGAAGCGCGGAACCCGAGACCGGGGTAACTGCTGCGGCGTCGCGCTTGCCTTTCTCTGGGGGGAGGTCGATCATCGGGGTGCGCGGCGCGGGGCTCCCCCGCGGGGCCAGAGCGGAGTAGGGGGCTGCAGTCTAGGAGGGAAGACGCGCCCCGGAGTTCGCCCTAAGGATGGCTGTCCGCCGCCGCTCGGGGCGGCCTGCTGGGTGACGTCCGAGTGAGTGGCGGGTGGGGAGGTGGGGGGGGTAGGGGTGGAGTGGGGGGGTCACCTGGTGCCACCATAGAGGGTAAGAGGGAGGGAAGAGGACCAATGAAACCCCACAGAGAGGCCAGGGAGACAAGGCCGAGGCTCCAAGAGGAGAAACTGGCCAAGAACTTGCCGGAGCAAAACGAAACTAACATTGGCCAAGGCCTGCTCGGTGAGATACTTCGCTCCTAGGGCCTTACTGACTTCTCACAACAACCCTACGGAGTAGGCCAGAAACTTTACATTTCGAGAGCAGACAGACAGGCCTAGCTGGTTACCCCACGGGCACACCAAGCAATTGAGGCCCATCGGATCTGCCTCGGTTTACCTGGCTCCACCCCAAAGCCTCATGCTTTTCAAAACAATTGCCTTTGTTTTTAATTAACCTATTTAATTATAAGGTTATAGCGTTTGATTTTTAACAATGGGCCGCGTTTAACAACCAGGCGACATCATTCCTGAAAAATCTTAACAACTGGTCCTTGCAAGCTGGTGGCTCACCCCTGCTCTCCTGAGCTGCTTTTGCATTCGTGTTACATATGTCCCGAATGCTTTTTCTCCTCGCCCTTGGAAAGGCTCTTTTTTATTCTGAAATAATGCTAGTCTCACAGGAAGTTGAGAAATTCATACTTTGACAAGCATTTGGCCTCCAGAATCTTCCGAACTTTGTGCTTGGCCCTGACGTGCAGAGGAGGGGTACCAGGAAGGAGCAGACTAGGGGGAAGTCCTCGAGGATAGCCCAGTCTGCCTGGAGCCCCTCTTCTTCCAGGGCCCCCCCCTAGATGGCAGCCTGGGGCTCACACTTCCCCTAGTGGGTATAGACACTCGCGAGATACAGCTAGGGCTGTCCTGTGGGTCCTGGAGTCCTTCACTCCCAGAGCACCCCCACCCAGAGCACCCCCACCTGAGGTGGTCCAGGCTTGGCGAGTGGGCCAGGACCTGGGCCCCGCCCTTCGGTGACACACAGCCTGCTCCCCGGACCCTCCCCTGCCTCCTGCAGTCCTTTGTGAGAACTGACCATCAAGCGGGGGCGGGGGGGGGGGGGGTGCTGGGTGACCCCAGACCTCCCAAGTCCCACCCAATCCTGAAATTCTTAAGATTCTAGATGTGTTGTTGTTGTTGTTGAAAGGCCACCTATGGGAATAACTTTTCAGAAATCATTGGGTTTTTATTAAGCCGTTTTTAATGATTATTGACACCGGCCATTTGTAGTGCATCGTGATGGCCCCTCGACAGTCATTAACTGTTCATTAATCTCCACCATAAGAGCTGAAGGTTGGAAGCTCCATTATAAGAAGTGAAAATGGCCGGGGAGCCTACCATGCCCGCCCTCGCACGGCTAGTTAAGGAGCCGAGTGATTCGCACTAACTTGAGGCCGGGGCTCTGATTCCCAGTGCAGGGTTCTTTCTACTCTAAATGGATCCTTGGATAGAAAACCAGGAGCCCCAAGAATCCCAGGGGGCAGGAGCCACTGTGGTTCCCAGATGGGTTCTTCAAGAAGGGACCCGCAGCATCTGCCAACACTATTCAGCTGCGGTAGGACCCACGGGCACTGAGATCGCCCCTTAGCCAAAAAAAAGCCACCTCGGGGCAGCCTCCTCATCCTGAAGGTCAAGCCGCAGTTTCCTGGGCCCCTGGAAAGGTCAAATCAGTTTGCGCGCACTTCCTCCTCCTCCAGGAAGACTTCCCACTTCCTCTGCTCCCACCCTAGGCTGAGGTGTCGGTCCCTGGTGCTTGCACTGAACCCCAGACTTTCTTCAATGCTGCTGTCCTTTGGGCAGGCCCGTGGCCTGTCTTTACCCGCCACAGCCCCCCGTCCTCCGGGGCCTGGCAACGTTAAGAGTTTCTCAGTGTCCAGCACAAGGCCTGGCCGCGTGGGTGGAGTTGAGTTCCTAAAAGCCAGACTGGGAGAGGCTGGGTACGAGGCGTAACACTGTGGACTGATTAGGCCCTGGTCATCACCGACCCGCGGCTGGGGAAGCGGTCCAGCCTCCGGAGCTGACCAGCTGTGTGAGCAAGGCCAAAGCACATCTCTAGTTGCCTCGCGCAGAAGGCAGACATCGTCATATGCCCACCACTAAAGGCCACGGGGCTTAGCGTGTGGCCTGGCCCACGAAGCACCTGTTCTCTCCCCACCCCTTCTCTGTGGCAGGACGGCCTGGAATGGATGGTAAGGCCACGCCCTGCCAACGGGCTATGGGGGTTGACCTGCGGCTCAGGCTCCACCCACCCAAGTCACATGCCCTGACGGAGGGGGCACCTTTCCCTAACCCGCGCGGAGGCACCTGACGAACTAGGGGCTGTCTGCACAGGCGCCCAACACATTCAGGGCATCCTGGCCCTGGCAGGCTGTGGCCTGCGTGTCATGTCGTGGACTGTGTGTACTCTCAGTGGCTGGCCCGCAGGGGAGTGGAAGGGACTGGGGTGGGGGGGGGGGGGCGGTGGGAAGGCGCTGTCCCTGTTGCTGCTGCTGCCCCGAGTTTCAGAGACTCAGTTCAGGCCCAAGGGGCAAAATCGGACCTGGCTGGACCCCCAGGGCCTGCACGGCACTGGCCAGCGAGAGTCAGGATTCTGGTGTCGCTGCCACTTTAGCTGTTGACCTTGGCCGCCGGAGCCTTTGAACCTCAGTGCCGCCCTCCGTGACAGTGAGAATATCCCCTACCAACCTTCCGGAGGCTACTTGTCCGGCGAATAATTGAGAGCCTACTCTGTGTCCTGCAGTGTTCCGAGGTATTGTGAGAGGAAATGATACATAGCAAGGAGTCAGTAAATTCAGCTACTATTTCCCGTGAGGCTGCTTATATAAACGTTTGATGAAGAAGTTTACAAATTCCACCAGGGACCTTGGGGAGGGGCTGAGACTTTGCCCTCTGCTTGTCTTCCCGTGCTTGAACCTGTCCCTACCGCCCCCCCTGACCCCGGCAAGCAGCGATGAAGGGTCCGCCTGGCCCCCTCCAAGGGGTCAGGGTCATTCCGTTGCTCTTCCCTGTGTAGGTGCCCTGGGTGGGAGGGAGGGGGGGAGGGGAGGCCCCGGTGACCGAAGTCTGCCCCTGGGGTTGCCTCTGCCGGTTTTCTGTGTTCCCTGGACTCTGCCCTCCCGGGGCTCCACCGCCCCTGCGGGCTAGTGCCAGACCCAGCGGTGCGGGCATCTGCAGCGACCTGGCCGGCCTGTTCCTCGATTCCCTCCTGACATCCTCCCTGTCGCCCAGGCTTGCAGCCCCGGTGTCGCCACCATGCCCCCACAGCAGCTCTTCCGCGCGCTCGTGTCGGCGCAGTGGGTGGCCGACGCGCTGCGGACCCCGCGCGCGGGACAGCCCCTGCAGCTGCTAGACGCCTCCTGGTACCTGCCCAAGCTGGGCCGCGACGCGCGCCGCGAGTTCGAGGAGCGCCACATCCCCGGCGCCGCCTTCTTCGACATCGACCAGTGCAGCGACCGCACGTCCCCCTACGACCACATGCTGCCCAGCGCGGCGCACTTCGCGGAGTACGCGGGCCACCTGGGCGTGGGCGCCGCCACCCACGTCGTGATCTACGACGCCAGCGACCAGGGCCTCTACTCTGCGCCGCGCGTCTGGTGGATGTTCCGCGCCTTCGGCCACCGCACCGTGTCGCTGCTCGACGGCGGCTTCCGCCACTGGCTCCGCCTGGGTCTCCCGCTGAGCTCGGGGAAGAGCCGCCCGGCGCCCGCCGAGTTCCGAGCCTCTCTTGACCCCGCCTTCGTCAAGACATACGAGGACATGAAGGAGAACCTTGAATCCCGGCGCTTCCAGGTGGTGGACGCCCGCGCCGCCGGCCGGTTCCGCGGCACCGAGCCCGAGCCCCGAGACGGTAACAAACACGCGCAAAGGGGCGGGAGGTCACTTGGGGCGCGGGGTCAGGGGCGCGCTGAGCCCTGCCTCGGCCTCGCCTTTGAAGGACGCCGCATGGGGCGGGGCCGTGAGATGCGGTTTCCAGTCGTCTCACTCTCTGAGCCTCCCGGGCTTTATTCCTTAAAAGTGGACACGAATACTTGCTTCGCCCCCAAACTCATTGGGAACCCAGGGTGCCCTGTATTAGGGTGAGAAGCCAAACAGCCCCACCCCAATTCTGCGGATGTAGGGCGGTTTCTGCGGAACAGGAGGGGCGGCAGGAAAAGCCCCCAAAGGGATGGGGCCTGATCGGGTGTACCCACCCCCGCTGTTGATGGAGGCAGACTGGAGGAGGAGGAGGAGGGGGAGGAGTCTGGGGTAGGGGAGTGGATGAAAGGCCCCTAAGAGGGGTCAAGGCTTGCAGAAGGCACGAGAGAGAGGGGCCGTGCGCGCGCGCGGGATCACCGGTCCCAGGTTGGAGAGAAACTGACTAGAGGTGGCTGCTGGCCTGGGTTGGAGCAGAGCCCTGTGTCTGGGAGCTGAATTCTCCAGGCAAGGAGACCACAGGGAAGCCCTGGATGACGTGGGCAGGGCTCCCCGCAAACGGGTAGGCCAATGGCCACGGTCGTGTGAGCCTTTCAATGACCCCGACAGATGGGTGCCGTCATTGTACCCAGGAGGAAATGGAGTCTCAGAATGGCTACCTTGCTGGAGGTCAGGAAGCAGCCCGGCCAGGCGCTGGGGCGGTACATTTAACTGCAGTGAGCAAGCAGTCATTACCCAGCCTTTTGTCTCTCGTGCCTTTTTCAGGGGGGATGCAAGGAAGTTGCTACTTGGTCTTCCTTGAATGGCATCCGCCTCCCTATCGCCCCTGAATGAGGGTGGGGCTTCTGTTCAGTGCTTACAAAGCGGCTTGGGCCCATCCCGTCCCCTCACAGTTCCGCATGGCCCCAGGGTAAGGGTCGGCCCTGCTCCCTGTGCATCCCCGAAGACTGACCCAACAGCTGGCATGGGATCAACGTCCCAGAGAGATCTGGGGACTCGAGAAGGACCCCACTACATGGAAACGTGCAGAGCAGTGTTGACCTGAGATCCAACCGTAGGGCACTGCTGATAGCCAGCCATTTTGGAACCCGCATAGGTGACAATTTTATGTGGTTCCACCTTGAACCCGTTAGGTCCTTCAGCTCAGCCCTTTGGGGGAGGGGGTGGGGGCAGTGAGCCACTTGGCGGGTCACCTAATCTAATCTCTGAACTGCAGCGTTTGCGCGTGCAAAATCAGAGGAGAAACAGGGCTTGGTAAGGATGCGGTGAGCGTCAAACGTCAAACGAGAAGAAACGTATAGAGCGCTCAGCACACATAAGGTGCCCTCAAGGAGGGTGACGTAATTCCTGTGTGCTTCGTCCGTGCTCCTGGCGCTTTACAGAGGCGCTTAAATGCTCACCCCTCCTGCTTGCTCACCTGTAAAGGAAGAGATGATGGCACACACCTAGCAGGCTTGTTGTAGAGACCGACCGAGCCAGTGCGCGTAAAAGCTGGATCTAGATCAGTGGAGGGCATCACAGCGTTGCCGTCGTTCAGCAGGGGTGGGGGAAGTCTGCTTTGCTTGGCGGGGTTCGAGGCGCGGGGACAGCCCTGCTCGGACGGCGGCCAACCTGGGTCGAGAGCTTGCTCTCCTTCCTTGCTCCAGTTTGGTCTCTACGTGATGTGTCTCAGTGAGGCTTTGCTGCACCTAACTGGGGGTGCAGGGCGCGTTCCAACCTCACCAGGGGGCTCAGAGCGCTGGCCGGGTGCCGAGGTCTAGCAGTAACTGTCGACACGGGTCCGCAGCTCTCTGTAGGAGTGTCACCCGCTGCAGGGGGAAATCGAGGCAGAAGCCACGAGGCTAGAGCCTCACCCTAGAGTCTGAATGGCCGGGATTTTTGAATCATGGGCTGTGAGGGTTTATTTTGTTGGGAGTCTCAGTCCTTGGCGTGCAAATGGGAATATTACTAACACCTGCCCCTCAGAGGGTGGTGAAACCAAAATGACCGGGTTTAGGGGAATGGCCCTCTTTATGAACAGCGTTCTAGCCTTGCCCTCTAGGGTTCTTGTGCTAGGATCAAAATGATCTTTTGAAAACGGAAGTCTGGTTTCCCCCTGCAGTCAGGTCAAAGCCCTACGTCTTTTTTTTTTTTTTTTAATGTTTATTTATTTTTGGGAGAGAGAGAAAGAGACAGAATGTGAGTGGGAGAGGGGCAGAGAGCGGAGACAAAGAATCTGAAGCTGGCTCCAGGCTCTGAGCTGTCAGCACAGTGCCCGACATGGGGCTCGAACCCATGAACTGAGAGATCATGACCTGAGCCGAAGTTAAACGCTCAACCCACTGAGCCACTCGGGTGCCCCAAAGCCCTACGTCTTAATCCAGGCCTGCTACGGTGTTCCCGTGCCTCCTGGTTCCTCTTGGGCCTCGACCTCCCCCCATGTCTGGGCTTTGGCCCAATGACTTTTACCCCCTCTAAAGACTCCCCTTCCCCAGCCTGGCGTGCCCTCAGCCCCCACTGCCCGGACCTCTCTACCTGATAGAACCCTGCTCACCCTCTGGGGCCCCTCTGACTCGGGCAAGTTAGTCTGTGTGCCTCACGCTCCTCGTCTGTGTAAAAGGGAGGATGATCATTTCTGTCCCCTAGAGTCCGGGGGGGAGAAAATACAGCAGAGGGGCTACGCACAGTGCCCGGCACAAAGTAAGCGCTCAGTAACACGAGCCATCATGATTACTGTTAATACCTCTTATAATATGCCCCCATAACCCCCCGCAGGGTGTAACACCCTCATACTCATAATGGCTCAGTTATTGCCTGTCTGCCCTGCCAGATCAATTTCTGTAGGACAAGTGCAATGACTCCTGGCCAGGCGGAGGGCTTACTTATCTTTGTTGCCCCCAGGGCTCATAGGTGATCAGGAAATTGGGGGCAGAGTGAGGCTCTGGTGAGGTCTGAGTCTTGGGTTCCAATTCTAGCCAGCAATTTGCTGGATGCGGGACCTTGGGCAGTACGGAACCTCAGCATCTCTGTCCGTAAAACGGGAATGCCTGTGAATAGCGCCTGGGCTGCCTGGCTGTGAGGACTACACGAGATGATGCACATAGAGGGTTAGCGCCGTGGGCGCATGGGAGGCTCTCAGTACCCAGGGGCCATTCATACCCCCTTTGTATGTGTTCCCTCCTTCCTGCCCTCCTGCTGCAGGCATCGAACCTGGCCACATCCCCGGCACTGTGAACATCCCCTTCACGGACTTCCTGACCCAGGAGGGCCTGGAGAAGAGCCCCGAGGAGATCCGCCGTCTGTTCCAGGACAAGAAGGTGGATTTGTCCCAGCCACTGGTGGCCACGTGCGGCTCCGGCGTCACAGCCTGCCACGTGGCACTGGGGGCCTACGTCTGCGGCAAGCCCGACGTGGCCATCTATGATGGCTCCTGGGTAGAGTGGTACATGCGAGCCCAGCCAGAGGAAGTCATCTCCGAGGGCCGGGGCAAGACCCACTGAGGGGAGGGTCAGGACACGGGAGGCGGCGCCCGGCCTGGTTGTTCTGACTCTGCCTCGACCGAGAGAGTGTTTCTTCCTGCAAGTCAGGTGGCGCAGAGGGCGACATCCCAGAGGCCAGGAGTTCTGTCGACCTGCGGGCTCCCAGCCGAGGCCGGAGAGAAGGTGGTGGTGGGACAGAGGGAGGCAGCGCCCCACGTGCTGAGCGGGGGTCCTGCCTCCCTTCTGTTTCCCTGTTGAAGAAATAAAACAGCACAGTGCTAAATGCTGCCAACTGTGGGGCTGCCTGGTTTTCCTAAGGAGCCGGTGGTTCCAGAATGCCCAGCAAAGGGAGCTCAGTGGAGCCTGAGGGTCTGGGGGATCCTGCCCCTGCCTTCCGAGCAGGGCTGGAGCCCCAGAGCCCTTCTAGTCCTGTGAGCAGAATGCCCCCAGCCAACCATCCTCCACCCCATAATGCTGGGGGTCTCCCCTTCTGGCTTCTGGGCTACTGAAAGGTGAATCTTGCTGTGATAAGGAAAACCTCTGCCTCCCCCCCAAACCCCCCACCCCAGGCCCAAGGGTCGAGGCTCTATCTTCTTCCTTCTGTATTTGTCCTTTGTGCAGAGATGGAAATGGTGTCTGAGAAGGCCCCAGATGGCCCCTGCCTGCAGCCAGGTCACCCCTCCCGTCTCCAAGCCCCCAAAGAACCCCTCAGTAGTAGACGGGCCGCATCAGTCGATACTGGGGAAAACCCTAGAAGAATGAAACCAGAGGGGGCATTGACTTACCCAAGGTCACACGATGGATTACAACAGAGCTGGACCAGACCCAGATTTCCCAAACTCCGAACTTACTCTTCTTTGTACCTGCGATCCCCGCCCCCCCCCCCCCCCCCCCCGCCGCCCCCCGGCCCATCCCATTTCCTCTGACACTGAGTCACCTCCCAAGTCCACGGGCAAGAGGGAGCCGATTGGATAGGATCGGGTTTTCTGAATGAGAGCTCTAAATTAAGTCCCAACCTCTCTGAGTCTGTTTCCTCACCTGTAAAAGGGAAATAATGCGTAGCTCAGGAGGAGGATGTCAGACAAAGGTTTCGGCATTGCGGAGTCCCATTTCTCGAGCTCAGGGTTTCACAACCTCAGCGCTCCTGACGTTCGGGCGGGATAATTCTTTGTTGCCGAGGCTGTCCTGTGCAATGTAGGACGTTTAGCAGCATGTCTGCCCCCAGCCAGTAGTACGGACCGGTTGTGACAACCAACAAACGTCTCCAGGCATCACCAAGTATCCCCTGGGAGGCAAAAATCACCCTCGATTGAGACCCACTGCTTTAGGAGCAAATAACAGTTGAGCACAGCAGTCAGAAACAGTGTAGACAAGGACTCCCAAGGTGGAGGGGATCCTTCATCACGACCCCTCCCCCTGGAGGCTGAGTTTAGCCGTCCAGAAAGCTCCTTCCTTTTATACTTCCTTTTTATGCTTCCAAGCCTCGTTTTCTCTCCTGGAAACGTCCCCGCCTCTTTGCTTCAGGGAGAGGGCTTCGTCTACAGATGCATGTGAGTTCGGATCTGGCTTCTGTCTCAGCTGCCCCGTACGAGGCTGCCTGACCTTGGACACTGCTGAGCCTCTCTGGGCCTCAGTTTCTTCATCGTTAAAAAGGGAGTCATCATACTTTCCTTGAGAAATACGGGGATTAGATGAGAGAATGCACTGAAACCGCTTAGCTTGGTGCTGGGCACAGAGTAAATATCAGGTAAATATCAGAGTAAATATCAGGTGTTCCTGTTATTTTTTAATTTTATTATTTTTTAAATTTTTTAAAATTTATTTTGAGAGAGCGAGAGCAGGGGAGGGGCAGAGAGAGATGTTGGCAAGGCGTCCCACGCAGGCCCCACACTGTCAGCGCAGAGCCCAGCTTGGGGCTCGAACTCACGAGCCATAAGATCATGACCTGAGGCGAAATCAAGAGTAGGACGCTTAACTGACTGAGCCACCCAGGTGCCCCCGTTTTTTTTTTGTTTTTTGTTTTTTGTTTTTAACGTTTATTTTTGAGAGAGCGGCAGCAAGGCAGAGAGAGAGGGGGACACGGAATCTGAAGCAGGCTCCAGGCTCTGAGCCGTGAGCACAGAGCCCGACTCGGGGCTCGAACTCACAAACCCTGAGATCTCGACCTGAGCTGAGCCACCCAAGTGCCCCACCCCCTGTTGTTGTTCTTTTTAAGGGACTTTTACTTATGCAGCATGTTGAGTGTCTCCTGTACGTCTGCGTTCAGGGAGAGGGGACAATGAATGTGAGAATTATGTTCCTGCCCTGGTAAAGCTTCCCAGCCAGGGAGTAAAACTGGCCCGTGCTACCATATTTCCAGAAGGAAGGGAGTAGTACCGTGAAGTGATGACAGACTCCTGTTAGAAGTGAGAAAAACAAGATCGGAGAGGTTGAGCGATTTGCCCAAGGGCACACAGCTAGTTTGAGAGCGGGGCCTCACCCGCAGTTAGAAATTGCAGGGGAGACGCCCCTCCAGTGGGTCTTGCCCGTGGTGGTTTTCCAGATTTCACGATTAAGGGAGAATGGAGTGTAACGCAGGGTTTGGACGCACCAGTGACAAGCTCAGGGAGGACGGCCACGTGTCTCCCAGCTCCACGAGGAGACCCTCTGAGCTGTGGGGTTCTGAGCCAGGGGTTCAGCTAGGCTCCCCTTCCCTTCCCTGGGTCCTCCTCCCAGGCAGGAACCCAGGCTGATCCGAGCTGAGGCTTTTCCTCCTGGGAAGGTCCTGGATGGGTCTGGACAGGTTCAGAGAAGGGCCCAGAGGCGGGAGAAAGGAAATTGAGCCTCGCCTTTCTAGGATTCCCGGAGCCGCCGTTTTGAGGAGTTGGCCGGGCTCCGCCCTCAGCCCCTTCAAGTCTGAACTCCCAGAATAATTAACCACTCACTGCAGGGTCCTGGCCTCTGCCAGAGCCCATCCTACCCACCGGCTGTGTTCCCGGCAGGAACTTGCCGCCCTGGATAACAAGGATGATGAAATTTTCATCCGCTTGGCAAATATTTGCCGGAACACCCCTCCTGTGTCAGGGATAGTCAGAAGTTTCCCAGCCTCGTCTAACCGGCTGCACTGGGACGTGTTCACTCCTTGGATCGTTGCCACGAAGGATCAGGGCCCGAAGCCCCCACCCCGCACACGGCGGACTGAATAATGAATCGGTCCCGGGGCCGTGGAAGCAGGGCTGCACGTGGCCCCCCAAAAGGTCTGCCTTCTAGATCCTTCAGGCCGGGGCGGGGCTCAAGTCGCCCAGGCTGAGAAATGAGAGCAAATTCTAGATGTGATGTCAGGTAAGGTAAAGTTCACAACAATATCAGGTGTCACTCCCACTGGAATAACCCAGCTATACGAGCACAATAGAGGTTTATTCTTAACTCGTGGGGAATGAGTCATTCAGGAAGAGATGAGATTTTTAGGTTACCGAAGCTTTATCATTTTAAGCACCGAAAGGTTTAACATATTGGAGGGGGAGCATGCTGTACCGGGGGCACCTGAGCACTCAGCGGCTTTACTGATACCTTCTGGGGGCGCTTTGCCCCTAAACTAAGTGGCCCCAACTGCCGTGTGACTCTCCAGGTCCTCCCAAGTCTGGATTATTCTTGCTGACTGTCCTTCCCGGTTACTGGCATGTTCTCCAGAGTCTCCGCCTGCTTCTAGGTGGGCCCATGCTCTCTGGATAACGGATAAGCCATTTTGGTGGCTTAACCCACTTTGCCCAACCAGTCGCTCTCAAATCTGGGCCCCCAGCAGCTCGCTGGGCCCGGATCCCTATTTATTTCAGACCCCCGTGTCCGCTGCCTGCTGGTACCCTAACGCCGCTCCCCTGTCCATGTTCCCTGTCTCAGGACGCGAGGCCACCGTCCCGGGGTCGCCCGTGCCCAGACCTGGCAGTGAGTCTCCAGATTCTACCTCCGTGGGTCTAACCCAGGACCTGCCTCACAGGATCAGATTTATACAAAGAACTGGGAACAAAGCCCAGCCCAGGAAGCACCACATAGATGCGTTATTACTGTAACTGACATGCTGTGCTGCCCCTCACTCCTGCCTCCCTGTGACGGCCTATACACCCTCACGGTGCCTATCTTATCTATGGTTCTCCTCCTGGCCCTAGCACCGTGACTGACGTGCACAGGTCTTTGTGAATGTTTGCCATCGCATCCATACCCTGGCGGGGCTGAGAGAGACCCTAATAATCCCTCCTATTTATCCAGCACCTTCCTTGCCAGGGAAGATGCTAAGTGTTTTTGTATTCATTGGATCCGTAACCCTGAGAACTCGTGTTCTTCTCCCCCATTTTACAGAGAAGGAGCGTCGGGCCTTAGAGAGGGGGCAGGACGGTTAGGGCGAGGATCGGAGTCCTGGAGGCAATGAGTATACGGCCGTAATAGTTCGCTGAAGACACGAACCACGCTCCAGAATGTGTGGCCCAGAACGAGGCAGGAGGGGCCCGCAGGAGTCCCCAGGCCAGGGTATCAGGGAGGCTTCTCGGGGCTGGTGCGTGGGGATTTATTCCCCCACCGAGGCTGGCTGTGTCTGCTCTTTCCTCTTCCCCTGCCAGCTTCTGCTTCCTGGCACAGACTTTCCCCATTTCTGAACCATGAAAGGTTTGAAACACAGTTACAAGCCCTTGAAGAGAGCAAATCAAGTAAACGGCCCAAGAGTTTCCGTTGTGGGTGAAAGGCATGGGCTTTTGATGCTCATGTAACCCCCGGGCTAGATCACGAAAAGAGAAAACCTCACCCCAGGATGGGTACATTTTCAATGCTGCCCGGTTGACTTTAAAAAAAAGAAAGCAAGAAAGCAGGTAGGTAATGAGTTTTGCTCACCTGGGTTTCTTTCTTTCCCTAGGGTTCCGGGAAGCACCCCTTTCTCTCCTCTCCAAGAGGGTTGGGGTCCAACGTGGTAGGTAAGCGCTCCCCCCACCCCCACCTGTGGAGGGCCGGTGAGGGTAGGAGTTCAGTACCAGACCCATGACGGCTCTTCCGACAGCCTGCGGCTACAAACGCGGTGCCTGTGGCTTCACACGATTCTGGGAGAGGTGAGGTGCGGGATGTGATGGGCAGGGACAGACAGAAACAGCTAGAGACCGCAGTGGGCCAGGCAAGAACTTCCGGCCACCAGGAGCTGCTCTGGGCACCGCTGGGAGCAGAGCTGGAGAGGTCCCCTGGGGAGGTATGTGACCTCAGGCTTGCCCACCCTCACTCCCCGCTGGCTCCTCGCTCCCCTGGCCCTGAGCAACTTCTCAGGTGCCTGTTTGCCCTTCATGGGCCTGGTACTCATGTCCGGCCTCCGCCTTCTTGACTTGGCCCTTGGCCTGACTCGCTGTGGAGTCTGCTCTAGCAGCTCCCATCTGACAAGAGAATGCCACTAAGAAATGCAGAAGAGGGGCGCCTGGGTGGTTCAGCTGGTTGAGCGTCCGACTTCAGCTCGGGTCACGATCCCGCGCTTCGTGGGTTCGAGCCCCGTGTCGGGCTCTGTGCTGACCGCTCAGAGCCTGAAGCCTGCTTCGGATTCTGTGTGTGTGTGTGTCTCTCTCTCTCTGCCCCTCCCCTGCTGTACTCTGTCTCTCT
Organism: Panthera leo; assembly: GCF_018350215.1. Taxonomy (NCBI): domain Eukaryota; kingdom Metazoa; phylum Chordata; class Mammalia; order Carnivora; family Felidae; genus Panthera; species Panthera leo. The sequence continues at coordinate 130,366,302 of NC_056685.1, forward strand.
CTCTCAAGAATAAATAAAACATCAAAAAAATTTTTTTATTTTTATTTTTAAAAAACTTTTTTTTAACGTTTTTTATTTATTTTTGAGACAGAGAGAGACAGAGACAGAGCATGAACGGGGAAGGGGCAGAGAGAGAGGGAGACACAGAATCTGAAATGGGCTCCAAGCTCTGAGCCGTCAGCCCAGAGCCTGACGCGGGGCTCGAACTTGCTCGAACCGCGAGATCATGACCTGAGCCGAAGTCGGCCGCTCAACCGACTGAGCCACCCAGGCGCCCCAAAAAAATTTTTTTTGGGAATATAGAAGAAATGACAGAATTCGAAAAAAAATCACAATTCGGCAATCGCCATAGTACTTATTATAGCAAGAATCATCAATGGGGCCGCCTGGGTGGCTCAGTCGTTTAAGCGTCCAACTCTTGATTTTGGTTCAGGTCATGATCTTGGGTTTGAGGCCTGCATGTTGGGCTCTGGGCTGACAGCGCAGAGCCTGCTTGGGATTCTCTCTCTCTCTCTCTCTCTCTCTCTCTCTCTGTCCCTCTCTGCCCCTCCCCTGCTTGTGCGCTCTCTCTCTCCAAATAAATAAGTAAACCTAAAGGAAAAAAAGAACCATCCACGAATATTAAAATTAAGGATGAGATAAATGTGTTTGCTGGAAAATAGGATATTAATAGAGCCTCAGTGTATCTCCCCACCAAGATGCTGAGACACTCAAAGCGTGAGAGAGGAACTGTATCGATCAGCGGCTTGACCAAGTGATCAGTTCACCTTACCAGTGATGGCATAAACTGACAGGTGTACCTCGTGCCGGGGGTGGGGGGGGGGCCCTGAGCGCACAGCCTCGCCGCTCTGATATTCCTGCCAAACATGCACACAATGAGTGTAATCGCCAGGAAATCTCAGACAAACCCAAACTGAAGGCATTCTACGAAATACACAGCGTCTTCTCCCCAAGAATGGGAGACAGAGCAAGACCAAGGAATCATTCCACATCAGAAGACTAAAGCGACCGGCCAGCGGAATAGAACCCTTTCTGGAGGGGAACCTCAAGTACTCCCCGCCCCCCTTTGGCCGCAAAGGACATTAGCAGGACAACTCGTTTCCTGACGCGGGTAATTGTACCTCGGTCCCCATTTGTAGATCACCTGAAGAGTTTAAGAGCGAAAGGCCACTAACTCCATGACTTCCTCGCCAACGGTTCAGAAAAATGAGAAAAGGAGGGACAGAGAATGAAAGAGCACATGTAGTAAAAAAAAAAAAAAAAAAAGTGAACGTTTGGTGACTCTTGTGTGAAGCCTCCGCCAGTCTGGTATTATTTTTGCGGCTTTGCTCAAAGTCTGAGAGTGCTGCAAAATAAAATGCTATTTTTTAAACGCAGGCTCTTCTGATCCGGTTCCAGCCAGGGCTGCCAACGGCACCCACATTCCAAAACGAGGTGCTAGACCTTCTAAAGCAGGTGGCTGGGAACTAGTTTTAGAAGCCTCGGGAGACCGTGCCTCCCACCTACGGCGGAGACAGACGCCATCGGAGCGGCTGGCAGGCAGAGGGGGGCTCTCTCCACAGGGAGGTGTTGGGGTGCTGTGGGTCTTTACTTCTCCCGCCCTGTGTAGGGGGGGTGGTGCTCCCCTCCCTGAAGGCTGAGTAAGAGAGTTTTCCACGAGGCCATCTGCAGAGCCTGGCCTTTGTGCCCTGGATTGGGGGGTGGGGGCACAGGGGTGGCGGGGGGGCACAGGGGTGGCGGTGGCGCTCAGAGGCTAGGCGGGACCCCAGCCTGGGAAAGCCTGTAGGCGGGAAGCAGAGCCGGCAGGCTGGTCCGTGGTGGAATGGGATGTACGTGGTGAACCCCGTCAGTGCCGGGCCTTGGCTTCCAGGGGGCCAGCTGAGGACCTGGGTCAGGAGCCGTGACTTGCTGCTGTGCCCAGAAGAGACTTTATGCAAGGACAGGACACAAGGGGAGTGGGCAGTGGCACCCGGTGGGAGGTGTCCCAGAGGAGCCCCTGCCCAGGAAGGAAAGTACAGTGTGAGCCTCTCCTAGCAGTGGGGGCTCCAAAGAACCCTCGAAACAGTCCTTCAGGAAAAAAAAAAAAACCTAGCCAGCTTGGGTCGTTGCTCTGGCGAAAGCCAAGCCACCAGAGGATGTGCGCCCCAGGCGAGGGAAATCTTCCCTTTCTTTTCCCATCTTCATTCCCCACCAGCCACCGAGGAGAGGAGGGGGAGGAGCAGGGGACTCTGGGGGCGCACAGAACACCCCGAGGGGGTCCCCCCCTGTGTAAAACGGCAATCACCATCGCAGCTCCCTGTTGGGTTGAGATGAAAAGAGATAATCCGTGAAAGTGCATGGCGCAGAGGTGGGCCCATGGACGTGCTCATAAATGTCCCTGGGGCAGCCGAGGGGGGCAGGGGGATGGGCAGTAGATTCCTGGTTCCTTGTGAGTCCTAATTCAAGCCGTGAAAGGACATCAGCAGGAGCCAGAGCGCCGTTTGCAGGCAAGAGAGGTCCCTGGAGAAGGCCGCTAAGACTGAGCCCACCGACTGTCAGGGCCCCAGTTCCCGGGAGCTGAGCTGCAAAGAGAACCAGCAGGAGCAGACGGACCGCGTGGGCCTGCCCGGTGGTTGGGGGCGCGCCGCCGGTGGAGGCGGGATGGGGCTCCACGGACCCGGGCGGGGTGGCGCGCCCCCTGCCGCCGGCCCCCGGGACGAGGTCCAGACCCCTGGCTGAAGAGGGCAGAGCCCAGGCTTGAGGACCCGAGGGAGGGGAGGAGAGGAGAGGAGGGGAAGAGAGGGGAGGAAGGGAGGAGAGGGGAGGGGAGGCGGCGGGAGGGCAGTGTCGCGGCCAGGCCCGGCGGCCCTTTGGTGCAAACTGGAGAGAAAGGCGCCCCTTCCTCCACACACTCGACGGCCTTTTCGCGGTGCGAATGGCGCCCCCTGGAGCCTGCAGAAATTATGGGCCGGCTGTGTGAGCTCTTCCTGGCGAAGGTCTGGGGCTCCTTGATTCTGGAAACTTTACAGTCCAGCGCTGGCGGCGGGGGGGAGGGGGGGGTGGGGGGGGGGGGGGGAGGGGGGGTGGGGGGGAGGGGTGTGGGGGGGTGCTGGCTTGGTGAATGTTGCCCATCAGAGGAAGGTCTAGGTAAAAACATCGAGGCATCTTTGCTCTCTAATAAATATTCAAGTTTACGGATCAGTTGTGCCGACTCTCTGAGCCCCATCTGTAAAAATGGGCACAATAATACTGACCTAGGCTGGAGTGATACTTCTAGTCCCAGTAAGTGGTCAGTTATAATAGCTAACATTTAGTGCATGAAAGAGTGCTAAGAAGTATGAATAACATCATGATGTAAATATTGCAAAAGCCGTAAAGTAGGGGGTTGGAGAGGTTGTGTAACTGGCCACCATGTCTCACAGCCAGGGAGCCGGGGAGTCCACCCCCTGGACCACTGGCCTCTGAAAGTCTGTCCGAATACTTCTGGCTGGTCAGGACACACTCCCCCTGACTGAATATGCCTTGTTTCTCTCCTCAGGTGACCTGAAAAGGTGACTCAGACGCAGGAGCCAGAACTGATGGCCAAGGCAGCGACTGGATTGGATGTGATGTAAACACAACAACAAAGAGTCGAGGCTGATCAGGATGTTCTGACATCTGAACGTGGGGAGGGGAGGGCTGAACCCCAAATCCCCGCAGGGCTGAGTGACATCTTAGCCACGGAACTGACGGCTGATGTGAGACAAGCCAGGGATGCTGCTAACACGACCCCTCACAACAGCATGAGCCGGATACTATTATTATTCCCAGTTTAGAAGTGGGGAAACTGAGGTGCAGAGAGGTTAAGCGACTCTGCCAGGGTCCCCTGACTAGCAAGCCACAAAGGCTGGCTGGCATCCTTGTCTGGCAGCCTGAGCCCCTTAATCAATCACCTCTCCTCCTCTCTCGCTTGCCTTCAGAAGCCCACTTTAGAGCCTTATTAAAAAGCACCTGAAAGTTGCTCTTCCCAGAAGGGGACAGCAGGGGGCGGTGTAACCAGCAAGCATTTGAAGTTTGGCTCGCGTCCTGGGTAACCATCATCCTGAGAAACTGTCTAAGGGGCGTTTGTGGTTTTGTCCTCTAAACGGGGAAGACACACACACACACACACACACACACACACACACACCTAGGAAGAGTGCCAGTCCATAATCAGAAACAGGACCGTCTGGGCTTCCACGTTTTGTCAAAGCCACTCCAATTCACCTCCCCGACCCGAGGTCCCCTCTAAAGCAGGGACCACGACTGACGTCTTCACCTCCGTGTTTCAATGTCTGGCACGTGGCTGGCATTCAACAAACAGTAAGGCACCGAGTGATGGTTGGTGGGAGCGAAGGGTGTCAGCCCTGTGACCGCAGTACGGTGTCCTCATCTGATGACGGGGTTAAGGGCACGGCTTCGGGACTCCGCGGGAGGCAGGATAGCAGGGTGGTTATTGGCTTGGGCTCCAGAACCCACGACGAGACCAGGTTTGGAGGCTGCCTTGCGCTCGGCAGCCAGTTCCAGCACGACCTGTGAAGGCTCACGGTCTGGGAGCCACGGTCTCGTCTTCTGGAGGACGGAGGTGGGAACGGATCGCGTCCTGCTGAGTGACCCTTTGCAAGTCACTCTGTGCCTCCAGTCCTGGGGCAGGTCTGTGGGAGCAGTTTGGGTCTGGCCAGCCCTGGGCTCCTGAGGCATCATCATGCTGAGCCTCAGCTTTCTCAACCTACTCCTCATATGAACTTGTTTCCAACTGGCCCACGCATGGGGCTTTTCCTGTCCTCTTTGGTGGGCGGTCTCCTCCCCTCTCCAGTCCAAGTAAATCTCCAGAGCGCCACACCTGGAGGGACAACTGTCACTTGCCCCACAGGCACAGCAAACACAGGTTGGCCCCAGACTGACCTCTCAGCCCCCTGCTCAACTCAATAGGCTAAAGACCAGGGACTATGCCGGGTGTTTAATAGACATTATACGATTTAATCCTAGGCCGGGTGTTTAATAGACACTATATGATTTAATCTTCATGGCAACGCTCTACGGTAGCAACTATCAGAGTTCCCATTTTGCAAAAGGAAAAACAGGCTCAGAGAGGAAGTTGCTCAAGAGCATGCATTGTAGCAGCAGTGACCGATTCCCTGCCCAGGGGAGGAGATTTCCTCTCAGCACGAAGCCAGGCTGCCCAGTGTGGGGAGCCCTGGGAGGAGGGGGACACTGGGATCACTGAGAGGAGCCTCGGACCCCTCTCCCTTAATCCGGATCAAGACTCGAGCATCCGCTGGGGCGCCTGGGTGGCTCCATCGGTTAAGCGTCTGACTTTGGCCCAGGTCATGATCTCACGGTTCGTGAGTTTGAGCCCCATGTCGGGCTCTGTGCTGACAGCTCAGAGCCTGGAGCCTGCTTCCGATTCTGTGTCTCCCTCTCTCTCTCTCTCTCTGCCCCTCCCCTGCTCATGCTCTGTCTCTCTTTCTCAAAATAAACATTAAAAACATTAAAAAAAAAAAAAAAAAGACTCAAGCATCCAGAAGGTGAGAAAGTTAAGGACAGCTTCCCCTTCAGCCCTTGTCCCTCCCTGGGCCCAGAGGACCACCCTGCAGTCCCCTCCCCTCCCCACCCTGCAGTCCCCATGATGGCAACAGTCCCAACTCCAAGTTGTCTGGCTTAGAAGGGGGCGCACACAACCAGTCCCTCTCTCCCTCCCAAATTACAGATGGGAAAGCTGAGACCTTGCCCAGTACCTCGTCCCACAAAAGCCAAGATGAAAACCCAGTTCTCTCGACTTTGATCCAGTGCCCCTTCCACCCTCTTCCCTAGAAACCTTTCCCAAGGAGCACTGACAGCCCAAGGCAGGGGAGCAGGAAAGGGGCCTTGGTGGCAGAAAGGCACCTGGAGCCCACCTGGGTCCTTACTGGCCTGCCACTCACCAGCCGTGTGAGTCAGAGGGGTCACTTCACATCAGTGTCCTCATGCGTACAATGGGTGCAGTAATACCAACCTCACAGGGCTGCTGAGAGCTTCAGGGCCAAATACAGACATACAAAGCATCTGGAATGTAGTGGGTGGTCATCGACTTTAAGCCCAACTATGCTGTCCTCAATTTATGTTGGCAAAGAACCCAGCCTCCCCTCCTTCATCCCCCGCTTCACCCCCCCCCCCAACCCAAAGGGCAGTATGAAAGAATCTTGGAAAACAGATACAGGTGAGTGCTACAGAATCCTGAGAGCAAATGTTTCTCCTGGTACCAATTGTTTAATAATCTAAACTGGAGCAAGAGAAAACAGTTATCGGAAGAACACGCAGGAGGAAGGAGCACCGATTTGGGGTGGCACTCACTATTGCCCCACTGACCTCGAACTTGACCTTCCCCAAACACGGTGATTTGGCCAAAGGGCTTCTTCTGGAGGCCGGGTCTGCGCCCAGGAAGCACCCAGGCGGTGGGATTGGGAGCGCGGGCCCCGCGGACCGCCCCCCCGGCCGCCTCGCCCCGCCCCGTTCGCCTCGCCCCGCCCCGTTCGCCTCGCCCCGCCCCGTTCGCCCCGCCCCGCCCCGCCCCGGGCGCGGACTACAGCTCCCGGCATGCCCGGCGCGCGGTACCTGCCCGCCCCCAGCCGCCGCGCCCGGAGGATGCAGACGCCGGGGCGAGCGGGGAGGATGGAGGCCGGGGAGGCAGCGCCGCCGGCGGGGGCGGGCGGCCGCGCGCCGGGCGGCTGGGGCAAGTGGGTGCGGCTCAACGTGGGGGGCACGGTGTTCCTGACCACCCGGCAGACGCTGTGCCGGGAGCAGAAGTCCTTCCTCAGCCGCCTGTGCCAGGGGGAAGAGCTGCAGTCGGACCGGGTGAGGCCCGCGCGGGGGGCGGCCGTCGGGCGGGGTCCTCTGCCCGCCCGAATCCGGGCCGGCCTGGCCGGGAACTCGGCTGCTTTGATTTCCCCAGGGCCCGAGGCAGGAAGAGCTGGTCGGAGGAAGGGAGGAGGGAGAGCGCGGGATGTGCCCATTGTCGTGGCAACGGGACAACGCCGGGCCGCGGCCATTTAGGGCATTCGGACCACCGCCCTCGGCTCCCACCCCAGGAGGCTGGTGGATCGGGACCCTCGCCCTCCTTTGGGGCCTTACCTCCTACCCAAACGGGACTCCCGCACCGGGGAAGGAGTTGGCTGCGGTGGCTTCCCCAGGGCCCTTTGCGGTGTGGGTGGCCTAGGAGTGCTGCGCGCTGGGTAGAGAAGTCCTGGGGTGCCTTCCGAGCTGGGTTTCATCAGGGAGGAGCCCTGGCCTGTCGGCCACCATTTCTGGGCTCCCATCCCTGCTCTGCTGCAAACTGCCTGCATGACCTTGGGTCGGACCCCTCCCTGCTCCAGGATCAGCTTCCTCCTGTCTGTAACCAGAGGAGGCTGGTCTGCAGGTGACCTGAAGGGCCCCCTCTCCCTCATTCCCTGACCCTCTGATGCTGTGACCTTGGGCAAGTCTCCTCACCCTTTGACGTGCCTGCTTTCCCTCCGTAGAGTTGTCCAGATGCCCGCCCTGCCTCCCTGCAGGCCGAGCCTGTCCAATGAGATAGCGACTCCTTTGGAAACTTGTAAACATCCAACATCCCCAGAATGACTGGGGATCTGATGGAGATAGCGTAGGGCTGGCTTCAGGGGAACAACCTCTAAGAGGGACAATCACCGAGCCCTACTCTGCGGCAGGTGCTGCTCAGAGCTCACCGGATGCTCACCATGACCCCTGGTTATGGGGGAGCGGAGTGAGGCTCAGAGAGGCCCAGTCACTGGCCCCAGGTCACATAGTGAGGAAATGGCAGAGGCAGGACTTGAACTTACGTGGGTCTGACAGCAAAGCCTTTCTGTCCCATCATGCCACTTCGTTCCAGGGAAGAGCAGACTCAACGCTCCCTCCCTCCCTCCCTCCAACCATTGCTGGGCCTGAAGTAAGCGGGTGGGTTGGGGGAGGCCTCTCCTCTCACTGCCTGTGCCCCTTATCTCCTTAGGATGAGACTGGGGCCTACCTCATTGACCGTGACCCCACCTACTTTGGGCCCATCCTGAACTTCCTCCGGCATGGCAAGCTGGTGCTGGACAAGGACATGGCCGAGGAGGGTGAGTTGGTCCAGGGGGCTGGCCGGGGGGACTGCATCCTACCTAGGCCTGCCCTCTGCAGTCGGCCAGAGCCTTCGTGGAAGTCCAAAGCCATTTCTCCCAGTCAGGGCTGGGGGGACATTTGATTCCTTCCATGTTTCCCACTTCCTCGTCCCTGACAAGACTGAATCGCAAAGCCTCTGCCTGGACTGAGCCTGGGGGCTGCACCAAGCTGACCAGCCTGAGCTTTGGCCGAGCGCTGTTGGGGAGGTGACGGAGGCGGAGAGGCAGAAGACAGAGGGCGACAGTGAGGCCGGCAGTGTGTGTTGTGGGCAGGGATGCCCTTTCTCCTGACCTCCTGGGAAGGCAGGTGTGAATAGGGTGGAGACCGGCACCGGAGGAGGCACGGGCTCTCTTTCTGCGGGTGATCCGGTATCTGAGATGCCTGGCAAGGGCTGACAGTCAGCAGGCGGGTGGAGCAGGTGACGCTTCTGCAAATCCAGCGGCCTCTGTGGCACAGCTGGTTGTGGGTGGAGGTGGGGGAGGGGGAGCCGGTTCCCCAGCAGGGGTTTGGTTCTTCCGGGGGCCTAGGGCTGAGGCCCTGTAGATGCCCATGTCCGGCTCCAGCAGATGGCGGGGAAGCCATGCCCGAGCCAATATCCTCTGGGCAAAGCCTCAGCCGGGGGGGGGGGGGGGGGTGGGGGGGGTGGGGGGGGCAAGAACTATAAACAGCTCCAAGTCAACTCTTCCTCGGGGCACAAGGCGTGGCTCCGGGTCAGCTGACCCTGCCGGGCCAGCTTGGACATGTCACTTCTCCTTCCTGAGCCTCCACATGTCTATATCAATCAGGGGCGGCGATCTACATCGGGGAGAGCGTGTTTGGGGACAGCAGGTGTCCTGAATCCCAGTGTTTGTACCCTGTGGGTGTTTAGAACAGCCCATCCTTCCTCACGCGGGGCCAACGGTCTCCCCTGCTGACCCCCGTGGGACATGGCGATCTAAAGGCCACGTAGCTCCCCGGTGGGCTGGGGTTTCAAACTCGGAGCCCACGGTAGGCACCAGCCCCTCGGCTCTCGGGCAGCCCCTCAGGGGAGCACAGGTACCCGGGCACGGCTGGGGCCCAGGAACAGGGTCCGCGGGGAGGGGACGTAAACACTGCGTCACCGCCGACATCTGTTTACAGGTGCCGGGTTTCTGCCGGTTCTGCTACTCCCGGCACCTGAGACAGGGCTGGGGCCCCCATCGAGGGCCCCGGAGGATCTGGGACGAGATTTTTCTAGCCGTGGGACACCCGGAAAGTCACTTCTCTCTCTGTGCCTCCATGCCCGCGTCTGTGGAGCGGGGTGGCGAGAGCACCCGCCTTCCTGAGCTGCTGTGAGGGCGGAGGGAAGGAATACAAGTATGTCCTTTAGCGCAGCACCTGGCACCAAGGGTCACTGACACCGTGTTCGTCATCTGTCATGGGCAGGGCTCCCCAAGGCGCACTCAGGCAGCGACACTCGCGGGCCGCCTACTTGGTATTAGGTGCTGTGTAGGCAACCTGGGACAGAGGCTAGATCAGACACGGCCCGGTCCTGGGGGGGGGGGGGGGGGGGGGGCGGAGGCCAGTCAAGGAAAGAACCAGAGGGATCCTTGCCCTGTAGGCACTCAGGAGACTCCAAAGGCCTGGGGCCATTCCGCTTGTCGGTGAGACTCTCAGTTCCCTCAGCTTTGTGGGGACAATAATGCCTGCTTCCCCGTGTCCCCAGGGCTCTTGCTGAGTGCCTGAGGGGGCTTTGTAAAGGATTTGGTAGTTGGGACGGACGTGTACAAAGATGATGCATCTGTAGTGGGTTCTGAAGTCAGAGGAACTTGAATTTGGATCCCAGCTCTGCCGCTTACCGGCGGTAGAGCCTTGGGCAGCTGCTTCTCTTTCCGGGCCTCGGTTTCCCCCATCGTTCAGTGGGGGCAATGACAGTACCTACTTCTAGCGCTAAGAATTAACTGCAGTAGAGAACGTAACATGCTTAGCACGGTAGCTGGCACTTAGCACGGGCTTCATCGATGGGACTGTGTGATGGGGGGTCAGCCGAGGTCCTTCTTGTTGTGATGTTCTAGGTTCCGGCCCCAGTGAGTCTGCTGCCTCTTGCCAGCCCTGAAGCAGCCCCCAGATGGGGGTGCTGGCGGGTGTGGGTGGGTGTGGGGCAGAAGGGACACGGGGAGAGGAGGGCACGGGGGCAGCCCGAGTGACCCGGGGGCCGCTCTGTCTGTGCCAGGGGTCCTAGAGGAAGCCGAGTTCTACAACATCGGCCCGCTGATCCGCATCATCAAAGACCGGATGGAGGAGAAGGACTATCCCGTCACACAGGTCAGGAGCAGCAAGGCAGCAGGGAGCCAGAGCAGGCTGTGGCGGGAGAGCCAGAGCTGGGGGAGGCGGGAGGAGGGTCGGGAGACGTGGGGAGGCCCAGCCGGCCGGTGACGCGAGGGGCTTGTCCAGCTCCCAGACTGCCCAGCAAAGCCCCAGACGGGGAGAAGGACGCTGGGTTCTGTCCCTGACTCGCCTCTGTTTGCGGTATGAGTGGGCCCCCCACTGAGACCTGCCCCCTCTTCCCTTCCCCACGGCAAAACGGGGTCAGTGTGGAGGCACAGGGGGCCTTGTGGGGGCAACGCAGGATTAGTAAATTGTCCATTTCGTGACATCAGGCAGACCCCTGGGGGCAGAGCGCGAGGCGCTGGGGCTTATGCTTCTGAGCGCCCTGGGCCTGGTCTGGAGGCGGGGCTGGGGGGGCCCCTCTGGCCACCCTGGAGGAGACGTGGGTGGGGGCAGGCGGACGGGTGGCCCCCGGAGATTGAAGGGGGTGAGCTCCGTGGCCTCTCTTCCCCCTCGTACCACCTGTGCTCCCGCTCTGCCACGCTTCGGCTCCGTGACCTTGGGCAAGTCAGAGCCTCTGTGAAGATCCCGTAGCTCGTGGCGTGCGGGGAAGGATGAAGTGAGACCGTGCGTGTCGAGGGCTGGGCGCACGGGGGGGGTCCTCAGGACGTGGCTGCCGCCTCCCCACCTTGCACCTGCCCCTCCTTGTCTCCTTAGGGGTGTGCGGTGGGCGGGGGGAGAAGAAGCTGCGGGGGTGACAGGTGCTCGCCCCTCCCCCGGCTGCCCTCCAGGTCACCTCTCTGCCTGCAGGTCCCCCCCAAGCACGTGTACCGCGTGCTGCAGTGCCAGGAGGAGGAGTTGACGCAGATGGTCTCCACCATGTCAGACGGCTGGCGCTTCGAGCAGGTGGGTGGGGGCCACGGGGCCACCCCTGGAACCACCCGGCGTCACGGGGAAGCCCCAGGCTGGGGTTCCCCGGCACGGCCCCCAGCCATCACGCTGAACAAGAATAGGAAAGGCCACGCTCGGCCGCGGAGTGACCAGAAGGAGAGAGACAGAAGACCCGGGCGGCTTCGGTGGGGGTTCTCCCAGCCCCCGGGGCGTGGTCTCCGCAGGGGCACGGGCGGGTCTCTGGCCCCCAGGCGACAGCTCAGGAGCAAGGGGACGCGATCCCCCCCGTAGGTGAGCGGACCCCACCTGGGGTCGACCGACGCCTCTCGTGACAAGGCCACAGGCGCAGCTTCCGGGTCCCTGCCCGGGACCTGCCGGGTCACAGCCTTGCCACGCCCGGGAAGCCCAAGCGGTGACTTCCCACGAGGACTCACAGGGACCGATGCAGTCAGGAGCAACTTGTCGTGAGTGGTGCCATCCAGGCCACGCAGCTCACGTCACGCGGCTCAGGTTTCCAGAGGAACAGAGCCAGCAAGTTAACCCCACGTCACATTTGTCCTTCGAGAAGGAAGAGGGTTTGGCTGGCTCTGTAGCCGCACCTGCCCACGGCGCCTGGGACGTGGAGGTTGAAGAAGGGAGAAGGCCAGGGCTCCCCGGATGGCCGGGTGGTACGGAGGAATAGCTCCGTCCAGGAGCCAGAGGCCCGGATCTGCCACTTGCAGGCCATGTGACCCTGAGCGAGTCACATCTCCCCTCTGGGCCTCAGTTTCCCATCCTGTGGCGTGGGCCAGTCGTGCTCCCTTTGCAAGACTGTTGGGAAGATTAGAAGCGCCGTGGACAGGGGCGCCTGGGGGGCTCAGTCGGTTGAGCGACCGACTTCGGCTCAGGTCACGATCTCGCGGTTCGTGAGTTCGAGCCCCGCGTCGGGCTCTGTGCGGACAGCTCGGAGCCTGGAGCCTGCTTCCAGATTCCGTGCCTCCCTCTCTCTCTCTCTGCCCCTCCCCTGCTTGCACTCTGTCTCTCTCTCTCTCTCAAATATAAATATTGAAAAAGAAAAAAAAGAAGGACCATGGGTAAAGTCCCTGGCCTAGAGTAGAACTCCAGACACCGGAGCCAGGCAGGATCATACAGATTATCAGCATGTCAGTCTCCAAGACTCCGGCGAGGACTCAGGATCCCGGGGTCTAACCCCTGTTCCACTCTTCCTGGCTGGGGGACTTCCTGCAGGTTACTGTCTCTTCAAGCCCCGTTTGCCAGAGGGGCTGATTTTCACTCTGCCTGTTGGGCGAGGGTCCTGGGGGGCCGAATGTCATGCGCAGGGCCTCGTGGTTGTGGTTCTTCCAAGGACCCCGGGACAAAGGTGGGGCTCCGTGGAGCCCCCGGGAGCCTCTGGCAATCGCATGGGCTCCCAGAGGCTGAGCAGGCAGCTCAGGGGGCACCGATCGTTTGCCCTCCGGCCTAAGGAGGGGACAGCCTGTTCCACCTCTGCTTCTGAGAATGAACAGAATAGTCTGTGGGGCCCCACCATGCCAACCCTACCCTACAGCTTGGTTCTGGGGCGGCTTCAGCCACGCCTGGGACGGAGGTGGACGATGATCCGCCCATCGTGGCCTCCGCCTGCTTTTAGGCAGCGGCCTCTAGATCTGGGGCTGGGGTGAGCGGTGGGGAACCGCAGAGAGAAGGCGGCGTCCTCCAGGGGTCAGGCCCAGCCCGGCTGAGCCAGGGCGGGTGTCTGTGCAGCTGCCTTTAACCCGGCCTCCCAACCTGTCCTCTTTGTCCCCACGCTCCGCCCCCCAGCTGGTGAACATCGGCTCCTCCTACAACTATGGCAACGAGGACCAGGCTGAGTTCCTGTGCGTGGTGTCCAAGGAGCTCTACACCTCCCCGCACGGGCTGAGCTCTGAGTCCAGCCGCAAAACCAAGGTGAGCCCCCCCACCACCTCAGCTTCCCCCCCACCCTTTTCCTCCATCCTCTCCCTGCCCTCCACCCAGCCATCCCTGCTTCTCTCTCCCTCCTGCCGCACACACATAACCAACCACCTGGTCACAGCCAATGCCATCCATCCCATGCCACCCACGGTCCCGTCTGCTCACGCCGGTTACCCAGGCCCAGGCGGGGGGAGAAAGGAGCTAGGATTGTCCCAAGGGCACGGCCAGAGGGGGCCTGGATGCCGTTCGCACGGCGGCCACAGGGCGTACCGAACTAGGGGTTTGGGCACGGTGTGCCGCGCCCTGCGTGACCTTGGACAAGCCCCGGCCCTCCGGTGTGTTCTCTGAGAAGTGAGGGTAGACTACGTCCTCTCTGGTGCCGCCACGCTTAGGGCTTCTGGGATCCAAAATGGCCAGTTTATTTCCCAGAGGTGGGTAAATGTTCCCAGCTGGCCGGGGCCGGGGCAGGGAAGCCAAATCTGTGCATCCTGCCCCTTCCCCGGGCCCCTTCCTCAGGTGCTCTGCAGGGGAGAGGTCAGCAACCCCGGGGGGGACCCAGCCACGTGTTCCTGCCCTGGCCTCTGAGGCAGCAAAGCCGGCTGTGGGGAAGGGGGCTGAGCACAGGTCCTGCCGCCTCGAACCCAGAGCCGGTCAGAAGCCTCGAAGGCCTTTGGTGGGGCCAATGGGGCAGGGCAGCAAGCCAGGCCGGGGAAAGAGGGAGACCGTTCCCTCTGGGGGTGAAGGGGGGGTCTGTCCCAGTGCGTCGGAGACTTACGAACCCGAGCTTCCTGTCTGTCTGTCTGCCTCCCCGTCCTGCGACTCCCCCTGCCCACCCCACCACCATCAGGGTCAGTGGCTGGCACTGCCTTGCGAGGGTGCAGAGCAAGCCCGCTGCTCCTGCCTCTCTGCGCCAAAGCCTGGGAGCTTGGGGCGTCGGAACCTGTCGATGGCATCCCCGGGCCTTCCCTGGCCTCGTGTCTACTCTGGGTCAGCCCTCCTGAAGTGAGGCCTTCCCAGGCTCCCCCGGCCGCGCACCCACCCGTTCCTCTTCCAGCCCTCACCCGGCCTTGCGCCCCGTAGTAGCGGCCGGACTGCTCCGTGAGCATCCCCCAGCGGGGGCCCCGTCCCGTGCCCTTCCTCCAGGCCCTTCCAGAGCCCCCAGGGGACGGGACAAGACGCCCCAGCTTCTCCCTCCTTAAGGTCCCGCCCCCCCCCCGCCCCCGCATCTCGCCCGCCCCGAGAGGGGGCCCACGGGGACAGCCGCCCGCCGGCCCTGGCCCCTCGTTAGTTCTCCACTCTTTCTTCCCTGGGTCCGCCGGCTGGTCCACAGAGCACGGAGGAGCAGCTGGAGGACGAGCGGCGGCAGGAGGTGGAACAGGTGCAGGTGGAGGCAGGTACACAGGAGAAAGGTGCAGCCGCCCCCCGAGGAGAATGATTGCGCATAAAAGCCAGAGCCTCCCGCCCACTGCCCCGCTGGAGCCAGCCGCCGAACCGGGGGGCCGGGGCCTGCGGGCGGGGACGGGCCACCAGGGTCAGCTCAGCCGCGCGCCCGGCGCCTCGCCTGCATAACCATCCCTTCTCTCGCTTTCTCTTTACAGCCCAGTCCTCCCAGGAGCCCGCTAACCTTTTCTCCCTCCCGCCACCGCCGCCTCCTCCGCTTCCCGCGGGAGGCCCCGCCTCATCTTCATCCACCTCTTCCTCCTCCTGGATCTCATCTGCACCCTGCCTCTTCCCTCTCTGCCCCTGTCCGGGTTTCCTCTCTGCCTGCTCACGCCTCCATCCCCGGGCCGCCCCGGCCCCCGCCTCCCGCGCCCTCCACCCAGGCGCCCCGGCCCCCCCGCATCCCAGAGCCTCCCGCCTGCCGCCTCCCGCGCCCCCTCTGGCGCCTGCCGCCTCCCGGCCTGGGGACGAGGGTCGTGGCCGCGTCTCCTTGGCGCCCGCCAGCCCCGCCGGGCACCCCTGAGGCCGGGCCGCCCCGCCCAGCGCCTCCCGTCCTCGCCGCCGCCGCCGCCTCACGTTTCCTCCTTGCAGGTCCCCGTCTGCACCCCTCAGGGCTGAGGCTGCGCTTGCAGCGAGGGCTTCTCCTCCTCGGGGCCCCTCGCCCGCCCCCCCAGAGCCGCCATCCCTGGTTTGTAGCTTGGCGGAGCTGGAGGGCGGGCGGCAGCCAGGAGGGGGCGCGTCTCCTGTCCCCGGACCTGAGCCGGACTTTTCAGCCGACTTTCTCCCCTCACCTGTTTTGGCCTTGGGTGTGGGGCGCAGAGAGAAGAGCCTTAGGGGGCGGGGCCTCTTTGCCATCTGTCCCTCAGCCCCAGAGCCGGGCTGGGAAGGAGGGAGGGGGGAGGGCAGCCAGACGCCTTGGCCTCGCCCCTGCCCATCCAGGAGCCCCTGCATCACAGCCTCGCGGCACTGGGTTCCCCGTCTCTTCCGGGGTGGGAAGGACAGCCGGCCGCACCGGGGCTCCTTTGGCCTACGAGGAGTCAGCCAGAGCTGGCTGGGGATCAGGGCGTCGCGGAAAAAGCCCTGGCCGGGTGCCTCCAAGCCCCCGCTCAGTCATAGCCGCCTGCTCTGTGACCTTGGGCAAGTCACTGTCCCTGTCTCGGCCACAGTTGCCTCTAAAATGGGGATAGGCAGCTGCTGTCTGTCACCTTTTGCCTGAGCCGGCAGGGACCTGACCTTGACCGCCCCACCTTCCCCAGCCAGAGTCACCAAGGCTCTGGCTTCCACGGCAGCCACCACCCAGCCCAGGATGGGGCGTGGGGCTCCCGGATGGGCGAGCTGGGTCCCCTTCCTGCTCCCCCTCCTCGGCTCTGAATTCACCTTCTCTGGGCCTCAGCCCCCACCCCCCCTCTTCTGAGAAGGGACCCTGTAACTCACCTACCTCTTTCTCTCTCCCTCTCTTCCCCTCCCCTCCCTCCATTTCAATCTCCTCTCTGCCCTCCCCTGGCCTCGCCTCACCCCTCCTCACTGGCCCCACCCTGTCATTCCTCTCCTGGTGTTCTGACCACCCCCCCACCCGTCCCCCTGCCCCTTCCCCCTCTTATTTTCTAGCTGTTACAAGCCAGAGGCACCCGGATGTGAGGCCCCAGATCACCTCCAGGGACTTGGGGTTCCGATCTGAAATCCTTTATTTTTGTACCACGGGGTGGGGCCCCGGCTCCAGGCGGAGGAAGCACTCTCCCCCCTGCCACTTCTGTCTACACCTGCGGGGCTGTGATCTACCCCTGCCTCTGGGGGCCGGGTGGGGGCCTGCTGGAGCCTCTCAAGGCCTGAGGTGGGCCCTGGGACCCCTGGGCAGAGCCACTGGCCTGTGGCCAAAGTGTGGCGCTGTCCAGCTGTGTTTCCCACGCCGCCATGGTCCCTCCCCCGGGTCCCCCAGCTGCATGAATGAGACCCTCCCTCCTGACCCAGTCACATCTCCTCCCTGAGCCTTAGTTTCCCCATCTGTCCAGTGGGTTCTCTCTCCCCACCGCCACCTACCTCACAGGGTTGTTGTGAGGTTGACAAAGAGGAGCAGGGTCCCAGAAAGCCCTCGGGGAGTGTACAAAGCACCAGGCAGAGGGTGGCCCTCCCTTCGCCCTTCCCTCAGAGGGGGAAGGATCTGCTCAGCCCCACATGGAGATTCAGGTATTGGTGGAACGAAGGGGGTGGGGGTCGGCCCTGTCGAAGGAAGGGGGAGGGGGACTCAGCCTCCTCCCTGGCTGCTCCCACCGCCCTGTGCCCTGCTGGGTGCCGAGGGCCCCCCACCCCCGCCAGGAGGGGGCGGGCAGGGGCTCCGCAGGGGCAGTGCAGACAGGGGCAGTGCAGCCGGCAGGAACCAGTGAGAAGGGAAAGGGGGCCGCTCCTCCCTTTGCCCTGGGGAGAGTCTGGGGGCAGCAGGGGCTGAGCAAGGGGCCCCTCCTGCGTTGATGATCTCCCAGGCTGTGCCCAACCCCACCATGTAATAAAACCTGAAGAAACAGCCACGGGGCTGCCTCCCTCTCTTCCTCTGGGCCGCTTTTGGGGATGGGGCTAACCTCAAGGTCGGATAAATGACTCAAAGGTAACGGGGCTTTTTCTTAACGGGCCCTGCCCTGTGGTCACTCTTCTGTGTGTATGGGGAGTGGGGGAGGGAGGTCAGGGCTGCATCCTCCGCCCAGTGGCCCAACGGCAAGGTCACCAGCTCTGCCTTGCTGGGAGAACGTTGGCACGTGCCTGCCCCTCTCTGGGCCTCAGTTTCCTCATCTGTAAGGTAAAGGGTTGGACCAGGTGACTAGCAAGGCCCAGCCCCTGGAGAGCCAGGCAGGTCTCTTCCTGCCTCCAGCTAGGGATGCTGAGGGGGCAGGGGGTTGCTGAAATCAGGATAGCAGCCCCCCCCCCCCTCTGCTGCGTCCTAACCCCCAGGGTGCCCCCTCTGCATCCTGCTGTGACTTCTCTTGGTCCCCTCCACACCTCGCCATTGCTGTCACCCTTCTGTTGCCAGTCTCAGAAAATATAAACACCCGGGCGCCTGCTCCACGTTATCTGAGCCCGCCCGCCCGCAGGACCCTGGGCTTCTCTTTCCTGCCCAGCAGGGCCTCCCACCCCACCCTGCCCCGCCCTGGCCAAGCCCTGCTAAGTTTTCACCTTGCTCCCCTGCCCTGGCATCCCTGCAAAACAGGGGGCCCCTAAGCAGAGGCCTTGCCTGGGGCCAGGCGAGGCTCCCCCCCCCCTCCACTCAGGCCAGGGGGGGCCCTCACCACTCCCCTTGGGGCATCTGGCTAGCCGAACTGACCTCACATTTTGTGTCCTGCTTTGCAGAACCGTCCCCAGGAGGCTTGTTAAAAGAACAGACCGTCCAGCCTGCCCCCGTCCCCATTCTAAGACCGGGGTGAGACCCACAAATGTCTATCTCAGCAGGGCCCCCAACACTGTGTGTGGCCGCACCTGTGGGAAGCCTGAGAGGCTAGGGGCTGGAATGCTTTAACATCCTCCACCCCCCCACCCCCCCCCCCCCCCCCCCACCCCCCCCCACCCCCCCACCCCCCCCCCCCCCCCCGGACCTGGAGCTGTCCCCCTAGGGTCTGCTCTGCCCTCTCATCCTGCAGGCGGGCCCAGCAGGCAAGAGATCGCCTGCACGGGCCTCTGGACTAGCAGGCCGTAGCCAAAGCACCAGAGGTCCTCTCTGACCGCTGCCGCTTGGTCGCTAAGGCTCCGTCCTCCCAGCACCCTTTCAGCTCTGGCCACGCCTCTCAGCCTCCCCCGGGAGCGCCCCCTCTGGAGTGTCTATCTCCCCGCCTCCTCAGCCTCCCCGGCAGCATGTCTTCTGAGGAGGGGCTCTGAAATCCTCCAGACCTCAAGCCCCCACTTACCTCTTGCACACCTCCCTCCTAGAGGAAATCCCAAGTTCTGGCACTTTCTCAGAGTCTTCCCCCCCACCCCCCTGCAGCCAAGTTCTGGCACTTTCTCAGAGTCTTCCCCCACCGCCCCCCGCAGCCAGGTGTCCCAGGCCAGGCAACAGGGGATCAGAACAGACCCCTTGGGATGGTCCCTGGGTGATTCCTCTGTCACCCAACCCCAATCCATGGAGGCACCTGGAGGACACTGAGGGTCCTTCAAGTCCATCCTTGCTGCCCCGCTCATTAGAGCCTACCCTCTCCCTCCTGGAGTCCCGCAGTGGCCTCCTCAAGGCCTCCCTGCCTCCCACTCCGTCCACACTGCTGCTGGTGGTCCATTCCACAATGTGAATCCACTCACGTGTCATTCTCCTGTCATAAAGGCTTGCGTGGCTACCCAGAGCATGCAGGGTCAAGTCCTAAGCTCAACTCCAAACTCTTTGTCAGCTGCTCTGAGTCCCTCCCCGCCCCCCCAACACTCCTTTTCATTCCTTCCCACTCAACCTCTGTTTCGCTCAAAACAGCTTACCAATATGTCCCGTTCTGGTGGGACTCTGCCTTTGCACGTGCTGTTCCCCTGTCTGGAATGCCCTTCCCCACCTTGGCCATCTTCGGGCCGCACAACTCAAGCCTCACCTCCTCCAGGCAGCCTTCCCTGACTCCCCGAGTTCTCGGCTACCCCAGAGCCCCTTCATGCTGGATTGCCATCCCCAGGCCTCCTGAGATCAGGAGCTGAGCTCTGTGCGTCTCCGTGGCCCCACTGCAGGAGTTGACACACAGCAGGAGAGCTTGCCGGGTAAATGATGCCAAGAATGCAAAGGGAGCGTTGTGCCGGAGAAGTGGAGGACTGGGAACCAGGAGGTGAGGCTTCCACGCCAGGCTTCACCCCCAAACGCGGGTGTGCCAACGAGGACGGCTCTGCTCCTCTCTGCCTCAGTGTCCTCCCAGGCTTCCAGAAGGAGCCCATCACTTGTCCCATCCTTCGCTCTGCTCTCCGGTTCACCAAACCCCTGCCTTCCTGGGGTTGGTCCTGGGACCCGGACAACTGCCCGGGAGGTCACTCTCCTGCCCCCACTGACCTAACCTTGGCCTTCCAGACATTTGACGAACAGACCGGGCAGGAAGCGGAGGCTCGCACAGTCGAGAGCGTGAGGTCAGTGCTCCGGGGCCCTGTTTAACCCCCAGAGCAGAGCCTCAGATCAAACGGCTTTATTCCACAGGGCGGCGGAGCTCACTTACAGGTGAGAGTGAGCAGTGGAGGCCCGGGGGACAGGTAGGGGTGGGGGGAGAACCCTACACCCGGGGCTCCCCCACCCTTTGGCTTACAGTGGCAGCTGGCCCAGCTGGCTGTCTCCGGGGCTCTGCGGGTCCCTCCTTGAGGGTGCCTTCCATCCACACCCCCCCCCCCAAGTTCACGGGCTGGGATCTGCTCGGCATTAGCGGAGGGGAGCCCAGACACCTCTCCTGGGACCCGGAAGCCCCGCTGGTGCTGCTGAACCATTCCCCCCCACCAGAGTCAGCAGTGGAGGAAGGGGGAGGGGGAGAGGGAATCAGAAGGCGACAGGGCTGGATGTGAACCCCCTCAGCCAGGCCTGCTGACCATCCCGGCCCTGGGGTGCAGGGGGAGTCGACCACCAGCTGCTGGCCCTCCTCCTCCTCCTCCTGTTGCCCTCCCCTGGGCAGATGTCAGGGAGCAGGTCGGGGACCACGGGACGCCACCCCCTGCCTCTGCGGGGCCCTGCTTGCCCCCAGAAAACTCGCTCCCCTCCCTAGTGGGTGCCCTGGCCACTTGAGTCCGGGAGGTGGGCCCCAGCTCCTCAGCTCAGCACCTGCTGGATCCAGCCAATCACTCCTGTGATGCGGGTGTAGACACCGAAGTAATTGGGCCGGCCACAGCCCAGGCCCCAGCTGACCAGCCCCGCCAGGAACCAGCGGCCACTGGGCTCCTTACACACAAGCGGGCCTCCCGAGTCGCCCTGCAAGGGGGAGAGAAGAGACAGGGCCGCGTCAGGGTAAGGCGAGGGTCCTGGCCGCTGGGAATTTTCCAGCCGACAAGAAAGTCACACCCCCTTCTGAAGCCTCTACTTCCCCCGCTCCTGGTAAGTGGAGAGAGCCCAGAGCAGCCCTGCCCATGCTTCCGCGGGTCCTGGCCATCGCGGAAGCATCCGCGGGTGTCCCCACGCCCCACTCACCTCTGCCTCCCTTCTGTGGGCTCCCATCCCTTGCCACTGGGTCCCCTCGGGCAAAGTGCCTTGCAGGGGCAGGGGGCGGAACCGGGTTTGAGCCTTAGACCTGCCCCCCACGGTTCTCTTGTGACCTGGGACAACTTGGGGCAAGTCCCTCCACCCCACCCCCACCCCGAGCCTCAGTTTCCTCATCAATGAAGTTGGGGCTGGCCAGCCCCGCGTCGCTGGGAGGCTGCGGGGCCTCGGCAGGCCGGTGCGAGCAGAGGGCCAGGCCGCGGGTGGCGGGAGGGCCACCCTCCCTTCCTCCCTTCCTCCCTCCCTCCCTCCCTCCCTCCCTCCCTCCCTCCTCTATCCCACCCCCGCCTCCCCCCGAGTCACCTGGCAGGCGTCCTTCTTGCCCTTGCGGTAGCCGGCACACAGCATGCGGGGCGTCACCTGGTAGCGATAGGCCTCGCTGCACAGATCCTGTGGGATCAGCTGCACATCGACTTTCTGCAGACCGTTGCTGGTGGGGCCTGCCCCGTGCGGCCGAGGGCGGAAGGCAGACATGAGACCTGACTCTTCCTCCCGCCCTTCCCCTTGTTCTCAGGAGCCCCCCTTCATCTGCTCTGCTCACCCCCTACCCCTCCACCTCACCATCACTCGGCTCTGGCTCCTCGCAGCCCCTGGGGACACAGCCCCCCCCCCCCAAAGCCTATCAGGACCAGTGTCCCTCTCCACACCCCCCAGCCCCTCCTGCTGGCGGCCTCTTGCCTGCTCTCCTCGGTGACGGCTCCTGGGGAGATCTTTCCAGAGCGCACACCTGACCCCTACACTCTTCCCCTAAAAGTCATCAGTGCTACCCCCGCGTCCAGCCCGGTGCTTTTCCACGAGTGCTTCACGTAAGACCCCCGCAGGGAGCCTCCGTTGGCACTGTGCCTGGTCCCACCCTGAGATCTGGTCTGTTTGGCCAGCGGGGGGCTCAACATCAGTGTCTTTCTGGAAGCCCTCAGGTGGTTGGGTTTTTTTTTTTTTTTAATGTTTATTTATTTTTGAGGGAGAGAGACAGTGCGAGCCAGGGAGGAGCAGAGAGAGAGAGAGAGAGAGAGACAGATTGGGAGACAGAATCCCAAACAGGCCCCAGGCTCCGAGCTGTTGGCACAGAGCCCGATGTGGGGCTCGAACTCAAGAGCTGTGAGATCATGATCCGAGCCGAAGTCGGACACCTACCCGAGCCACCCAGGCACTGGGTGTTGTATGGAAATCAATCTGACAATAAGTCTCACATATTTAAATAAATAAATAAATAAAGTGCGGGTCGGGTGAACTCCTGGTCCAACCTCCTCACAGTGGCCCATGAGACCCCTGTCCTTCCTGCTGGTCCTCACCCAGACCCACCTGCCCCCAGCTCCCCTCTGGTGCCGGCCGTTCTCAGGGCTCCCTGGGCAGCTTCCTGTGCGCTTAACCGGACACCTTTGTCCTCCCCTTTGTTACTGCCCACCTGTCCTCCTAGCCCCAGCTTAGACATAGCCCCTCCTCTGGACGCCTCCCAGACCGTGCCTGGCTAGGCGTCTCCTCTGGGCTGCCACCGCCGTTGTGCCTCCCCACCCATGTCGGCTCTTAGCACCGTCTCCCCCCAGAATGTTCTCTTCTCATCTTTATAGTCCCTTTGCCCAACTCAATGCCTCGCATATAGTAGGTGCTCATAAATGTGCCCTTGGATGAATGAATGAATGAAGGAAGGAAGGAAGGAAGGAGCAAATGAACCAACCCTTGATTTACTCTTCTCCATCATCCCCTCCATCCAGTCACTTTCCATCTGAGCCTCAGTTTCCCCATCTTTATCCGCACGGTCCCGCTGGCCTGCCTCCAGATTGTAAATCATGTCCCCGTCTTTAAAGCCACCACCTTTAAGGGGTGCTGGGCATGGCTGTGGTTATGCCAGCCTGGGCCTATATTCACGGAACAGAAGTAGCCTCCAGGGATGGTCAGTTTAGGTGGGAAGGGGAGAAACCCCCCTGCTGCTGAGAGGCTGTAGCAGGAACAGCAGGGGGTCTGGGGTCAGGCGGTCCTAGGTTCCAACCCTGTCTGGCTGTGTGACTTTGAGCAGCTGCTAAAAAAAAAAATGTCTCTGTGCCTCAGTTTCCCCATCCATAAAATGGACCGTAATAGCCACCCTTCGGGGTGTCCGACGGAATACATGAGACCACGTTCCCTAAAACCCAACCTCGATGTAGAAAGTGGTAACAATTAAGAGCGCTCCCCGGGCCCCCTCCGCCCCACCTCTGTCCCAGGAGCGGAGGTCGGAGCTTGCCCGTGGGGCTGTTGGGTTCCTAGCCTGCCCCACCACCTCACCCATAGGGAACATCCCCCCCGCGACCTTCGTTCCCTTTAAATACGTCATGCAAGGAGGGAAAGGCCTGGAAGGCAGGAGCCACCCGCTTCTGTGACAAGCAGCCCCGGTTCACCCCGGGACCAGAGGGCCGCTGGGGTGGAGCCCTGGGGCCCTTTGCCCGCACCCCGACTCCCTAGACCTGCCCCCCACCCCCCCCCCCCGAAGCCGGCTCACCGCCCTCGCGCAGGGCGCCCCAGCCCGTGATCCAGCAGTGCAGGCCGGGCTCGAAGAAGTGGGAGCGCGCGGGCAGGCAGACGGGGCGCACGGCGGGCGAGCGCACCACGGGGTGGTCGAGCTGCAGCAGGGCCACGTCGTAGTCGTGGCTGTCCTCCTCGTGGTAAGGGTGCAGGAGCAGGCGGCTCACCTTGAAGGACACCTCGCCCGGCCAGCGCGAGCTCTGCCACACCTTGCCCAGGAACACGGTCCACAGCGCCGGGGAGGCCATGCTGGGGGTGGGGAGGGGGCGCGTCCTCGCTCAGCCGCGGCCTCTCCGGTCCCAGCCCCTGGGGAGAGCCAGCTTCCCCACGTGGGCCGCGGGCCACCACACCCTCCCTTCCCCCCGCCCCCGGGTAGCTGGTGGGGGGGGGGGGTACAGTGTGGGTGCTGGCACCGGAATCCACCTGCCTGGGTTCCAGTCCCAGCTTCACCCCTGCCTCCGTGTGTGTGCGCCTCTCTAGCCCTCAGTCTCCCCATCTGTGAAATGGGGGAATAGCACCTTCTACTCCTACGTTACTGGGGGGATTCAGTGAGGCTGTGCGTGTAAAAAAATTAGCACAGCGCCAGGCAGTGACGAACATTTCTCTCCTTTTTGTCCCTGCGCTTTGCAGATGGGGCTGCTGTGAGCTCGCTGAGACCTGCCTAGTCCTCACTGGGGAGGGGAGGGGGCTCGGAGTGCGGAGCAGTCAGCAGAGAAGGGGCAGTGAAGACCCCCTCCCCACCCCCCCGCCCCCGATGTCAGGTCAGCGTCCAAATCTTTCTTTACCTTGCGGGCTGCGGGGAGCCAGGGAGGCAGTGAGAGAATGAGGTGGTCAGACTGCACCCAGAAAGAGCCCCCAGGCACCTGGGCAGGGAATGCAAAGCGGAGCTGGGCTCTGGGCTGCCTGGGGTGGCCCCAGGCGCTGGCGACAGCGTGGACGGGCCACGGCTGAGCGTTGGCCGGGCGCACCGAGAGAACTTGGTCTCTGGCTCTGGATGTAAAGAGCAGGGAGTGGGGCACCCTGATGGCTCCTGGCCTTTGGCTGGGGGCTGTGTAGACCCAGGACAGAAGAGGAGGTGTGGGAGGGGAGTCCAGAGCTGGCTGTCCTGGGGGTGAGGCGGGGCGGGGGGGATGATGGGCAGGAGATGGGGGTTGGGGGGGAGGAGGTGTTGAGAGCCCATCGTGCAGAGGGAGAAGACCTCTGTGGGGCTGGGTGACATGCCCCTTCTTGGCTTCTTTGGGTCCCACTCACCAGATCAGGGGGCAACCTGGCAGAGGGGGGGCATGGCCTATGGCCAGGTCGGGCAGTTCTGTTCTCTGCTGGTACCCCTAGTTTCCGGCCCAGCTCCCTAGCAGGAGCGCAAGAAATATTTCTGAATGAATGAGTAAATGAGTGAGTGGGGAATGAATCACTGACCCAGCTTGAATCGAGATATGGAAGTAGAGCAGAGAGGTTGAGCATCCTTTCTGGGGCCGCAGACTATGTTCATGGTGGAGCCAGGACGGAACCCAAGGGTCAGAACAGCCCGTCTGTTGGGCTTCCACCACCCTTCCTTCCTGCCTGGATCTCAGACCCGCTGTCCACCCCACCCCCCCCGGCCATGGCCTTCTCTACCCCATCTCTTGTGGTCTAGGTGCCCATGCCCCCCACTCACCTGTCCTCCTGGAAGCAGTGAGCGGCTGTTATCACCCAGCGGTCAGCGATCAGCGCCCCCCCACAGATGTGTCGGCCTCGAACCTGGAGGCTGGCCTGCCAGGGCCACTCGCCCTCCGAAGACACGGCGCCGCCCACTATGCGGCCGGAGGGGCCCTGGAGGCCGCAGTCTGGGTGCGTGGGGGAGGGGCAGGGCCAGAAGCCAGTGAGAAACAGGCAGAGAGAGCCGGAGAAGGGGAGGCATCGAGGAAAGGCAGAGGACAGATGGAAGGAGGCGGGAAAAAGAATAAAGGAGAGGACGGACCCAGAGCAGGTGCAGAGGCAGGACAGAAAGAGACAAAGTGAGCTCTCCTTCAGCTTCCCCGTGTGGGCACCTCCCTCCCCGCCACACTCCAGGGCCCAGCCGCTGGAGAGAGCCTTCTCTCCGCCCATCTGCCCCGTGGAAGGGCCCCAGGCAGCCGCAGGCCAGGCTTACCACAGTGCTGCTCGTCTGAGCCGTCCCTGCAGTCCGGCAGCCCGTCACACCGCGGGTTGGGCTTCTTCACGCAGCTGCGGTCCTCACACTGGAAGGTGAATGTCCCACAAGCCACCCCTGCGGGAGAAGGGGTGGGGATGGGTCACCGAAAGTAGGCGCCCGAGCCCAAGGGAGCCTCTGAAAAAGGCCCAGGGAATATGGAGCCTGGAAGAGGCCGGAGGAGACTGCGGAGTGATCCCTCGACCACACTGAAGGGGTCCCTGGGGCTCCTGCAGCGTGTCCTAAAGGCAGGCCGTGTCCCCTCCCCACCCTTCACCCCCTTCAGACTGGTGTGTTGAGAGCAAGGCTGTGTCTCCTTAGCAGGCTGTGACTCCCGAGGTCGTGCCTGCCACTCCAGGTGTACCGGGAGGCAGAACTATGCCTCCGCTTTCAGACTAGCTTCCAAGAACCGGGCTGTGCCTCTCCTGGCATTCTGAGGCTCCCCGCCTAGCCCGGCCTGCCTCCAGACCCCGGCCCCAGCCAGCCACCCGCCTGCTCCTCACCGTCTTCGCCGCGAAGACCTTTCTGTGCCACCACCTGGTCTTGGCCTGCTCTCCTTTCCTCCCGCCTATTTACATTTTACCTCTCTTCAAGGCCATGTTCAAAGCCCACCTCCTCTAGGAAGCTTTCCCTGCCTGATCTCCTCCCGCAGTCCAGACTTCCCGTGCTCCTGGACATGATGTCCAGAAGGTGATGGGCCAGTCACCCATCATGTCTTCCTACTAATGGACAATCCCAGAGGGCAGGGGACTTTTATTCCCAGTCCCTCACTCTGCCTCACCTATCCCTGGGTTGTCTGCAGGTGTTGGTTGGCTGGTTGGATGAATGGATGGATGCATGGGTAGTTGGATGGTTCGATGGTTGGATGGTTGAATGGATGGATGGATGCATGGGTGGTTGGATGGATGGATGGTTGGATGGATGGATGGATGGATGGATGGACGGATGGATGGATAGATGGATGCATGGATGGCTGCATGCATGCATGGATGGACAGATGGATGGATGGATAGATGAATGGATGGATGGATGCATGGATGGATAGATGGCTGCATGGATGGATGCATGGATGTATGGATGGACAGATGTATGGATGGACAGATGTATGGATGGATAGATGGATGGATGGATAGATGGATGGACAGATGTATGGATGGATAGATGGATGGATGGATAGATGGATGGATGGATGCATGGATGGATGCATGAATGCATAGATGGATAAATGGATGGATGGATGGATGGATGGATGGATGGATGGATGGATGGATAGATGCATGGATGGATGCATGGACGGATGGGTAGATGGATGGATGGATGGATGCATGGTTGGATGGATGGATGGATAGATGCATGGATGGATGCATGACAGATGGGTAGATGGATGGATGCATGGATGGATGCATGGTTGGATAGATGGATGCATGGATGCATGGATGGATAGATGAATGCACGGATTGATTCATGGATGCATGGATGGACAGATGGACGGATGGATAGATGGATGGATGCATGAACGCATAGATGGACAGATGGATGGATGGATAGATGGATGGATGCATGGATGGATGGATGCATGGATGGACGCATGCATGGATGGATGGATGGATGCATGGATGCATGGATGGATGGATGCATGGATGGATGGATGCATAGACGGATGGATGGATGGATGGATGGATGGATGGATGCATGCATGCATGCATGCATGGATGGATGGATGCATGCATGCATGGATGCATGGATGGATGGATGGATGGATGGATGGATGGATGGATGGATAGATGGATGCATGGATGGATATATGGATGGATGGATGCATGGATGGATGGGTAGATGGATGGATGGATGGATGCATGCATGCATGCATGGATGCATGGATGGATGCATGGATGGATAGATGGATGCATGGATGGATGCATGGATGGATGGATGGATGCATGGATGGACAGATGGATGGATAGATGGATGCATGGATGGATG